>NC_135541.1:46390903-46696903 GCF_045843805.1 Urocitellus parryii | reverse complement strand
GCTAGCAAAGGGGATGTGGCTCGGTGGTGGGACAGACTTGCTGACCATGTGCAAGGCCCTTGTTGGATCCCTCCAGCTCAAAAATAAATAAATAAATACTAGAAACCATTTATAAAGCTTGATTACTAATATTTATGAGTTTCCTTTTAGTTTCTCTCTCTCTCTCTCTCTCTCTCTCTCTCTCTAGTCAATAACACTTTAACAAGCTTGTTATAAAGTACTAATACTACATATGTGTGTGTGTGTGTGTGTGTGTGTGTGTGTGTGTGTATACTAGGGATTTAACTCAAGGGCACTAGACCACTGAGTCACATCCCCAGCCCTATTTTATATTTTATTTAGAGATAGGTCTCACTGAGTTGCTTAATGCCTCACTTGTTTTTGTTGTTGTTTGTTTTTTGGATGGACACAGCATCTTATTTATTTATTTATCTTTATGTGGTGCTGAGGATGGAACCCAGTGCCTCACACGTGCTAGGTGAGCCCTCTACCACTGAACCACAAGCCCAGTCCCAGTGCCTCGCTTATGCAGAAGCTGACTTTGAACTTGCCATCCTCCTGCCTCAGCCTCCCGAGCTGCTGGGATCACAGGTGTGCACCACTGTACCTGGCTTCTTTCTAGTCTATTTTTGAAGACATAGGCAACAATGAGAAGTTTGCAAGTCTCAGGGATCTACACACATAGCTAAGACTTGGACCTTGCCTAAGGAGCTAACCATCTGGCAGAGAGGAGGGCCACAGCAGCATCAGACACTTAGGAGAACACCTGATGGTCAGCTGGATTTATGGCAAACTTGTCTCCCCAAATCAATGACCTTAACCCAGGTCAAAAGGTCTGCCTAAGGTAGAAACAATTCTCTTTTCCATGAACAATTTACATCATGATGGAAGATGGCCAGATGTGATCAAATGGTAACAGAAGAGGGTAAGTATAAAGGACAGGTTTTAAGGTCCTAGCAGTGTGTTGGGAAAAGCCCTAATACTTGATATTAACTGAATGAACCTTGACTTCATTCTTTGTAGTGTCTCTTTTTTTTTTTTTTTGAGACTTTGTGCAAATGAAATTCTTTTGGGGCTTTGGCTTTCTAAGCTTTTATTGAGTGCTTACAATGTGCTGAGCAAAAAGAATAAGGGTTTTCCATACATTCAAAGAAAAAAAAAAGTCCTCACAACTGCCCTAATTGATCAGTACTATTACTTTGTTTTGCATGTGAAGAAACAGAAAGACTAAGTAATCTGCCTAAAATCACACAGCTAGAAAAATACTTCCACTATTTTCACAGAGGAAACACTTCTGAATCTGTTCCTAATCCGAAAAACAGAAACATGATTTCTTTCCCTTTTCATGTTTCTGAATACAGTGAAAAGCAATTGCCTCATGTATTTTAATAACAAGAATATTTTGAAAATTTTGTTGACTAAATTTATTCTCTGGATCCAAAGAGACCCTTTCCTGGTTTCTGTTCCTTCTAAACTTGAAACTACAATGCTGTCAGGATGGGATCTCAGCATTGCCCTCAGGTAAGCAAAGTTATCTGCTAATTATGCTCATCTGGATTCTCTTAGGCTAAAGTACTCCTACAGGAAAAACTGATTTTCCTCCTCCTCCTCCTCCTCCTCCTCCTCCTCTTCTTCTTCTTCTTTTTCTTCATTTTTTTTTTTTGATTATTCACTAGTTCTTTAGCACAAAAATTTCACAAATGATACTATGGTTTCCTAGTTGCATCTTGTTATTAGACCAACATTACTAGAATATTTCTTCCTAGATAGCATTAATAATCCCGGCAGGAGTCCTCCTGTGTAGGTATTATTGATAACGTCTCTAATTTCAACTGAGACCCAAAGAGGATGAATAAGGAGAATGACATCGCCCCTCCTTAAGAAATTTACATTCCTGCAAGATATTTAAGTGTTGCCTCTGCTGCGTACCACTGCTGGCCAAATTAAACAGTAAAGGAAGCACAGGTATACCTGCGACACTCTGTTCAAAGCTTTTCTCTGAATGTGGAGGGAGCCTGTAGGTGAAGCACACTCTCCCATATCCTTGCATACACAAAACAATAACAAACAGGACAGTTGCTTGAGGATCAGGGATACAGAGTAAAGAATCTGATGAGAAAAAAAAAAAAAACAGTTCAACTATGTGACTCCCTCTAGGCCAAACAGACAGTTGGATAAAATACTTTCCCTTTCCAGCTGGTTATTGTGGACATTTTTATGTGTGCGTGGTGCTGGGGAATTGAATATTCTGGAGTTTTTATAGACAGCGGAAGTCTCATGAAAGCATAAGATGAGTGTGTTATACTTTCTTTTTTCTAGTTTCTATCTGACTTCCTTCAGGCCCCAGGCACATAGGAGGATAAAAGTGATTTTGAATGGAGTTCCCATTGAACAAATGAATGGTAGAAGCTGGAAAGTTAATGAAAGACAGCCAACTTCTGCAAAACCACACAGCAACACTCAAAGCCACCATAGTCAAAATTACATACATCTGAGAAGAAGGTATAAACTAGAATGTTATGGGGAAATCGAGGGGGTTGTGAGAGGGAGCAGGGTCAGAGATTAAAAGAACTCCAAGGATGGAGGCAGAACCCTAAAAGAAACCGAAGGGGGGAAAAAAAATAAAAGCAAACTCTAAACAGCTCTCCTTACAAATGACTTTCACATGCATGGTAAGAAGTGAACTGAAAGAAAAAAACAAATACCAAGAGATATAATAGACACATTATGTAACAAGGATTACCAAGGAGGGGCTAAAACCAGAAACAGACTTGGAATAATTTGGATATGGAAAGTTTATACAAGGATAGACACAACAGGCTAGGGGGAATTATGCCAGCTTGGGTCAAGGCAGATATTGTGTCTGAGAGGAGAAAGAATGTCACATAATAAATAAGTTGGCTGTGGGACAAAATACATTTGGATGGAAATAAAAGATAAAAGGAACAAGAGGAATAATCGTAGGAAATTATTGTAGACCATCTGGGTCAGATAAAAATGCAGCTCAGAATGTTTATGCAGATAAAGATGCCCAAGAAAAACACGGCCTAGTCTGGGCCAGCTATTCTAGCATTATATTACTGGTCACGTTCCCGAAGGAGACAATAGGTTCTGTTGGAGCCCAGTTTGGGCATAATTTCTGGGGGGCCCAAATACCTTGAAAATGGCTGATAGAGAAGGTCCAGAACAATTCTGGGCAGGCTGTCACCAGACCCACATCCATCCCTTCTTTCTTAACATCTAGTGGTGTCTGTGAAGACTTGGTGATCTCACTCTTCCTGTCACACCACCCGCCTGGTGACCAGTGGTAATTTGATACTGTCTTTTATTGATCCCCTCCCCCACCCACCCACCCCCACTAGTCTCCTCACAGGCTTCTTCCTGCTGCAGTGACTCTGGCTACTTACCCCTGCTTTGCCAAGTCCAGCTCTTAAATTCATGCAGCTGGGTGCCCTCATAAAAGCAGAATTGGCCTATTCCTGCAGCCTCTGGCCATTTGCCTGGTCAGAGGGCTTTGACCTGGGGGTTGTGGCCAGGCAGCCTCGGAAAATGGAAAGGAAAAAAACAAGAGCCAACCAACAGCTGAGACTCTGACCTGCTTATCCCTGGGCCCTTGGATGGTAGTAACGATGACAGCAGCAAGCACATTGTATTGGTTTCTGTGTGGGGGGACAACCTGGTTGAATTCCTCAGAGCGTGGCCAGATTTTGAAGGTTTTAATAGCAGGGCTGGCTGATTTTCATGTCTCCATTTATCCTTCTCTTTGGGCCTCCCAAGCCTTTCCCTTCCCAGCACATAACATTGCTGTATTCCAGATTTTAGCAAGCCTGCATCCGGCCCTGAACTTGAGATGCTCCTCTCCGTTTTGCATCATCCTGTCTAGTGATTATGGATGTTCATTTATCATTTAGAATGAATAGAATGACTAAGGAGTGGATCAAAGGAATTTGTTGTTAAGTAGAAGGTTTCTGGCAGTTATTCTGGCAGGACAGGAGGTAGTTTGCCAAAAGGCTGGCTGGGTGGGAGCCCATGAGAAGGGCTGGTCCCTTTCTGGTCCTGCGGTTCATTCATACCTCTGTCTGGCATTCCCTCCCGTGCACACATGAAGACCAGCCCCTGGGAATGCCTCTCTGATCCAGAAGTTGAAAGCACCGCCTATGAAGATTGGAAAAGGAAATGATCCCAACAGAGATGCCCCTGGTGTATCTTTCTCATCATTTCTATAAGAGTATCAACTTACTCGTGAATCAGCTCCTCTGGGTCCCCTGTAACACCTAACAGTTTTGGATAGAATCCTCTAGAATACTTATGTCTTAAAAATGAGTGGATGTAATGCAATGATCTCAGCCTCATTAGCAACATGTTTTAGCCCAGTGGTTTCCAAATTGCTATAATAGAATCACCTAGGGAGTTAAAAAAGAAAAAAGAAAAGAAAAGAAAGAAAGGGGTTGAGACAGATTCCTGGTTTCATTCCCAGCTTTACAGAGTCAGATTCTATGTGGTCTCAAGAAATCTGCATTTTTCATCCTCAGGTATTTTCAAAGTATATCCTGATTTACAAACTGCCACTTTGAGTGAATTCCTTAAACAAGTGAAGGGCCACTCACTTGGTTTTAATATATCCCCAGTGAACTTCTGTACTATTTTTAGAAATGCCTAAGTCATAGATGATAGGTGGAGCTCATTTTGGTCTGGAGCAGTGTGTAATAACCCTGCTCACTGGAACCTTCGTCCCTAAAAGAAGTAATGAATCTAATTACCAACTATATTTTTAAAAAAATGATAATTTTGTCTCTTATGTCGTCAATGACTAAATAAAATTTATTAATATTTAGCCATGCCTGCATTCATCCTGTCTGATGCTAATGATCTGAGCTGGTCATCTAGCCGTGCTGTGATGGGGAGGATGCATGGGGCCCAGTGCCAAGCAGATTCCACTTGACCATGAGCATCAATTCTCTACGTTTCCTGCTTGGGGAACCACTGGATGTTACTGGACGTGGCTCAGGAAAGAAAAAAGCAAAGGAGACACTGGAGTGTCTTCAAAATTCCAGGGTATTCAGAAATGAGAATACAATGACCCATTTTGCCGTTGGTTCCAGTGGAAACCGATTGCCTGCGGTTAAAAGGCCTTCACTGTTTTGTGAGTAAATAATGGTGGTACAGAGAGAGGGACATTCAGAAAAATCCAAAGGTCTCCACCTTCAAGGTGGAGATAAATAGTTACAACTATTTAAACATGGTTGGTGCTGTAGCAGAAGTAAAAATCAAAAGTGTTCTAAAACGGTGAAATTAACTTTGAATTATACAAGAAAAACTAATGACATAGACGAACTCCACCAAATATTCAAACATTTTGAAATTATAGTAAATAATTATGTGTGATGCAGATGCAAAAGTCAGATGGATGGAGAAGACACAGCCCAGAAAAAGACCCTACAGTATACAATCATTTAACAATGAGGAGACGAATTAGTGGTGAGGGGACAGTTTATTTAACAAATAGCTCTTAAAACAATTCAAAGCAGATTTGGATCAAAATGAATTAGACCCTTCTCTCAGATCATCACTAGGGTCAAATTATTTGTTTGGTCTTTATATGGTAATGGAGATTAAACCCAGGACTTTCTTGTTTTGTTTTAATGGTGCCAGGGATTGAATCCAGGGCATTGTGCATGCAAGGCAAGCACTCTGACAACTGAGCTGTATCCCCAGGACTTTGGATAAGCTAAGAACATGCTTTATCACTGAGCTACATCCCTAGCTCCTCAGATCAAATTATTAAAATGACAATAGTCAATTCTAGCAAGGTTATAGTGAGTACTCTTTTATGCAGCTAGTGGAAGTACAAAAACTAACCTTTCTGGAAAGTCTTCTTTCTTTTCTTTTTTTTTTTTTTTTGTTCCAGGAATTGAACCCAGGGGGTGCTTAACCACTCAGCTAAATCCTCAGCCATTTTCGTATTTTATGAGACAGGGTCTTACTAAGTTTCTGAGGCTGGCTTTGAACTTGTGATCCTCCTGTCTCAGCCTCCAGAGCCAGACGTATACTACTGTGCCTGGATGGAAAGAATTTGGTAATATGAATTAACACAATCTTTTGAGTCAGCAGATCTGTTTACACGTGTACATAAGGATATGTATAAGACATACACATGGGCTGGGGTTGTGGCTCAGTGGTAGAGTGCTTGCCTAGCACGTGCGAGGCACTGAGTTTGATTCTCAGCACCACATATAAATAAATGAATAAAATAAAGATCCATCAACATCTAAAAAATTTTTTAAAAAAGATATTCACATGTGTGAACACATATACAGAGACATACACATTCCTAAGAATGTGAATTTCTGTTAAAACTTATAAAATGGTTATTACAGTGTGATTTATCATGGTGATAGAAAAATAGCAGTAAAATAGGAGAATTATTAAGTCATGTTACTTTACCTTATAAGATAGAAAGCACTTGATAAATCTTATTGGTTGAAAGTGTTTTCAATAATAATGGAAAATTGCCTTTGATAAGACAGATGAAAAAAGTAGAGTGCTATCATCTCCATATTTGAAACATATAGAAAAGGATAGGAAATATATATTTCAAAATGTTAACTAATTACTCGGGGACTATGGGTATGCTTCTCTCTTTTAGTACATTTCATTTCCAAATGTTCATCAATCAGTACATTTTTACACTCATACATTGTTGTTGGGACTGCAAATTGGTGCAACCTCTCTGGAAAGCAGTATGGAGATAACTAAGAAAACTTGGAATGGATCCACCATTTGATCCAGCTATTCCTAGCCTCAGTTTATATCCAAAGGACTTAAAATCAGCATACCACAGTGACGCAGCCACATCAGTGTTTATAGCAGCTTAATTCACAATAGCTTAACTATAGAACAACCTAGATGCCCTTCAACAGATGAATGGATAAAGAAAATGTGGTACATATACACAATGGAATATTACTCAGCTTTAAAGAAGAATGAAATTATGGCATTTGCAGGTAAATGGATGGAACTAGAGAATATCATGCTAAGTGAAATAACACATTCCCAAAAAACCAAAGGCCAAATGTTTTCTCTGATAAGCAGATGCTGATCCATAGGGATAGGGAAGAACGAAGGAACTTTGGTTTGTATAGAGGGCAGTCAAGGGAGGGGTGGGGTTGTGGGGATGGGAAGGACAGTAGAAAGAGACAGACATTATTACCCTACAAACATGTATGATTACACTAGTGGAGTGACTCTGTACCATGTACAGTTAGAGGAATGAGAAGTTGTGCTCCATTTGTGTACAATATGTCTACATGCATTCTACTGTAAAATTAATTAATTAATTAATTTTAAAAACTGTATATACCTAAAAAAAAAATCATTACATTCCTGACATTTACAGAGGACACATTTGAAACAGTTGCTAATTCTCAAAATGCAAATATTTTCACTTATTTGACTTCACTGCTTTCTTTTTATTGCCATCCCCAGTGCTATCAGTTGGCTTTTTCTTGCACAGAACATTCTGTCGTATCACTGGAGTTACTCCATACTTGATAATGAGAAGAGAACAAAACAGCCACAGTGTGCTATGGATTCTGGGTGGTCTGCTAACAGCGATAGCAGCAAGGAGCAGATGCCCCCTTCTAAAAGTCCCTTTCAAGACACCCAGTTAATAACCATAACAATAAAGGATTCTTTGATATGGACAATTGACATTCTTTGAGACTTATACAAACAATGGATAAATGTATCCTTAGAAAATGTTTTGATTTTTTTCTTGATCAGAGTTGTAATATTGCCCAGGCAAAACCCTGCAAACCAGACTCTAGCCCACGGATGCACTCCCACAACAGAGAAATGTGGGAGCTACCACACTGTTAGGCTTACAAATAAGTCATTTTGGTTCTATATCTTCTGCAAAGAACTTATCATTAAAATTCACATTGGTGCAAAATTACCAACTACCAGATCATAGAACTTGGGTCTTTTTCTTTAGTAACTTAATCAAGGCACAATAAACTACCAAATGCCAGTCTGTGTTAAAGTTGAAGTGCAGGCTGTGTGAGGTGGGGCAGGCCTGTAATCCCAGGAACTCAGCAGGCTGAGGTAGGAGGATCCCAAGTTTGAGGCCAGCCGTAGCAACTTAACAAGACCTTGTTCCCCCACCATATATATATATATGGCTGAAGATGTTGTTCATTGGTAGAGTATTTCTGGGTTCAGTCCCTAGTGCTGCAAAACAAACCAACCAACCCTCAAAAAATCTAAATAAGGAAATACATAAATAAAATTGTAGGAGAGAGGACTGGAAAAACAAAGAAAAAGAAGAGATAAATTTGATGTGGGGTGGAGCAAGTATGATTAAAAAATTAAGTATTCACAGGTTTAAAAAAAAAGTAGTTTTCTTTATTTCTTCAGGATTGACTGTATCAATGTCCTCAGTGTCCCCCAGCCCATATCCCACAAATTCCTTAATCTTATGATAAAACTCTCAATATTACCAAATAAGGTGTATCAGTTTCTTATCACCATGTAAAAAACTACCACTGTGGATGGGATACACGTCTGTAATTCCAGCCATTCAAGAGGCTGAGGTGGAAGAGTTGCAAGTTCAAGGCTAGGCTGGTCTATTTAGAGAGACTCTGTTTCAAAAACAAACAAACAATAAATAAATAAAATAAAAATAAAAAGGACTGGAAATGTAATGAAGATGTAACTCAGTGGTGGAATACTTGCCTAGCATGTATGAGACCCTGGATTCTTTTCCAAGAAAAGGAGAGAGAGGGAGGGGTGCAGAGACTGGGTGGGCGGGGGAGAGAAAAAGAAAGGAAGAAATTGAAAATAGAAATACATAATGATCCACCAATCCCACTTTTAAGTATTTTTCCAAAAAGACTTGAAGACGGGATCTTGAAGAGATGTTCATGCTCATTGCAGCACTAGTTCCAATAGACAAGTGGTGGTGTCAAGTTAAAGGCCCATTGATGGATAAATGAATAAAGAAAATGTGGTAGAGCCAGATTCGGTGACATATGCCTGTAATTACAGTTACTTGGGAGGCTGAGACAGGAGGATAGGACATTCAAGGCCATCCTCCTCCAATTTAGTGAGACCCTAAGCAACTTAGTGAGACCCTGTCTCAAAACAAAAATAAATATATAAATAAAAGGTACTAGGGGTGTAGCTCAGTGGTTAAGCACCTCCGGGCTCAATTCCTGGTACCAAAAAAAAAAAAAAAAGAAAGAAAGAAAGAAAAGGTGGGATATACATTATACATACAATGGAATGTTATTTGGCCTTAAAGAAGAAGGAAGTCCTACAATATATGACAACAAGGATGAGCCTTGAGGACATAATGCTAACTGACAGGATAAATACTGCACAATTCCTCTTATAAGAAGTATGTAAAATAGCCAGACTCAGAAGCAGAGAGTAGAATGGTGGTTGCCAGGGCCTCAGAGGAGGGGGAAATGGGAATTTGTGGGTCAACATCTTTGCACTCTGGCTAACACAGGATGAATAAGTTCTAGAGACCTTCAGGACAGTATGGTGTCTATGACTAAAAATGGTGTATTGTGTTAAAAATCGGTTAAGAGGGTACATCTCAGAAGGGTTCTTACAACAATAAAATTTTTATAAATGCTTCAAGTTACCACAAATGTAATAGCTTGGAACACCAAGCATTCCGGCCTCAGCCCCTGTGGGTGAAGAATGTGGGCTTGGCTTCGCCAGGTGCTCAGCAAGTCTGATCAAGGTGCTGTCGAGGGCGAGGTTCTTATCTGGAGGCTCAGTTGGCAATGGATCCGCTTTCCAGCTTGCTCACGTTACTGGTAGAATTCGTCTTCACGTGGTTGTGAGACTGAGAGCCCTCGTTTCTTGCTGGCTGTGGCCCTCAGCTACTGGAGGTCTTCACCATGTGGCCCTTCACATCTGCTGTCTTCTAACATGGTATCATAACTTCCTTAAAGCCAGGGAGAAAGACTGCGTCTAGGCAAGATGGAGTCCTATATAAGTAACAAGACCTATCACCTTTGCCATGTTCTTTTGTTTAGAATCGAGTCACAGGTCTCACCTACACGTGAGAAGATTATACCAAGTGAGAAGATTATACCAAGGCATAAATATCAGGTACTGGGGATGACGGGGACATGTGGAATCTATTCAACATGCAACATTATTTTAACTCAGTCTCTTGGTTAACTCTTCCGCCAAATTCAGATTTCTTTTCCTTTCCTTCTTCCTAGGGCTTTACATACAAATTGTTATGGATTGAATTGTGTCTTTCCCCAAATCATATGTTAAAGTCCTAATACCCAGTAGAATGTAAAACTGAGAGCCTTATAAAAAGGGGAAATTTGGAGACATGCACACTGGGTGAGCACATGGCAAAAATCAGGAATGATGCTTCTATAATATGATTGCAGCTAGTCACTAGAAGTTTGGGGAGAGGCATGGAACAGTTTGTCCCTTCATGTCTCAGAAGGAACCAACTCTGCAGATACATCAATCTCAGATTTTCAGGTTCCAAAATCATGAGACAATACTTTTCTATTTTAAGTCACTCAGTTTTGGGGCCTGCCTTCCTTTCTTTCTCTCTCTTTCTAACCCAGGGCCTTGTGTCTGTAAGGCAAGCACTCTGCCAACCTAACTATATCCCAGCCAGTTTGGGAACTTTGTAACATCAGCTCTAGCCGCCTAATACACATGGCATAAAGATGGATATCCAGGGTCATGTGACATCTCAGAATTCCCCTAAAATCTAGGTTTCTAGCCTGGTCCTCCTGTCTGATGTTCTTTTAATGCATCTGTTGCTGTTTGCTGTTGTGTTGGGAATTGAACCCAGGGCCTTGTGCACGAGAGGCAAACACTCTATCAACTGAGCTATATCCCCCAGGCATCACTAAGAAAACAAAACAAAAAAAAAAAGAATAAAAAGAGAATTATTAGTAACCCATAGATTAGTAACTGCAAAAGCAGCTACAGTTGATAAGGCTGAGACACAAAGGATGAAGACAGAGCTACCAGACACCAGATATGCAGAGAAGGGCCTTGTGGCTGTGCAGGAACTAACAGCAAGAGGCCTTGTGACTGATACTGCTACTATGGGAAAGGTGGAGATTTCAGCATACAGCTACTATAGGGAAGGTGCTAGAAACAGAAAGGAAAGAAGAATGGCTTTTCTTTTTCTTTTCCATATTCTGCCAGTGACCCACACTGAAAGAAATAAACAATCAACTGCCAGGGAGCCCTGGGAAAGCCATACGTGGACCTTCAGGTCAGAATTATAGAACAAAAGCAAGAAAATCAGGTGTGGGCTAGAGGATGACAGATCTAAACTGGGAAATGTAGGTCAGGAATTGGAACTTTTGTGGGTGTGTAATAAGCAGAATTATATGAACTAAGCCTTGGGGATGTAAGGGTCCGGCGGAGCTTAGGAGAAAGAGACCACACAAGAGACTGGCTCCATGCAATTGGCAAAAGGGGATTTATTGGGGATCCATTCCAGCGCGCTGGGGCTCCGTGCTCACTCAAGAAGGGAGAGCAGCCCGGAGCCCAGAGCAGGGGTCAAACCGAGCTTAAGTACACTTTCTGGAGAGGGCGGTGGGCTTTGCATACATCAGAACAAATCATCATGAGGCGTGGGAAAATTGAACAACAACTCTGAGGCGTGATTGGCACATTCATTGGCGGGAACAGGTTGGGCGGGGGTGATTGGTCATTCATAAGCGGGTTACACATTCAAACTGATTGGTTCGGGCCCTGTGAGGAACTGCACAGGGCCCTAGGCTAAATGGCCAGTAGGGCGTTGTTTTAACTATCTCAGGAATCTGGGTGTAACAGAAGAACTTAATAATACCTAATCTTTTACATTCAAGCTTTCCAGCTTAGAAACTTTACCCTTTCAGGGAAGCAGTGGGCTAGCTTTCTTAGTTTCACTTCATTACCCTATAGCCCTTCTCACCCAGCCCAACAAACTTCTATGGGATGTCCTTTCTCTCTACATACCTGTATTAGAGTGAAGTTAGCCATACTTCCCACCCCTCCTACTACAGCATGGTACTGGCATTAAAGACATCAATAAAATAGGACAGAGAACCTGGAAATAAACACTACCATATATGGTCAAATGATCCGAGGTACCAAGATCACTTAATGGGGTAAAGGCAATTTCTTCAATAAACAGTGCTAAGAAAACTCTATATCCACATTCAAAAGGATGAAGTTCCAACATATGCAAAATTAACTCAAAATTAGATCAAATACCTAACAGTGAGATCCCAAATTATGTAACTCCTAAAAGAAAACATAGGTGAAAAGCTTAAGGGACTTGGATTTGCCAAGTCCAGTGATGTCTTAAAAATGACACTAAAAGTATAGGAAACAAAACAAAACATAGACAAATGAGACTCCAGCAGACTTAAAACCATTTGTGTATCACAGAAATAGGTCAAGTGAAAAAAAGCAACTTACAGAATGGGAGAAAATGTTTGCTAATTAAGATCTGATAAGGGTTTAATTTCCAAAATATATAAAGAGAGTCTACAAATCAGCAACAATAAAAATAACTGGATTTAAAAATGGGCAAAGGTCTAATAGACATTTCTCCAAAGATGATATACCAATGACCAATAAGCCCACAAAAAGATGCTCAACATCACTGATAACCAAGATACATCCTAGTTTCAACATTAAATTGAAAAGTATGGAGAGGTTTATTGTTTTCCAGAAACTCAAGATCACCCTCTACCATTGGTTTCAAGTGGGTGCACTGATGAATTAATGAGGACAGCCTTTCCCTGTAGGTAGTTTTTTGGACCAAACTTAACTGCCTGCTTTAACAGTCTATTGACCCAAAAGTCATGAAATGTTCCTAAATATTCATTTGCTTGTTTATTTTGCTGAGATGATTTCCTTTAAAAAAAAAAAATTGGTACCAGGGATTGAACCAGGGAATGATGATCCACATCCTTAGCCCTTTTTATATTTTATTTAGAGACAGGGCCTTGCTAAATTCTTAGAGCCTCACTAAGTTGCTGAGGTTGGTTTTGAACTCCCAATCTTCCTGACTCAGCTTCACAAGCCGCTTGGATTACAGCAAGGCCCCACGACGCCTTGTTGCTAAGGCCATTTTTATCCCTCCAATTTTTATTATTTCATCAATAACCTCATATTTTTAATCCAAATAGGACCTTTGAGCAATATTGGATCAGAGATAAGAAAATTATAGGTCTATGAATCCCTTTTTGCTTAGCTGTCAATATTTAATTAGTCATCAATATTTGATTATCTGCCTGTATCTCTCACTTAATTACTAACACTGGGAAAGCAAAAGATCTTTATGATGCACAAAAATTTCAAAATCTGGATTTCTGTCTTTTCTTGGAAAATTGTGTCTGTCAGGGCAAAAAACTGATCTGAAGTTTTGTGGTAATTAATCTTTTGGACAATTTATGCACATCTCAGTAAGTGACACTCCCACCCTGTCCATTCTGCTGATGTGTGAGAACAGCAAATCTTTGGGAGGAGGAGTGAACATTTCTGGGAGATGTCAACACTGAGGAGAATATTTACAAAGAGGTTTGCTTGTGATTCCAGCCAGTGTGGATTCAACACCAGCGTTCTGGGGTAGACATGGGACAGATATAACCTTATTTTTCAATGCTAAGACTTAAACTGAAAAGCAATAGAACACCGATCCAATGAGAAAGGGACAATGAAAACTAAAACTAGATATAACTTTGGGTCAAATAATTAGATTAGTTTGTCTCTGAAATGTGTTATTCAAAAACAAACAAATGTATGAAAAAAACAGTCTGAAAGGTTAGTAGGGACAAAGAAACAATCTCAAAGGTGATTTTTCTAGGAGAATAAGAAAACTCTATGGCATGTATTGTTATGCTCGGATTCGGGACCCCCAAAAGACCACCAGAGACCAATAAACAGCAAAGAGGTGTTTATTGCGAGCTAGCTCGGTCCTCTGCGTGCACACACACACAGCAACTGGTGACGCTGAGAGGCCCCGAGCCCAGGGTTTGCAGCAGTTTTATACATTCTTTGGAGAAGGCAGGGACCCCCACATACACCATAGCATCTCTTAGCAAATCATCACACACCGCGGGAAAATCAAATAACAACTCTAAAACATGATTAGAACATTCACTGGCGGGAACAAGTTGGATAGGGGTGATTGGTCAGTACAAAAGGGGTATTCAATTGAACTGATTGGCTTCAGCCAAGATGGGTGTTTGTGCTGAACTACGTGGTTTCCCAACACCATAAACTACTGGGAGGGTCATCTGGCATCCCAGGTATTTCCCTGTCTCATGCTGATTGGTGGCTGCTAGGGGGTTGCTATGGATCCCCACCTAGCCTGACTGAGTCAGGGACACCTGGCGCAGCAGATCTCTCCTGTTAATTGTAGATAAACCACTTAGCAGGGTGGGAATGTGCCTAGGAGTGCTCTATGGGTCTTTCCAAGAACAAAGGCCATGTCCCTTCCTTGGACAGGCTTTGCTCTGAGATAGAGGCTGGTTTTTCAGTATAAGTAGTGACCATGTGCCAGGCACTGTTCTAACCAATTTATGCACTTTGTGTGTGTGTGTGTGTGTGTGTGTGTGTGTGTGTGTATGTGTGTGGTGCTGGGGATTGAACCCAGGGCCCTATGCATGTGAAGCAAGCACTCTACCAACTGAGCTATATCTCCAGCCCAATTTATATAATTTTTGTATTTATTATACACAGAACCAACTGTATGATTGCTTACAACAGCCAAGTTCTTCCACTCCACCATGGCCATATTAATGTGCTTTGTCTCAAGGGTTGGTTCTGATCACTACATTTACTGAGTCCTGAATTATCCATGTTGTAGTTGTCTTCATTCTGAGAACTAATGTCATCGATGCGTTGGAGAATTTAAGAGCACCCTATAATTTCAGAAACCATGCCAGGCTGGAGAGCTGCAAAATAGACTGAGTCCATAGAGAATACCCCAGAAGGTGGTCATGGCCTGTTCAGTCCAACTAATCAATATTCAAACTTCAGCTCTGCCATTTATCACCTGTGAGACTGAAGCCAGATTTAAAGTTAGGTAGTTAGTGTAGTTAGGTAAATCGGGTCTAATACCGAGTGAAATCTAAAATGGAGGCCATGCTGGGAATGACTCAGGGAAAACTCAGGACAATTCATGGAATGTTAGTGAAGTCCCGAAAAGGCCCTAGGCCAAAGTCCACCTGGAAGAAGTATTAATGAATAGCCCCCAGCAGATTTGAAGATAGCCCATCATAAAGGAGTGATAATGAAGTCCTTCCTGCTCAGACCACTTCTTTGGCCCACCTGTGTCCCACCCCTCGGGCCTTCCAACCTACATTCCATCACTGAAAGAACTATAAAAAGGGGAGACAACTGCACTTCCACGGATTCCACCTTCTGGGTCCCCTTCTTCCTCCTGGAGAAGTCTTTTCTTCTGTCCTTTAATAAATTTCTAATCTCTACTCTGACCTTGCCTCAGCGTGCTTCTTTGGTGTTATTCTTCAACATTGGGGAAGCAAGGACTTGTCACCGGTCAACAGCGGTAACAAGACCATGGGCAAGTTACTTAGCTTCTCTGAGCCTGGATTTCTGCATTTGTAAAGCAAGAACAATAAGTGTTCATTCTCTAAAATTGTTCTTGTCAGGTCTTTATGGTAGCAGAAAAGCTGATTAAAACATCTTACAATGTCTGATAGTACCCTACCTGTTCTCCTCCCTGTCCCCTATGTAAGCTTTGTTCTGAACATGATGGTGTTCATGTCAGTCCTTGAAAAGCCATTTCCTAAGAACCTTCTCCCAGGTTCGCCTCACCTCCTATACATAGGGTTGAGCAACTCTCCTGGAATTTAATGAAGTCCAGGAAAAAGCCCAATGCCAAAGTCCATCCCAAAGAAATGTTAATAAACAGCCCCAGCAGATTTGAAGATAGCCCATCCCAAAGAAATGTTAATGAACAGCAAACTTGAAGATGCTAACTTGGAAGTGCCCAGATTACTTCTTTGGCCCCCCTGTGTCCCATCCCTTGGGCCTTCCCACCTACATTCCATCACCGAAAACTATAAAATGGAGAGACAACCGCACTTCCATGGATTCCATCTCTTGGGTCCCCTTCTTCCTCGGGAGAAGTCTTTTCTGCTGTCCTTTAATAAACTTCTAATTTTCCACTCTGACCTTGCCTCTCTGGTGTTATTCTTCAACATTGGGGAAGCAAGGACTCCTCACCGGTCAACAGCGGTAACAGTGCTTCTGTGGGCATGCACTGAGCTCTCAATTTAAAGTGGCAGGCCCTCTCATAGCACCATCCTACTTTAGATTTACCCGTGGTGCACATCATCATCTGTATTAGTGTATTTGGACTGCTACAACAAAATGCCATAGACTGAGTGGTTTAAACAGCACACATTATTTTCTCCCAGTTCTGAAGACTGGAAGTTCATGAATAAGAGGTCAACAAATTCCATTTTGGGTGAGGGCCCTCTCATCATGTCCTCTCATGGGGCCTTTCTGTACGTAATAAGCAAGAGTAAGTGAACTCTGGTATTAGCACCTTCCAAAGACACTAATCCTATTGGATTAGGGACCCACTCTTATGACCTCATTTAATCTTAGTTACTTTCTTAGTGGCTCCATGTCTAAATATAGCCACACTGGGGGGGGCTAGGACTTCATAAATTTGGGGGGATTGTGGAGGAGAGGCACATTCATCATAACACCACATTGCATTAAGTATTAATTCCTTTTGGTTTATTGTCTGTCTTTTCCCATGATAGGAGTTGTTTTTTTTTTTTTTTTTTTTTTTTTTTATCTTGTTCACTGCCTATTGTAGCACCTGGAACATTAATAGGTGTTTAATAAATATTTTTGAGTAGATGGGTTAGAGAGAGAAGATGGGAGTGGAGGGGAGGGGAGGGGAGGGGAGGGGGGATAGTAGAGGATAGGAAGGGCAGCAGAATACAACATACACTAGTATGGCAGTAGGTAAAAAAGTGGATGTGTAACTGATGTGAATCTGCAATATGTATACGGGGTAAAAATGGGAGTTAATAATCCGTTTGAATCAAATGTATGAAATATGATATGTCAAGAGCTTTGTAATGTTTTGAACAACTAATAAAAAAATAAATAAATAATAAATATTTTTGAAAGAAATGAATTAAATTCCCAATAATAAATTAAATGCCTGTAAATACTCTTTAAAATGGCTCCCAATGATTCCTGATTCCTAGTATTTGCAATCATGTGTTATCTCCTCCCCTGGAGTAGGGATTCAACTAAGAGAGTTACTTTAAGTGTGTACCATATGTAATGTTACTTCTAAGATCAGGGTTTAACAAAGGACTCTGGCTTGTGTCTTTGATTCTTTTTTTTTTGGTATGGGAATAGGGGTGGGATTAACTGGGGGGGGGGAGGTGGGGGCAGGGTTTAACCCTGAGCCACATCCCCAGCCCTTTCTTTCTTTCTTTATTTTTATTGGTTGTTCAAAACCTTACATAGCTCTTGACATATAATATTTCATACTTTAGATTCAAGTGGGTTATGAACTCCCATTTTTACCCTGTAAACAGATTGCAGAATCACATTGGTTACACATCCACATTTTTACATAATGCCATATTTTACATAAGGCCATATTTCTTGTATTTTATTTAGAGACAGTGTCTCACCGAGTTGCCTTGCTAAGTTGCTGAGGCTGGCTTTGAAATCGTGATCCTCCTGCCTCAGCCTCCTGAGTTCCTGGGATTACAGGTGTGAGCCACCTTGCCCAGCTCCTGGTTTCCATCTTGCTTGCCCTCTCACTTGTTCATTTTGATGGAAGCCAGCTGCCATGTTGCAAGCTGCCCCACGCAGAGACTCACATGGCGAGTAACTGTGGGAAGAATCAAAGAAATGAATCCTTCCAACAACCTTGTGAGTCCCGCATCCAGAGGAGACAACAGCTGTAGCTAGTGCTTTGATTCAGCTCTGTGAGATGTTGAGCCAGGGCCCATGCTAAGCTCTATCCAGATTCCTGACCCATATTAAATATTTGCTGTTTCTCTGGGGCATGTGTGGTACTGGGGATTGAACTCAGAGTCTCATACATGCCAAACATGTGCACTACCCTCAGTGCCAATATTTGCTGTTTTTTAAGCCACAAAGTTTTAGGATAAACATTTTACACAGCAGTGCATGACTTAATAAACTTAATAATATAGCATTCGTGTCTTTAGCAACAGATATTTGAACATTTTATTTTAGATCATTGGAAATTGGGGCTGTTCTCATAATTCGAGGGCCTTCAATTGTTAGAGGTTGATACTATGGCAATTCAAGCATTTTCTTTAACCAAGGCTAAAGTGGGGGGAAAGCAAACAACAGCCCCACAGGCCAGCTGTGTGTTTTGTAATAAGGTTTCAATGGAGCCCAGACACATCCATTCATTTACACAGTCTGTGGCTCAGCTTTGCAGAATTGAGTGGTAGCAACAGAGACCATCTGGCCAGCAAGCCTAAAATTTTACTACTTGATCCTTTAAGAAAAAGCTTGTTGACTCCAGTTGAAGAAGGAATAACTTCAGAGTTCTTTATATCTCTGCCCTTAGTGCTTTGAAGGAGTCCATGCTTTGCTTTTGCACCAAAAAGCCAAGTATATGGGTTTGATAACTCCCTTTTACCCATGTAGGCAGTATGGCTAAGTCGTTAACAGCAGTGGCCTTTATTATGATTTGGCTGGGATTGCAGCTCAGTGGCAGAGCACTTGCCTTACATGTATGAGGCACTGGGATCTATCCTCAGCACCATGTAATAATAAATAAATAAAATAAAGGTACAGTGTTTATCAAAAAACTAAAAAAAATTTTTTTTAATTGTTTTGATCATTACTCATAGTAAAAAAATCAACTATGTATCACTACCAAGGACAGAATAATATGCTTATATAGTTTTAAAAAAATGTACCACAAACTAAGACCTTTCATTCAGTGTCTCCTCTGTTATTTTCTATTTCATGTTATTGTGTTTATGCCTGTAATCCCACCTACTCTGGAGACTGAGGGAGGAGGATGGCAAGTTCAAGGTCAGCCTGGGCAATTTAGTGGGACCCCCGATTCAAAGTAAAAAGAACCGGGGATATTGTTCAGGGGTAGAGTGCTTGCCTAGCATACATAAGGCCCCACATTTGATCCCCAGTACTGGAAATAAAAAATGCTGGTGTCTCTCACTAAATCGCTCTCTCGTTGGGATTGCTGAATGGTCATGACCACGAGGGGGACAGTCCTGATGATGGCCCGAATGTGGCATCTGGCAGTCCTGCTTTTTAATCTCAGCTTTCATTCTTGCCACTTGTGGGATCTTGGGCTGGTGTTCTAACCTCTCTGAGCCTCGGCCTTCTGCTGGAAAATGAGGGTATGATGTATGTCCATGGGCAAGGAGGTGCTGCAGGGATAGATGTGAGACAGGTATGCAAAGTGTCTGTGTGCTCACACAGGGTGACGCTTCCACAGAGGAAACAATGAAAGCGGCAGGGCTCTTGACACAGTTGCATATTAAAGTCGTTTCTGGTCCTTCCCACCTGGTTGGAAAGACATTCCCCCAAAGAACCACAGAGGACTGACAACGTCTATGGAATCATTGTTCCTTTCTGAGGTTCAGACGTGCATGTGTTGGCAAACCCAGCGGGCTGTGGACCTACGGCAAGGCTGCCCGCAGGCCTACAAACAGCTGGCCTTTGCCAAATCAGTTTAAGGACACTCCCTTCCTTTTATTCAATCCCACAACCATTACCTTTGCCAATCATTGAATTCCCAGGGAAGGTGAAGAGTGGAACTGAAAAGGCTAACTCTACTTAGACTGGCCCGGAAGCAAGCAATATTTCTCCATACCCATTCTCTTTGGGGAAGGAAAACTTGCTCTTATTGTCTGGAGTCTTTCACACTTTTCTCCCTGGTTGCTCCCGGTTCTCTCAGTGCCTCAGACTGCTGAGGCTGTTGGCATCTTCCAGTCCCTTTCTGTTTAGGAGAAAGGTTTAATGGCACTTTATATGAGGCAAGTAAACCTGGCTGCAAATGAATTATATTCAAAAATCCACATTTGTTCTATTGTTGCCCCTCCCCCTAGTCTTTGAAAGCACCCACAACCTTGATTTCAAGTCGTTGGGGGCGTCCTGGGAGAATTCAATTCTTATTCTGAATTACAGAGACCATAAACCCCATTCTGAGGTCAAAGGGCAAGACAGGAGAAACTCCATCAACTGGCTCCTCTGCTGTCAAACTCTCTTTGTCCCCTCCCCATCCAGCATCCTACTTGGGACTCCCAGCTGGTGCAGTAACAACCATGGGACTTTTTATATAAGAAATAGCAACTGGACAGAACCTTCTTCTCAGTGACTTCTTATTCCCAGGTCCTAAGTTTCACCACAGTCCATCCTTTTATGCCCCCAGTTCTAGTACAGAGTGTAAAAATGTAAAGGTAAAATTTCAAAGCTGATTCTAAGCTGCAAAAGCCTGAATTAAAATGTAAAAGACTAGGTATTGTTAAGTTCCTCTGCTACACCCAGAACCTGAAATTCCTGAGATAGTTAAAACAACGCCCTATTGGCCATTTAGCCTAGGGCCCTGTGCAGTTTGTCACAGGGCCTGAACCAATCAGTTTGAATGTGTACCCCGCTTAGGAGTGACCAATCACCCCTGCCCAGCCTGTTCCCGCCAATGAATGTGCTAATCATGTATGAGAGTTGTTGTTCAATTTTCCCGCACCTCATGATTTGTTCTGATGTATGCAAAGCCCCCGCCCTCCCCAAAAAGTGTACTTAAGCTCTGCTTGACCTCTGCTCGGGGGCTCTGGGTTGCTCTATCTTTCTGAGTGAGCCTGGAACCTCAGCATGCTGAATTAATAAATCCCTTTTTGCCAATTGCATGGAGCCAGTCTCTTGTGTGGTCTCTTCCTCCGAGGCTACGCCGGACCCTTACAAAAAGATTCATAGAGAGTGAAGAGTTTCTGAAGAACTTCTAGACCCTGACTGTGGGAACCTGAACAAGCAGCCAGGGAGACGGGGTCCCTTTTATAAATGGGAACATCTTCCTTTCATCCCCAATACCTGGCGAGACAGTTAAAAAAAAAAATCCCACAGTCATAAAGCTTGTGGGAGGATCTTCATTTTCTCTTCTATCCTCTGACCTCTTCCTGGGAAAAGAGGAAGAGCAATCGGTTCTGCTGTCTGTCCGTAGCTCTTCCTGTGGGTTTCTTCATGCCTCAAAAACCTGTCTTCCCTTGTAGAAATGACTTATCCTGTGTAGATTCTTGCATGCCCTGTCTGGATTCTGGGCCATTGTAAATAATAACACGAAGCTCATGAGAGAAGAATTTTTACACTAAACAGAACAGGAACTCTATTCCCAGCTTTACCAGTCATTAGTGACCTTGGGCCAGTAACTTCATCTTCATGGGTCTCAATGTTCCCATAAAGCAAAATGATTGGATTAGGTTCTCATTGGCAACTCCAATTACTTGGTAGTGGTTTCTAGGAATGTTGTGTAGAAAAGATCTCCTGGGCCACATTTAGGCTCAAGAATTGATTAGTGATGTCAAACAGGTTGAGGGTAATGTTACCGCTGTTGACCGGTGACGAGTTCTTGCTCCCCGATGTTGAAGAATAACACCAAAGAAGCACGCCGAGGCAAGGCCAGAGTAGAAATTAGAAGTTTATTAAAGGACAGCAGAAAAGACTTCTCCCGGAGGAAGAAGGGGACCCAGAAGGTGGAATCCGTGGAAGTGCAGTTGTTTCCCCTTTTTATAGTTTTGGTGATGGAATGTAGGTTGGAAGGCCCGAGGGGTGGGACACAGGTGGGCCAAAGAAGTAATCTGGGCAGGAAGGACTTCATTATCACTTCTTTGAGGTGGACTTTGGCCTAGGGCCTCTTCAGGACTTCATTAACATTCCATGAATTGTCCTCTGTGTTTTCCCTGAGTCATTCCTAGCATGGCCTCCATTTTAGATTTCACTCGATATTAGACCTGATTTACCTAACTACACTAACTACCTAACTTTAAATCTGGCTTCAGTAAGGGTGAGGAGCTATAGAACCCATCACCTATTTGCCACCCATAAGAGAGATGCTTTTCTAATTATCCCTAATTTTATATTGCTTTGGTTCTATACGAGTGCTATTGAGAGCTCTTTCAACTCAATTTAGTCTCACTATTTTATGTACTTGCTTTTGTGCCAATGAGAATGAAGAGAGGGAAAAAAGGTTGATCTTCCAGATTAATACTGCCCTTCGGGTAATGAAGACCCAGGACTCTGGTCCACTGCTTCTCTTTGAACCAAAGCATTTTAATTAGCTGCAGAAACTGGAGAAGATGAATTCTTTTATGAAAGTTAAGTCCTTGTTTTTCTTGTCCTAAAATGGAAAAAAAATAAATGTTTATCTTCTTTTTATGCCACTGGGCCCATTTTAGACAGAATTCTGATTTAAAGGATGACTTTCAAATGTTCTTTGGTAAAAATTAAATTAAAAGTCTTTAAGTTGATTTTATATTGACTCTGAAATCAAAGACCGTGGGGAAACTAAAACAAAAACAACTAATAAAATATATACCTGTACTTGTTTGAAAGGATAAATAAAAAATAGTAACTCTGGAGATCCAACGTATAGCATGATAATAATAATATAAATCTGTGTTGTATACTTGCCCTCTGCTAAGAGAGAGGATTGTGTTATTGCCACACACAAACACACAAAAAGGTAACTGGGGGAGGTGATAGATGAGTTAACAAAGCTGGAAAGAAATCATAGTAAGAAGGACATGGGAACTTTTCAACTTATGACAAGTGTGTCTGAGGGGAGTGGTTGAGAAGACTGAATACACCAATGCACACAAACTAACCCACATCTACTAAAAACAATGTGAAATAGGGTGAATATTCAGTTTCATAGACTGGTGTTTAATGTAGCATGTGTATGCCACATTGTGTTTATCTATTTATCCACTGATGGGCATTTGGGTTGTTTCCACCATTTGGCTATTGTGTACAGTGCTGTGATAAGCATGGACATATAAATACTTATTCAAGTCATTTGGGTATATGCCAGAATTGCATGTGCTGGATCATGTGGTAATTCTGCATTTACTTTTCTGGGGAAATGCCATGCTGTTTTCTCTGACCCCTGTACACCTTCCCAGCAGCAATGCACAAGTGCTGAGAGCCATAGCCAAGTAGGAATGATGCATGGCATTTTTGGTTGAAAGGTGACCAGCAAGCCATTGAGATGATAATGATTATGTTAAGATGTGCGTTCAATTGGAGATTAGACCCCTGCTGTCCCCCTCGGCCTGCTACTTTGGAGCTCTCACAGGACTCCTGGAGAGTTCCCATTGGTTGGGGAAGTGCGGTAGGAGGGAATTCCAGAGGAGGGATTTCCTGTTGGTATAGTGTGTCCCGGGAGAAGGCCACGTGCGTGGCATTCTCGGGAGTTTTGGAAATAAAGTTTGTTCCTGCTTGAGTTGCTTGTGATTTTGTGCCCAGCCAGACTGCGGCACACAAGGGTTCCATTTTCTCCATATCCTCACAGCATGCTTGTTTTCTTGACAGTAGCCATTGTAATGGATGGGAAGTCACTGTCTCATTGTGGTTTAATTTGCATTTCCCTGATGATTAGAGATGTTGGTCATATCATGTGCTCATTGGCCATTTGTGTATTGTCTTTGGACAAATGTCTATTAAAAAAACTTTGCCCACTTTTAAGTCAGTTTAATCGATTTTTTTTCATTGTTGAGTAGCAGGAATTCTTTATATAGTCTGTATATTAATCCCTTATCAGACATGATTAAAAAATACTTTCAGTCTATAAATTGGCTTTTTACTGGTGGTCTTTGTGCTCTTTGAGGCAAAGAAGTTTTAAAGTTTGCTGTAGTTTCATTTGTCTATTTTTTCTTTTGTTACCTATGCTTTTTATGTCATATCCAAGAAACCATGGCTAAGTCCAATGTCATTTAGCTTTATCCTGTATGTTTTCATCCAGGCCTCATGGTTGGGTCTTCAACTTAATTTTGAGCTAATTTTGTATATGGTATAACTTCATTTTTTTTGGAATGTGAATATCTAGTTTTCCCAGCACCATTTGTTGAGGAGATTGGCAAGGAGTGACCTTGGCACCCTTATGAAGATCATTTGACCATATATGGAGGATTCTCTATTTCAATGGTCCGCATGTCTGTTTTTTTTTTTTTAAATAGAGAGTGAGAGAGGAGAGAGAGAGAGAGAGAGAGAGAGAATTTTTAATATTTATTTTTTAGTTCTCGGCGGACACAACATCTTTGTTGGTATGTGGTGCTGAGGATGGAACCCGGGCCGCATGCATGCCAGGCCAGCGCGCTACCACTTGAGCCACATCCCCAGCCCCCTGCATGTCTGTTTTTATGCCAGTACCCTCCTATAGCTTTGTAATTAGTTTTTAAGTAAAAAATAACCTTTGGACTTATTCTTTTTCATGATTGTTTTGTCAATCTGGATGTCACTGGAGTTTTGATAGGAATAATATTGAATCTATAGATTGCTTAGGGTAGTAGTGAAAGACCCTAGCCCAGTTAGCCCAGTTACCTAAGGCCAAGATATGAAATCAAGATACCGGGCTTGTCACAAACAGGCTCAGATGCCGGATGTGCTTTCCATATAACCGGTTGAGAAAGGACAGAGCACCCACATCCTGAGGCATGAATGAATAAACAGGAACAGATAAGCAGGAACAGAAAGAATAGAATGCAGACCTGTGGTTTTTGGAATGCAGACCTGTACCCCCTAGGTGGCCTATATGCTAGATTTAAACAAACCAATAAGAAACCTGTTGCTTCCTGCCCTCGCAAAACCTGTCCCAAACCCTATAAAAATCTCTGTATCCCCAAGCCTGGGGTGTGCCAGCTCACCAAAGCTCCGGCTGAGGTTCTACTGGGCACCCGCAGGCGCCTGTGTCCCAATAAACCTAAACCTCTTGCTTTTGCAGCCAGTGTTTCGTGTGATTCTCCTTGGACAGGGAAACGGGGGTCTTTCAAAAATGGGGTGTCTTTCAGTAGTAACATCATAACAATAATAAGTCTTTTAATCCATAGACACAGGCTTTCCTGTTTTTTTTCTTTTTCTCAGTATTGGGAATTGAACCTTGGGGTACTCCATCACTGAGCTACAACCCTAGCTCCTTTAATTTTTTTATTTTGAATCAGGGCCTTGCCAAGCTGCCCAGGTTGGCTTCTAAGTTGTGATCCTTCTTCCTCTGGCTCCAAAGGAGCTGCGATTATGGGGATGCACCACTGTTCCCAGCTTGAGCTTGGTTTTCCTTTCATTAGTTTCTTCTTGAATTTCTTTCAACAACATTTCATAGTTTTCAAGGTGCAAGTCTTTTTTTCTTTATTTCTAAGTATTTTTATTCTTTTTGATGCTATTGCAAATGGAATTGTTTCCTTAATTTCCTTTTCAGGTTGCCATTGTTATGCATAAAAACACAAATGAATTTTATGTGTTGATCTTGCATCTTGCACGTTTGTTAAATTTGTTTATTAATTCTAACAGTTTATATTTTTATGTGCAAATGAGAAAGGCAAATGGACATAATTTTTCTTTTAACTGAGAACACATCTACAAAGCAGAAATAATCCGTTTTTGCGATTTACACCCAATTAGCTGTGAAAGTGCTATCCTTTATTGAGTCCCTGACATGAGGCAAATGTAAAGCTAAGAATTTTCACCATGACCCTGCTAGGAGCAAATTGTTATCTGCTCACCTAATAAATGAGCTCAGAGAAGGTGAAACTGCTCTGAAGAGACGTTTGAAACTCAGGTCATCTGGCTGGAAGCAGTCCCAGAGTTAGAGCAGAAGAGACAGCTATCAGGGTACAAACCAGGGGAACTGAAGGAGAAATACTGAAGTCACCTTAAAGGGGCAGTTCTTTTATCAAATGTGAACTGCTTGTTTCCAGGAAAGTTACTGGCTTGAGACTAGAATATTCTTTTTAATTTTTTTAGTTGTCAATGGACCATCTTATTTATTTATATGTGGTGCTGAAGATAAAACCAGGACCTCACACATTTCAGGCAAGCATCTACCACTGAGCCACAACCCCTGCCCAAGACAAGAATATTCTTTTAAAAAAAAAATTTAAAGAGAGACAGAAATTTTGATATTTATTTATTTATTAGTTTTCGGCAGACACAACATCTTTGTATGTGGTGCTGGGGATTGAACCCAGGTGAGCGTGCTACCGCTTGAGCCACATCCCCAGCTCCAACAAGAATATTCTTGATACAAAACATGAGTGAGAGCAGCTGTCAGAAGATATTGATATTTGGTGGTGAAGAACAAAGTAGATTCCTGATCTTGGCTAGGTTTGGGGTGACTCTCACTCTAAGTTTTTATTTGATGTTCATTACACTTGGTGTCCAGAACTGTTGCGTGGGGCCTATTCAGGAAGGCAGACTTTACTCCTGCTGGAGAAGAATGAGATTGCACAAGCTTTTCGTGTCTGGACACCTTAGTGGCTATGTATGTTTTTTTTCCCAGGTTATTTTGTATTAAGATGCCAAACCTTTTAGGAATTCCTGATTCGTTTTGCAGAGTGGGGAATCCACTGTTATTACCTTTTCATGTCTTGTATTTAGCATGCCCCTGTGGAGCACAAGTTCTCTTGGCACATATCACGGATCACAATGTGAGTTATGAGTCCCCAGCTGAAAATCAGAGTGTGTAACTGTGTCACGGTCCATTTCCAACCTGTAGGCCCAATTTCCAAGGAGGCAAGTGAAAAATGTCCCTGATGGGTTTTAACATAATACCATGCTGAATTTTTTTTTTTTTTTCCATTTTAGAGCTGACAGCAGCTAAAGATTACATTGAAACCTCAAAGGAATAGAGTAGTAAGAAACAGGCAGACAGTTCCCCTAGCAGGCTTCTGACAGGACTTGAATTTCTGATTTATTTTCTTGATGATGGTGATGGAGTGGGAGGAGGAAAGGGAGAAAAATCATTAAATACAGATTCAAAGGAGATCATGAGAGTGGTATTACATATCAGTAAATTTAAGCCTGATTTACTTCATTTTTAGGCCACAATGTTACTCATATTATAAATAATACTAATGAAATGCTATTAAATACAGCAGTCTCTGCTTACCTGGGAAGGTGTCAGTTTAGTTTGGTCTCATCAGCATAATGTAAACTGCAAAATGATCAACTCACATGACACCTTTTCTGCCCTGCTGATAAAATATGGTTTTATTACAGCCCTGACTATATTTTAAAGAGTAAGCACTGATGGCTGGATTGACTAATACAGCATAATGGATTCCACAACATAGTGTCTACTGTTACCAAATGACAGATACTCATGTGTGTCTATGTGTCTCCCCTGGAAGATTCTAAGTTTCTTGAGTTTGGAAGGCTTTTTTCCTTCATCATTATATTGTACTTTCAGTAATAAGCATTCGATTCATTCCTTTGTTTCAACAGGCTTTTTTTTTTTTTTTTTTTTTTGAGGCCATCTCTACACCAGATACTAGTACAGAGATGAAAAAGGCAAGTTTTTTTTGTTTGTTTGTTTGTTTGTTTGTTTTTTTATCCTGGAGAAGCTCTGAGTTAGCTGGGAACACAAGCATTTATTATAACCCAATAGTCAAAATACAGTTTCACTCATAAATATTAGAATAAGGAGCTGGTGCTGATGCGAGTGGAGTACAAAATGGCCGGCAACTCTGTAGGTTTGGAGGTGATGTGGCAGTTGAAGTTCAGCTCTGTTTTCCCATAGGCAAATCAAGTCTTCCTGAAATAACCCCAGGAAGAAAGGCCAAAGGAACAGTTCAGCCGACTGTTGGCCATTAACAGTCCAGGAGAAGCAGCCAGAGAAAGCCCACCCTGAGTCCTCAGATCTTCCCACACCTGGCTGGGGGCTGTTCTGTGATCCTGGGCTCTAGGTGGTGGTGGTGGTGGGGGGGGTGGCTTTGAAAAGTTTTGCTCTCAGCTCTCCTGCCAGCTTCTGGGGTACAGACATCCCCTGCCAAAAACAGAAGCAGGAGGACCAAGTTTAAAAGCAGGAAACACAAAGGAACTCCTCCTAAGGGTGGAGGCAGAGAAGGAAAAGGGGCGAAAAGAAGGAAGGGATGGAGGAAGAAGGGAGGAAGTGAGGAGGAAGGAAGGCAGCTTCCTCTGCTAGCAATTTTCAGTGCTGTTGCTTCACTGAGTCACCTCCATGACACTGAGAGGTAGCTACTACTATTTCCCATTTTTCTAGGCCATTAATTCATCAACTCATAAATATTTATGGGGCTTCTCCTCTGTGGGCACTGTGGGAGGCCCTACCGGGGAAACTGAGGCTGGCACCGTAGGTGTTGTGGACAAGTCCAGCTGGCTGGTAGTCTGACCCTGGCATTCTAGCTGCAGCATGGGACTCCAAGTCAACCTGGGGGTCCCCAGGAGAGGTAATATCTTGGGCAAACGACAGAAAATGCACCTCTAAAGTGGTTTGCAGGGGCTTTTTAGAAGCAATGCAGGCTCCCTGGAGTGAAGAATTTCACTCCTGCTTGTGAAATTGCAGCCACCAAACAGATTTACAACATCCTTGAGGCCTGACCCTTGAATATCCATGGAGAGGCATATGAAAAGGAGCAGGAAGTTGAGTGGATTCTGAGATTTTATGATTGTATTTTCATTTCAAAGCCTTGGTAGGGGTTGGGTGGGGGTGGGGGTGGCAGTTCCCCAGGGATTCCCTGGTTTCTTCCCGCAGCTTGGGAGAAGTGAGAGCTTCCTGTGGGGGTGGGAGGGTGGGAGGGAGGACCTAGGGAGAGGTGGGGGAGGCTACTTCAGGGCTTCCTTTGGGGAGCTGAATTTTAAAAGACAAAAATAAATTCAACAGCTCTTTCCAGGACTGGGTTGTATGGGTATTGAAAGTGAATGGGCATGAGGATAGAGAGGATGGTTACAAAGGCATTTATGAGAAATGGGAGCTGCTGATGGGTAGACAGAGGTTAGGAGTTTGGGCTCTTGTCTGAGACAGATGTGGCTGAGTCCCAGTTCTGTGTAAATCATTTCACTTCTCTGAACCTGTTTCCCATGGGAAGAGGAATAACAATACCCAAGGGGTGTTGTGTATATTCATTGTAATTGCCTCCTAAGCAGTCTTTCTTTTGCTCACTGTTCTCTAAAATTTAAATTAGGTCATTATATTTATGCTTCCAACCCTCTAACATCTTCCTATTGAACTTGAAATAAACAAATGTGAAAAAGTTGAACAAAGGGCTGGTGCTGTAGCTCAGTGGTATAGTGCTTGCCTGGTGTATGTGGGCCCAGGGTTAAAAAAAAAAAAGCAAAACAAGCCCCTGATTCTTCCAACTTATATAGAGTTCACCTATTCTGGGAAAATATGTTATTTTCCCTGACATATCCTGTGTCCTGTTCCTTATCTTCACGAAATGATCATTACTTATCATTTGATTGGTATTTATTCTCTTATTTATTGTTTGCCTCCCTTATAAAAGTACAATCTCTAGGAGAGCAGGGACTGCTTCTAATTTGTTCTTTAATCCACCATACGCTCATATAACATGTGAAATTTAGGTGGCCAACAAGAAGTTAACAAATGGCAGCTCTCATTCCTATCATGAGGAATGATGAGAAGTTTTTATGAATGCTGAAGAGCTTGACTGCCTTCTGACACATGAAACAACAAGAGTACTGAGTAGCTTTCCAGTTTAAAAAGCGCCTCTGCAAGTGGTATCTCATGGTCATCCTCACAGAAATCTTCAGAGGTTCCCCAGGCCAGGTGTCATAACCCCCATTTCACAAAGAAAACTAAACTTGAATGAAGGAAAATGATCGGTTTCAATGTCTCGCAGTCCATTCAGTAGATTCACGTGCAGATGGATGCCACCGTGCTCCTGTCTGAGAAGTGGGAAAAGGGAGGCAAACAGCAGGGAGGGCTGCAGTTCCTTCTGCAGAGAGGTGAGGGGTTCAGCTACCAGGGGGGAGGAGGAGGAGGAGGAGGAGGAGGAGGAGGAGGAGGAGGAGGAGGAGGAGGAGGAGGAGGAGGAGGAGGAGGAAGAGGAGGAGGAGGAGGAGGAGGAGAAGGAATCAGAAAAACGGAAACAGGAATTGCCAAATGATTTCCCCATTGTTCAAGTTAGGAACCTCTGTCAAGGTGGGCACAGATGCTTCCACTGTTAACAGAGTCCATAGATATCAGAAATGGATGAAAGAGACATCATGAGATGTAACTTGAGTTGTGCAGCAAAGCCTCCGCCCTGTGTTCCTCAGTTCCTGTCTCATTCTCCAACTTCTGACCCTTTTAGAGCTCTTGCCTTTCTTTTGAAAGCAGTGTCAATTGGTGGTTGTATTAGTTGCCTATGGCTGCTATAACAAATTAACACAGACTTTGTTGCTTGAATCATGGGTTTGTTCTCTAACAGTTTAGGAGGTCAGATGGCAGTAGCTGGTTTCATGGGGCAAAAAAGTAAAGTGTCAGCTGGCCAGTGATTCATTTTGGGGCTCCAGTGGAGAATATCTTCCAGTTTCTGGTGGCTGCCAGCATTCCTTGGCTTACAGCTACATCAACTGAATCTCTTTTTCATGTTGCCTCATGTTCCCCTCTTCTGTAGTCAAATCTCCCTTTGCCTCACCCACATTTACTCCCACCTGTATAATAATGGATAATCTTCCTATCTCAAGAGCATTGATTAATTACATCTGCTAAATCCCTTTTGCCATATACAATAGGTTCTAGGAATTAGGCCTTTTTAGATCCTTGGGAGCCACTAACCACAGTATTTATCATCTGAAGACAGACGATTTGAGTCAAATCCTGACATTGTGCTTACTAGCTACTTAGCCAGGGACAGGTCACTTGCTATTATGGTTTAGATATGAGGTGTCCCCCAAAAGCTCATGTGTGAGACAATGCAAGAAGGTTCAGAGGTGGAATGACTGGGATATGAAGCCTTCACCTAATCAATGCATCAGTTCCCTGATAGGGATTAACTGGTTGGTAGCTGTAGACAGGTAGGGTATGGCTGGAGCAGGTGGGTCATTGCAGGTGTGCCTTTGGGGTTTATATTTTTGACTGTGATAAGTGGAGCTCTCTCTCTGCTTCCTGATTGTCATGTTCTGAGCTGGTTTCCCCAGACATACCCATCTGCTCTGATGTTCTGCCTCACTCAGGCACAGAGCAATGGAGCCAGCTGTCTAGGGACTGAAACCTCTGAAACTGTGAACCCTAAATAAATTTTCCTCCTTTTAAATTCTTGTCAGGTCTTTGGTCACAGAAGTAAAAGAACTGACTAAAGCACTTGCTTATGACTCAGTTTCTTCATATCCAAACAAGAGTATGGGAGATAACAGTACCTATCAAAGGGTTCTTGAGCAGGTCAAAAATTAATGAATATGCAGCAAACTTACATCTTAATACTTGAATGCTAGCTATTATTATTTGGATGGAGTACATTTATAATTTTTCTCTGTTTTCTTATTTTTCTTCCCTTAGCAGTAGAGGTTCTTCTTCAACAAAATTGAACATATAGCCCCATACATAAAGCAGATCATGGCTGAGCCTCCATGATAGAGGAGGTGCCGGTCTTGTGACCCCTAGGTCCTTGGCCACCGCTAAGCCACCCCTGAGCTCCTTGAGGCTCTTTTCATAGGACACAGAGTGAGAGATGTGAAGTTGGACGATCTGTCTAAATCAATTTGCTCAGCTGAAATCTTTATGCCATTCTGTGTCAGATGTTAAGAGCAGGAGTTTCATCAGATTACCTGAGAACAATCCTGTCTCTACTCTTGATAGTGGCTTTGGATCAGTTAATTTTTCTGTACTTTGGATTTTTTCATCTGTAAAACAATAAGAATAAAATAGGCAACTTATGGAATCATTGCAAGGAATAAATGCTTACAAAGTGCTTATAATAAGGTTTCACACATGGCAGAAGTTTTTGTTATGTACTGGGACACTAAGGGGACTAGACATCATCTCTGTCCCAGGAGACCTAATAGGGTACCAGGGAAGGCAGAGGAGGGACCCTGATCTGAGGCAGTTTTTGGGTGTGAATGTGGGTGAGGGGCAGAAGGGGAGTCTGAGTCAAAGTTTTGCAAGAGAAGTGAAGCTACAGAGTGTGGCTTTGCTGGGGTGGGTGGATCTGGAAGGGGAAAGTCTTTTGGATGGATGGAGTCAGAGCAAGGCTGTAGACAAGAAGGGCTGGTGGCTAGGTGTGGCTGAGTGTAGGAGGTAGGGAATGCTGTGGTGAGACAGAATGACAGAGGAGGCAGGGACCAGCCCCTATGACTTTGGGTGCTCCAGAGAGGATCCACCTCATTCTGAGGGGACTTATAGAACCACTAAGGAGGAGCTGGAGGCTGAAGACAGATCACTTTCTTTTTCTTGCCTCCCTTTTTCTTAAAGGCCAAGAGGTTCCTGGGCTTCCTTGGAGGGTTAAGAGTGATGTGTGCCTTTCCTGCCGTGGGGTAATTTGCAGCAGACAACAGGCTCTCAGTGGCCCTTGAGTCCTGTGCTCTTGAAGTTACCTTGTAGTTCTGAGCAGGGATCCTGGGCTGATTTCCTAGTGCTGGGCCACCTGTACTGGCCAAGCTCTCCTTGACAGGCTAAAGGGCCATGGGCACAGGCAGCAGATCTGCTCCAGAAGACCCAGCCCCTCTGATGTAGTCAGTGATAAAAATTGCTACTCTCTCACGAAGAAATAGCCCTTTCTTTGGTTAATCAAATAAAACATTTTCTGTGAGCTCTGAGCCTTAGATGGAAGGACCTCAGACAGGTAGTTTCCCAGAATTTTGGGATTCTATAGAGATGCCTCTGGGATTATTTTAGGAAAAGTGCAACATAAGCCTGCCATGCCTATGATAACCAATGCTTCATTTACTAAAGTCCTTTATGTGGTCTTGTTGGAAAATTCTGAGTTTTAGGTCAAAATGATAAACTGGAAATCACTTTCTTAGCCAACTTCTTTTTTGATATGAAAAAACTGAGACCCAGAGAGCAGAAAGTTCAAAATCATGTGACAGGTGCAAACAATGCTGGCTTTAAGAAGCCAGGCTTTTTACTGCATGGTACAATTATGATTCTAGAAAAGTCATTTTAAAGGGAAGGCTAGGGGGTAGCCTGCCTTATAAATCACATTACTCACTCAGTTTGGAATTCTGTTTTATTTTTGAAGAGAGATGGGACAATCAACTACTTTTCTAGAATGTTCTCTGGGAATTCCAAAGATAGGAAGATGTGTTAATCTTTTTTTTTTTTTTTTTTCATGGCCCATAATTATTCCGGGCTCTGGAAATCCTGTACAGAGGCCTACTTTGGAGAGGAAACTGAAAGCACCTCTTCTTAGCACTTTTCCCCTGACACACATTCACACACACAATAAACACAGTACAAACAGTATACCACACATATACAAGTATGCATACATTCATACAAGTTCCATACACACATACACATACATAAAACACACCCCCACACCACATATACATGCATGCACATACATACCACACAGACTTGCAAGCATGCACACATATACCTCCCATGAGTACACAAACACACACACACACACACACACACACACACACAGGAGATGTCCTGTGTTTCCTACACTTTTCTTCTTGGAGAATTTTCTGAGAAGTCCTCAGAAGAGAACTTCTCTGGGAAGTAGGTCACCTGTGAGTAGGAAGATGAGTGCTTTGCTCTCCCGTGGCCTGGGGGCTGCTGCAGAGAGGAGGCCTGGCCACGGACCATTTTCACTCTCTTTCATCTCAGAAGCAAAAATGCTTTGGTTCAGAGCCAGGGACAGAAACCTTCACATTTCATCTTTTTCTCTCTGTCACTGTCACCCACACCAGCCCCATTCCTTTTTTATTTATTAAAGGTTTTCCTGACAGGCAGATTGAGCACCACAGTCTTCAAAGTTCCTGTTCTCTCCCCAGAGCCTCATTTTCTCCAGATGAAATGGCTGAGTCCCACAGAACGTCACTCACTGCTGTGTGTGCACAGAAATGAAGGGGCCCACACACTTGCTACAGCGCCCCCCCCACCTGCACACTATACCATATACACACCCACGCACACTCCAGCATGCGGGGCTGGTGGGAAATCCCAGTTTGAGAATCCAGTGCAACAAAATGCAATGTGTTTTCTGTCTTGCCTCTAGTATTGTCCATGTAACTACCTGATGTCTGCTCAAGACCTTGGTGTGGACAGCTGGAGAGCAGGGCAGAGGAGTGGCTCCTGTCTCAGGTACTCTGTCCTTGATTTACTAAGTTTCTCTTCTCCTGCTTTTGATGTTTGAATCTGGTTCTTCCTTGGCTGATGTTTTGATTTGACTTTCCCCAGAAGCAAAGCCTGAGCAGGTAGATTTATTTGGGAGGTTCAGGGGTCTGGACAGGAAATTCACCCAGGGAGAGAAGGCAGGCCACACAGTGTGCCTTCAAAAGCCAGTTAGTTACAAGGGTCCATGGAGTCATTTCTGTGGGTGCTCTGGGAGACAGTTTAAACCACAGACCTCAGAATTATCCTCCCCTAGGCACAGAGGAGTTGGAGTACTTACCTGCCAATCCTAGATAATCTTGGTTGAAGACTAAGAATCCCTAGTACTTCTGACTTGCCGTTCAATTGGGACAGAGATACTTCCCATGGCTCCAGAAATAATGTCCTTGTGCCCAGGGATGCAGATGCTAGCAGTTGAAAGCAAAGGGCTTGTGGGATCTGGATGGGTGCTGACAGTGTCTGCCGTGGATTGCCCCATCTCAGTTTTCCACTTGACTCAGGGTGGGCCAATCATATACCTTCCCTGGGATTTTTTGGAACTTGAAAAAAGGCAGAGTGAATGAATGTTAGTTGCTTTCTGCTCCAATCTGGGATTGGCATGTAAATATCCCAACTTCCTTGCTCCTGGGGGAGGATAATAGCTCCTGCTCTTGAGGGTCACTTCCAAACTCTCTCCCACTGTTTGAATAAATCAGGCTTTGTTCTAGTGCCTAAGTCTTTGATCCACTTTGAGTTGACTTTTGTGCAGGGTGAGAGATAGAGGTTTAATTTCATTTTGCTATATATGGATTTCCAGTTTTGCCAGCACCATTTGTTGATAGGCTATCTTTTCTCCAGTGAATGTTTTTGGCGGCTTTGTCTACTATGACATAACCAAATTTATGTGAGTTTGTCTCTGTGTCCTCTGTTCTGTACCACTGGTCTACAAGTCTATTTTGGTGTCAATAACATGCTATTTTTGTTACTATAGCTCTGTAGTATAGTTTAAGGTTGGTATTGTGACACTTCCTGCTTCACTTTTCTTGCTAAGGATGGATTTAGCTATTCTAGATCTCTTATTTTTCCCAATAAATTTCAGGATTGCTTTTTCTATTTCTATGAAGAATGTCATTGGGATTTTAATAGGAATTGCATGAAATCTGTATAATGTTTTTGGTAGTATGGCCATTTTGAAAATATTAATTCTGCCTATCCAGGAGCATGGGAGATCTTTCCATCTTCTGAGGTTTTCTTCATCTCTTTCTTTAGTGTTCTGTAGTGTTCATTGTAGAGGTCTTTCACTTCTTTTGTTAGAATGAGTCCCAGGTATTTTTTTTTTTTTTGAGGCTATTGTGAATGGGGTAGTTTTTCTAATTTCTCTTTCAGTGGATTCATCACGGATGTATAGGAATGTGTTTGATTTATGGGTGTTGATTTTATATCCTACTACTTTGCTGAATTCATTTATTAGTTCTAGAAGTTTTCTGGTGGATTTTTTTGTTTTGGGGGGTTGTCTTCTAGATATAGAATCATGTCATCAGCAAATAGTGATAGTTTGAGTTCTTCTTTACCTATTTGTATCCCTTTAATTTTTTTTTGGTCTAATTGTTCTGGATAGCGTTTCAAGGATGATGTTGAATAGAAGTGGTGAAAGAGGACATCCTTGTTTTGTTCCAGTTTTTAGAGGGAATGCTTTCAATTTGTCTCCATTTAAAATGATGCTGCCCTTGGGTTTAGCATAGATAGCTTTTACAATGTTGAGGTATGTTTCTACTATCCCTAGTTTTTCTAGTGTTTTGAACATGAAGGTATGCTGCATTTTGTCAAATGCTTTTTCTGCATCTATTGAGATGATCATATGATTCTTGTTTTTAAGCCTATTAATATGATGAATTACATTTATTGATTTCTGTATATTGAACCAACCCTTCATCCCCGGGATGAATCCCACTTGGTCGTGGTACACTATCTTTTTAATATGTTTTTATACACAATTTGCCAGAGTTTTATTGGGAATTTTTGCATCTATGTTCATCGGGGATATTGGCCTGAAGTTTTCTTGATGTGTCTTTGTCTGGTTTTGGTATCGGGGTAATATTAGCCTTGTAAAATGATGGCCATATTTTCCTTCAATGGAATAGGTGGTCTTAATGGTGCTCAGAGGTGTCTTGGTCTCAACTCCTAATGCTATGACTCATTTAGCATGATTTTCTCAAGGTAGTGTATGTGTGTGGACTAGCTGAGACCTTAAGCAGGTCACTGTGCAGATGCTACACTGTTTGCCTGGGAGTAGAAGATGAGATGAGCCTCTGTCCACAAAATAATGATGAGAGCTTCTTGAAGACTTACGAAGAGTTTATTAATTTAATCTGCATGATAATTCTGCATGCTAGATTCTACTAGTGTCGTTATTTTATAAATAAGGAATCAAAGGTACAAAGAAGTAAACAACTTCCCCAGCAGCACAGAGCTAGTGGCACAGCTGGAATTTGAAACTAACCTGTCTGCCCCCAAAGTCCATGCTCTATTATTATTCGGAAACAACCCTTTACCTTTGCAAGGCATAGGAAGCTTATCTGCTCCCATCTCTCACCCAGGTGCAAAATTTCTCACTCCAGGAATCCCTCCAGCAATGGGGTTGGGGGTGGGGCTTCCTACTTCCCAAAGAGAACATTTAGATGATAGGTGAGCTATAATGAATGAATAGTGTTTATTCCCTTTACAGAGCTCAAATTACCCTCACTGTAGTTTTCATCCTTGAAAATAGTGATAGTGGCCCTGTATTGGCAAGGATTTTGTGCCTGGAGAGGTGCTAAGCATTATACTATTACCTTATTTTATCTTCACCACAAATTTATCTTATCCATAAATAGGGAAGAGACTCAGAAAAGTGAAGTAACTTACCCATTATCACAGGAAAGAAGTCAGAATTGAATCCTAGTTGAAATTCAAAATCATCTCAACGAACAGCAATCTCTCCCAGGAGCAGAATCTCCATCTTTGTAGCACTCATTTTAATTCAACAATGTTTACTGAGCCACTACTGTGGAGCAGCTCTGTATCAGGACTCAGGGGCTCATGCAAAGCTGTATTTGAGACAGTAAGTCCTTGCTAGGAACTCTCCTCTAACTGCAGGTGAAGACAAAGATAAAACTAATCTACAGCTTCTGCAATAGCCATCACTGAAAGTTCTGCAAGCTCTAACAAAAAACATAGGTGAGCACAGCCATGGCTTAGCCAGTCTCCAATATCACAGACAGGGAGCTTCCAGCCAGTCCTCAGATGGAGTCCATGAAACAAATGCAGCTGTCCACCTCCTCTATGGGTCTGTTTTAGTTAGTTTTTGTATCATTGTGACAAAAATGCCTGACAAAAAACAACTTAAAGGAGGACATTTTTTTTAAGACTCACTGTTTCAGAGGTCTCAGTCTATAGACAGCTGACTCCATAGCTCTGGGCCCACGGTGAAGCAGCACATCATGGAGGAAGGGCCCATTGAAGGAATGCTGCTTAGTTCATGGCCTGGCCAGGAAGAAGAGAGTGGAAGGGGCTATAGGGAAGATGCACCCTTCCTGGGCATGCCCCTCCAGTGACCCACCTCCTGCAGTCATGCCCCATCTGCCTATAAGATATCACCCAGTCAATCCATTCAAACTTGAATGGACCCATTAGATTATAGTTCTTATAATCTTATCATGCTACTTCTGAATAGGCCTGCAGTAACACAGGAGTCCTTTGTGGGACACCTCGAATCCAAACTATAACATGGTCTTATGGACTGTTCCAGGAAGTGGTGATGAAGTGCTTCTGCCTGCTTCCAATAAGTTTTTTTTTTTTTTTTTTTTTCAGAATGCTACCTTCCTGGGAGAAGGTGCTCTCCACCCAGCCCTGCTTCTAGCCTCAGTGCTGAACCTGAGAAAGGAAGAGTGCGCAAGCTGAAGCAAGCACTGGGTGGTAACTGCCTGCAGCTCTGGGGGAAAGCTGCCAGAGCTTACACTGAAGATAGCTATCTTCCACTTTTCTATAATACAATACTGTGTCCTTGGAGCAGGAAGCCCGGGACTCTTCCCTGATGCCCTCAAGCAGGGTTAGTCACTTAGCATTCTGTACACACCCTGCTGTCTGATTCACTTAGGCTGCATTGTATTATAATTGTGTTTACAGACCTTTCTCCTTTAGTGGAATGCCAGCTTCAAGACCACAAACTCTTACATTAGGAACTTCTCTCACATCTGGAAGGACACCTGGGAAGGGGTTTACTAAAGCACTACCACATTCAAATGTACTTTCATTTCACTTTTTTAAATCTTTCTCTCTTCAACTAAAATGCAAGCTTCTTTATACAGAGACTTTATCTATTTTATATGCAAACGGTACTTAGCACCTAGGACAGTGCCCAAGGCAGTGTAGGTGCAGAGTGAATATTGTTACAGGCATTACCATCCCTGACTCTGGAGAGGGCTAGGAGAAGGAGCCTTAGGAAGGGGACTGGCTCACCAAGTGTGGTGGTAGAGAATGTCAACACCGGCTAAGGAAAAGCAAGCGTCCTTCATGATGGTGGGTTAGCATGTGAACACCCTCATTTTCATTGTAACTGTTTAACAGTGTCTTTCCTTTAAACAATGACCCACTATTCTGATGAGCTAATAAATTTGCAAGTATGCCCTAAAAGCAGTGTTAAAAAATTGAAAATCCACTTATTTTCATAAAACGTGATTGCCTATGTTGAGAGGATGTTAAAAGATACTCTTCCTGCTTTCCTGGAGTTTTATTAAAGGACCAGAAGGTTAAGAATACTGTCACATCCTAAAAAGGTGCAAGCACCCCTATGCCTGACTTGCTAAGAGGTGCTTCTGGCACTACAACATCTTCTGTTGCCATCCAGATTTAGAAGAGCAGGTAAAAGAAGTCAGCAGGAAGGATTGTTTGGGAGAGAGGTACAGGTATGCAGACTCACTTTTCCTATTTTCTCTCTCACCTTTAGCCATGTAAAGACAGGGCTTCAGAGAATCAAAATTCAGAGGATCCAGGAATATTCTCTCTCTCTCTCTCTCTCTCTCTCTCTCTCTCTCTCTCTCTCTCTCTCTCTCTCTCTCTCTCTCCCTCTCTTTCTGGTACTAGGGATTGAACTCAGGGCACTCGACCACTGAATCACATCACTACCCCTATTTTGTAGTTTATTTACAGACAGGGTCTCACTGAGTTGCTTAGTGTGTTGGCGTTGCTGAGGCTGGCTTTGAATTTATCATCCTCCTGCCTAAGCCTCCCAAGCTGTTGGGATTACAGGTGTGCACCACTACGCCCTGCCTCAGGACCCAGCAACTCACAAGGGAGAAATATTGTTCTGAATACGGCAGAACGAAGTACCGAAAGGGCTGCACTGGCAGCTGTGGAAACCCAAGGAACATATTTCTTGTAGACTAGATAAATGGTCCATGGAAAGGCCAGGCTGGGGTCCTAGCTAAAGGAATCCATTCCAAAGGGGGCTGTCTAAAGAGATAATGTGACTTAACAGAAGGGGCGGGCCACCCTATGGCCAGTTGGAGGACACAATGCTTATCTCAGGGAAACTAGAAAAGAGGTCTTCAGTGAGGGATCTCCAAGGGACCCATCAAAGTGTCTCACAAAAGAAAGAGCCAGCAGTTACGCACCTATCATAATAGGAAAGCCCAAAGCCAGAGTACAACCAGATCAATCACATGTGATAGACTCATTCCTATAGCTTACTTCTCCTTTCTTCCTTCTTTCTAATCTGTGAGGCAGCAGCCAACTGGAGGAGGAGGAAGCGGAGCAGCAAGGAGAGAGGGAAGAAGCAGTCATGGTTCCTTCTCCTATTGTATTTGTTTAGATCTAGGGCAAGGAGGGAGATTCACAGTGGAGTTTGGAGTTTTGATTATATACTAGACGAGACTGAACTGGACTTTGTGTTATCTCAAAAAGACTGCGAAGGGCTGGGCTTGTACCTTAGCAGTAGAGCACTTGCCTAGCATGTGTGGGGCACTGGGTTCGATCCTCAGCACCACATAAAAAGTAAGTAAAATAAAGATATTGTGTCCATCTACAACTAAAAATATACGTATTATATATATATATATATATATAGACTGGGAAAAGCCAGGTGGTGACGCATGCCTGTAATCCCAGTGTCTCAGAAAGCTGAGGCAGGAGAATCACAAGTTTGAGATTAGATTTAGCAACTTAGTAAGGCTCTAAACAACTTAACAAGACCCAGTCTCAAAATAAAGAATAAAAAGGGTTGGGGATGTGATTCAGTGGTAAAGTTCCCCTGAGTGATTCAACCCCTTGTACAGGAGAAAAAAAAAAAGAAAAAAAGACAGAAAGGGAGGAAAAAAAAAGAAAAAAAAAAAGACTGGGAAAGCCAGGAGATATGACTTTAACTTCATCCATTCCTTGAATAATGGCCCCACTGATTAGCTGTCCTTACCACCGGGAACCAATTTGCTGCCTTTTAAAAATGATTGAACCCTATTTGTTCTTCAAGACACACAACTCAAGAGACATTTCTTCCATAACAACTTCCTCATTTCCTTCACAATGAGGAAGGCATCTTTCATTTGTGTCCCAATTACATCCTCATGTAGCTGGGAGAAGGGGGTGGTTGCCCACACCATCTCTTTTCTCCTCCTATAACAATACAGCGAGAATTCATGTGTCACCTACACTCAGCCAGAAGCGGCAGTGCCCATTGCCCAGACTCATTACACCAGATAGGAATGTTCATGTGACTACGTTTATTTAAATATCACATCAATTATATGTTCACTTTCACTCTTGGGTCTTAAAATGTTCGCTAATGCTCTTTGACGATCTTTTTCCTTTCTGCTATAGGAGCATAGGCATGTCGCTCACCCAGCATGGGAGGACAGTATAATAAGGGGCTAGTAGAGTCACAGAATGGAAGGAACCTGGGTTCCTGAATGACAATAGGGGAAAGAAAAGTCTGTCTTCCCCTTTTGGGATTTTTTTGTGTAGGAGAGAAATATAATTTGTTCCTTATGTTTTAGACCTTCTTTGTTTGAGATGTTTAAAGTTTTACCATAACTAATTCAACATATGGTTGTAAGCTGTACCATAACTGTCTATTTACCTGTCTGTCATCCCCAGTAGACTGAGGTCCTTGATGGCTGGTATCTATTAATTTTTTTTCTTTTAAAGAGAGAGTGAGAGAGGGAGAGAGAGGAGAGAGAGAGAGAGAGAGAGAGAGAGAGAGAGAGAGAGAGAGAGAATTTTAATATTTATTTTTTAGTTCTCGGCGGACACAACATCTTTGTATGTGGTGCTGAGGATCGAACCCTGGTTGCACGCATGCCAGGCAGGCGCGCTACCACTTGAGCCACATCCCCAGCCCTATCTATTAAATTTTGTTTCCCCAGTTATCATGGGGGAGCCGGCATCCTGCCAGGGTAGTCTCCTGTTTAGAAGGTTGGGAGCCACCTGAGAAAATGAAAGTCTGAGTAATTAGTAAAGAAATAAGAGACTGAGACAGAAATTAGGTTCAAAGCACTTGATTTGAACCTAGTTTCTCCAGGTCACATAAGAGCTAGAACAAAACAACTAGAAAATAGCTCCAGTCCTTTGCTTAAGGGAGACTACTTCAAAGGCAGGGATAAGGTTTCAGCAGGAGGAGTCTTATTTCTCAAAGTGTCAGGGGACTTACAGCAAACAGGTTGATTGGCATCTTGGCAAGCCGCACTCATCTCTGAGTGGCTATGTGGCTATGTAGCTCCAGCGGGTCACCTCAACTTCAGTTTAGTGCAGAACCTGAGAGAGCTAGGTAGGATATCACATGAACTGGGAGATCTCAAACCACTGTGGGTTTCCAGATACCATACTTTTCTACCCAGTTGTTTCCATACTGATTGGATTCATGCACATATCACAGATGGCTTCTGGCACCCAGTGTCTTTATGTAGTAGGTATTCAACAGGTGCATACAAAATAAAAAGAGGGTGGATGAAATATTTTAAAATCCCAATACCCTAGTAAACATCCAAAGTATTGGAAGAGCTTCCAGATCTTATCAAGTTCTCCATCTGTCCATTGTCAAACAGACGTCATGTTTGGCTGCCACAGCATTGGATGGATAAATGACCCTTCATTTTCACTTTCCAAATCTGCCACGAATTCCTTTCTTGCCAATGGGAGAGGGAGTCCTATGACACAGACATGAGTTTCTGTTTCTTAGACAGGCATGGCTGTGCTGAGTGGATGACAGACAACACAAATCATCAGGTGACAAGGAGAATGTTCTAGGTAACAAAATAGTGTAAACCCAGATGAGGAGGGAGAACAGGCATGGTATGATGGAGGAAGAAAAAGACAACTAAGAAAGTCCCACGATGACCTAGGAGTTCAGATTACAGTCTTGAAAGGTTTTTTTTGTTTGTTTGTTTGTGTTTGTTTTTAACAGATTTTGAAATCTTTTTTCTAAGAGAAATTTCATTAAAGGATTTCAAGCAGGGGAGGATGAAATATCCAGTTTAAGGGGTCACTTTAGCTATAATATGGAGAGTGGATTGGAGGGGGCAGGAGTGATGGGGTAGATGGATACTTAGGATTTTACAGCAGCTTCCTCCCAGTCAGGAGGTGGCATTGATTTGGACCAGGATGGTGATAATGGGAATGGAGAGAACGATTAGAAAGATACTCTGTAAGCAGAGTAAAGTTCTTTAGCCATGGTTTTCCATGCAATTGTCACTTTATAGGACAAAAATGGCTCAATATTGGCAATGGCATACAATTCAAGTTGATAATTTCTCTAGACAATTATATTTCTACAAAGAAGGAGCCATTAGGAAAGTAATTGTGCCTTTCCTTAATGGCCATAATTGGGATCTAGAGAAGCTTCCAAGCTACATAAGTGCCGATGAAGAAATACCCAACCTGGGAGAACTTCTGTCACAGTAAGAGGAGATCTAATTCAACCAATTTAACATTAAGTGGTAATTTGTAGAAACATGAATTGAATATCCTGAAGTAGGGAGGGTCTAGGTGTGATTTGCTCAGGGGTTTGGTTTCATTTCTCTCCTATTCTGTCCACTGTGGTCCCCTCTGTGAAGGGGCTCCATCCTCAGCTGGCTTCCATCAAGGAGTGGACATACTGCCAACATCTCCTGGGCTAGCATGTGTCCTTGTCCACAACTGAGAAAACCCCAAAGTTCCTCTCTGTTTGGGCCAAGCTGGGTCACCTGTCCACTCCTGAATAGTGAGGGCCATACGTTGACCCTGATGACGTGGACCTCTGGAACTGGATGGAGTCAATTCCATCTGAATGGCATGTTTGTGCCACGATGGGTAGGGGTGGGGAGATGGATGTTGTGAAGGCAGCCACTTTGTCCAGCACAGTAGGAGAATGATTCAAAGCTTTAAAAATGTTGGTCCTTTCTGGTTGATTAATACCAAGGAAGGATCCCAAAGGACAGGTGTTGAAATCACTGGTCAAGTTGGAGGTACCTATTGGGAACGAGCAAGTACACCTCCCTGTGGTGGGCCTTCAGGGACAGTCTCATAGGTTCATAAAACAGACTTGCTCTTCCCAATAGAAGTCAAGCATCTTTGCTCTTGGAAGCTCGCAGGGTGAAAATGAAGGGCTTCCTTTGAGGCCTAGAGAATTTCTTATGGTCCTCACAAGTGACCACTTCTAGCCTGGTCTTTGGGCCCATGGCATGTCATCTTGGGTCTTGAGACTCTGTCATACTGATGCTGAGGTAGCGGCAGGGGAGATTACAGCTTGAATTCATTTTCTGAAATTTCCTTTGGCACAGAATGAAGAAAAAGAGAGTCATCTTTTCAACTTGGAATAATAATCTGTCTCGTATAATTACATTAAGATGGTTCTTCAAATACTCTCTTCCCATCAACTCTTTGAAATGCATCACAGATATGGGATGAGGGAAAGCTGAGTCCTGTCTGCAAAAAGCTTGTAAAAAGTTTCCGTTGTTACAAATGCAGAAGGGAAATATGTTAGACATTAGGTTTATGTCACTGTCTAGCTCTTCTAAAAGGGTCTTCTTGTAAAGAACTCCCATTCATCATGGGACCACAATGTGGTACTTCTGGATCCTCAGGTAACTTATGACTGAGTGCAATCAACATATCTTAGGTCGATGAGCCTCTCTGGAAAATGATGCTCTCCAGGACCTGTTCTTGATATTACTAAAGTGATTATACTTCCAGGTTTCCTTGTGGCAGATTGCCCCTGTGTTCCAGTTTAGCATTTATTTCAGACAAAAGTGTTCTGATTTAGATGATAAATCACATGGTCACCCGAGCTGTTATCCATTTGACTAGTGTTGCAAAGCATACTGGGAAATAGAAACAGAGAGAGCCAACCTTAATAGATCACTACAATTTCTAATATTAACTGTCTCAGATCCTGCCTTCAATGCTTCATGTACTTTATCTCTTTTAATCCTCACAATAATCCTTCAAGGGTAACATTTCTATTATGTCTATTTTACAGAACAGAAAAATGGAAATAAAATTGAGCAAACTGCTCAAGCAAAATTTCCCAGCTATTTAGTGGAAGAGATGGAATTTGAATTTAGACTCCACAGCTAGAGATTTCAATTAGTGTAGTACATTGATACTGAGGGCAGCAACCAGAAAGCATGGCTGTCCTTCTGCTAGGTAGGACTGGGGGCAAATGACAATGCATGGCAACTCTGGTATCTTTATCTGCATCAAGGAAGGTGAGATATATGCTGTGGTTAGATCTTTAGACCACAGAAAACCCAAATGCAATGTGGCTTAAGCAGTATTAGCTCAGCAAGGAAGAGCCCTCAGGAGGGGAGCTTTTGAGTGAACAGATCAAAAGGTTCAGTGACTTTAGCAAGCATCAGGGACGCTTTGTCTCTGTACTGTGGGGTGCACAGCATTGACTTCATTCTGAACTTGGTTTCCTTCGTCCTTGTCGGGTGTATGTCATTAGCAATAAAGGGTATATGCTTCCTTGTTCTCATCAAGTAAGAAAGAGAGAGGCTGGCTCCTTTGGATTTTTCCCCTAAGAACAAATATTTTTTTTCCCCAACCTCCCAGTAAATTTCTCCTTTTGTCTCATTAGCTCAAAATGGTTCAGGCCTGCCCATCCCTGAACCAGTCATTGACAAGAGGGATTATTTTTACACTCTGTGGCTGGGATAGAATGGCCTTTGTAGGTCAACCATGGTGACTACTCACAAAACTAAGGCAGAATTTGGAGCCCAGTGACAGGAACTTCTGGGCAGTATTAACATTTGGAGCCTTGGTTCCGGAATTAGAGTGACCTAGGTATAACATTTCAATGTGGCACTGATTAGCAAGGGACTTGGTGAAAGTTTCTTACCTTTTCTAAGCCTTGATTTCCTCCACAGTAAAAGAGGGGATTAATAATAGTATCTGCTACATTGGATTGCTTAAGGATTATTTTAAACTTACTAAAACTATGTGAGAACACAGTAGGCTCCTAAGAAATATTAATTTCATTCTGGTGTGAAGTGACCACCTCAAATCTCACCCTAATCCGAACTCAATAATATGAATGTATGTATGCTTTTGTGTAATAATGATATTTTTGCATTTTATTTAGATATAGCTTCTCTTCTGAGGACCTGGGACAAAGTCATTCCCTCCCATGAGTATCCATGTCCCATATAATTTTGGGTAGATACAAAGAATGAGACTAGAAATTATAACTTAGGAGGTGAAGTTTTGGACAATTAGATCAAGAAGAGAATAGTTGATTCACTTTGGTTCTTATTCTTCAGGATCTGGTTGTCAATGAATTTAGAAATGGTGAGAGAGTGTTGGTTTCTGCTCCAGGGAGGCTATGAGCCAGGCAGATGTGTAATGTATGGGTTCTCAACTATATGAGTGTGCCATATGTTGTAAGCTAGGTTACATGGCTATATGCAATTCTGTTTTGATTCTTCTTTTATTGTTATTGGTCTTAAGGGAAATCATGCTTCAATGTGCCAATCTGGTGCTGGTGAAACTTATGGGACAACTCTTACCTAGGTCGGTGTCTGAGTTGCAGCACATCAAGTGGTCAGTGTGGTAAGCAACGGTGTTTAGTAGAAGAATCTCAGACGGAAGGTGATCAGCCCATAGTGATCAGCCTTCTCTTCCCCTTGGACATTCTTCTTCCATTACCCATCTTGGAGGTCTCATTATATTAAGAAATGAGAGGGGAATCTCCTGTTTGGTGATTAGTAGTATCCTGCTTGAAGCCATGGCCCATGGCTGGAGAATTCAGTATCCAACAGGAGAAAGACAAGAGATTAGAGTTTCATCAAATGATCTGAAGGTCAGCCCAAGACTCCAGGTCTAGGAGGCAGCTGGAATACAATCTATAAATTGGAGAGGAGGCAGTTCTTTGGGAATAGCAGGTAAAATGGAGGCAAGGCCATAACCCAACCTCTTCTTTGAGAACATTCTAGAAAATAATTGACTAGTTTTAGACTTTGTTTTCTAGTGGAGAAATGGCTGACATTTGCCCCTGTCGTCAGTGGAAACTGCATGAATTTCCCTCCTTCCTCTCACCTAACACTCTAAGAAGTACTACTCAAGGGTCAATAGTTTTTAAACCATGTGCCATGGAGTCCCAGGGAGATATGCAGCTATATCAGGGTCAAGAACAGATGGGGAGAAAGGTGGGAAAACAATTTGGGCAGGCTTCGGACTCAGCACCTTGACTCTAAGAATGACTACTTTCTTCTGTTTTAGTTAATGCCTAGAAAAATGTCAAACAAAATGGGCATTCAATAAAGAGATTAATGCTTTAGGTATTGCAGTTCTTTCTACATTTTCATTTGAATAAAGAAGTATAGTGCTGGGATATAAGCAGTTTAGTGGTAGAGTGTTTTCCTTATGTGTACTACACATAAAGCTCTGGGTTTGATCCCTAGAACCTCAAAAAACCAAATCAGACAAAAAAGAATTCCACCACTAAACATGTAAATATGAAAGTTATTGCTTTAGAACATTCCTAAAAGATCACATTCATCCCATGTATGAACAGCTAATGCAGGGTGGCTCTTCACTTGGGCTCAAAAGTGATCTTGGTTTCTTGGCTACTGGAAAGACATCAGAGGAGTTCATATATTTTAACTTTCCTCCCATGTCTGCACCAGACTGTGATGACAAAAAGAGAAATACATGTTGTCAGAGTGACAGTTGGCATTTTTTGAGGGGAAGGGGTACCTGGGATTGAACTCAGGAGCACTTGACCACTGAGTCACATCCCCAGCCCTATTTTGTATTTTGTTTAGAGACAGGGTCTCACTGAGCTGCCTAGTGCCTCTTCATTGCCGAGACTGGCTTTGAACTCACAATCCTCCTACTTCAATCTTCTGAGCTGCTGGGATTACAGGCGTGCGCCAAAGCGCCTGGCTGGCATTTTTTAATGTAATTTTTTTTTCTTTTGTAGAAACACATGCCTCTGAGTCCTCCATGATAGTGTTCTCTATTTCCACAAAAGCCAAGAACAAAAATAACATCCTTCATGACTACGTTTGAAGTGTCTGCTTGTAGCCAGATATTTCCACACAATATGTCATATAGTCATCACTAGAATTTTCATAGCTGGGCATTATTCTCCTCATTTTTAAATGAGTGTGAGTTATAGAAAGTTAAAGGAAGTTGCCTGAGGTCACATCCGGTTAGAGAGGTAAGCTGGGTATTTGTACTCATGTCTACGTGGCTTTAGCAGTTGTGATCTTTACATATTGACTTTTATTGTAGAAAGAGTATTTTGAGATATAAGTGAGACTTAACTCATTTCTAAAGTCTCCAGAGAACTGAGGTCCCTTACCAAAGCTGATTACCTAATTCTTTTCTCTAATAATCTTTTATTAAATAGGCTGGACACTTAAATGCTTCAAGTGTTTAAAGGTGAAGCAGACCTGGAGATACAAGTGGAAATTGCTCACTCACTTGCCATACCCACCCATTGGTAATTTTGTGGCAGAGAACCTGGCCAACACCCCTTGAGGAACATCAAGAATCGGGGGCAGGAAGCCATGTGGGACAGAAAGGTGAGAGCAAAGAGAAGCGGGGATATTGCCTATCTTCTTCGTCCATCAGGACCAGCCAGCAGGGGGAAATGCAGGCCTTGAAGGAATCAGGGAGAGAGTCTCTGGCCTCAAAAATCTTGGTTTCTCCTGTTGGTCTAACTCCTAGAGGTGGGCAGAGTGGAGAAAATAAGGGATTTGGAGTCAGCTATATATCGGTGGAACCCTCAGCTCTACCTCCATTATTGGATCAATTGGGCAGGTTACTTAATCTGTCCAAATCTCAATTTTATCTTCTATAAAACAAAGATGGTAATGCTTCCTCATATAGTTATCATGGAGATTAAATAATATATTATATGAACACGTATGCCATGAAATAGACATCCTACAAATAGTTTCCTTTCTCTTTCTTCCATATTCTGTTCCCCAGAGTGCACCTCCTTCAACATCCCCAACTCAAATACTGACTCGAAGGCTGCTTCCAGCTGTAGAATTTCAGGGTTTCAGTTTCCAGAAAGCAGGCTGAGAGGCGCCTTTCTAGTTGCCCTCAGGAGTGTTCAACCTTATTCATGGGAAGGGAATGTGATGAAAATTTGAGTCAGCAGAAATCCAGCAAAAGTGTCAGAAAAATCAGCCTGAGAACCCCTTTGGACCAATAAAGGAATCACAAAGGGGGAGGTGTTGAGGGAGACAATCAAAATGGGTGGAAGAAGAATTGAACTCATGATAGAAAGAACAACAATTTATCTGGGTCTCCACCACATGCTGTGGGGACTCTTCCCTCCATAGTCTCTCCCTATTTTTCTGCATATTGATTTCATTAGTTTTCCTTACAGATCAGCTTTCTTGGCTTGGTGGAGATTCCAGCTACCAATAATTTCCAAATTTCACAGCTGCAATTTCTTCCAACCACCAGAGAAAGACTGAATCACCTTTTTTCATTGGTGTTAAGGAAAAAATAAACAAAACAAACAAACAAACAGATAAATAAATGGGAGGAGGTGTTTAGCTTGAGTGATTGGCCTACTCCTGATGCAATCAATTTTAAAAGGGATTTTGCAAGAACATGGTGATAGTCACTAAAAATGGATGGATGGACTTGGGGTAGGAGGATTTACCAGAATAAAGGGAATTCTGTTTCTAGAAAAAAAAAAGATTGCTAGGCAGATAATGTAATAGAAAATGTTAACTTCACGTACTGCATGCTAGATTGATTACTCAAGCTAGATTTGTTCAAACCAGAGACACTTTAAATACAGCTCAGATATTTCCTATTTGAATATTCTTAGGGCATTTTTATGGGCATATTGTTTTAGTCAGCTTTTTCCTGCTATGACCAAAAGATCTGACAAGAATAATTAGAGGACAAAAGTTTATTTGGGGGCTCACTGTTTCAGAGGGTTCAGTTCATAGAAGGCCAGCTCCATTCCTTGAAGCTTCAGATATGCCAGAAAATCAGGGCAGCAGAGTATGGCAGAGAAAAGCAACTGTGGTAATTCCAAGGATCAGTAAGACAGAACTCTACTCAACAAGGACAAATCTAAACCCTGAAGGCATTCCCCCAGGGACCCACCTCCTCCAGTCACCCACTGCTTGCTTATAGTTATCATCCAGTTAATCACTATTAGGGGATCAGTGCACTGATTAGGTTAAATACATAACCAATCATTTCACCTTTAAAATTTCTTGCCATGTTTCACACATGAGCTTTGGAAGAACATCTAATACCTAAACATATATCTAAATTTCTGGGGTACAAGTTTCCAGGGATGCCTGTTATTTCCACAGAAAGCAATACCTAATCTAAGTTATGACTGAACTAGATACGTTCATAACACTGTACCCTGCAAGCCACATGATCTTTTCTAACCATAGCCAAATAGACTAGGAATGGTAAGCTAACCCAAGCCTGGGCAATTACTACCTGGTCAGTGACCTGTGCATTCAATCATTCATCTATCCATTAATACTAATACTCACTAGTATTTCACTAATTCTCACTAAGTGACAGACGCTGTTCTAGGCACTAGGCATCCAGTATTCCTGCCCTCATGAACCTTACTTCAAATGGGAAGACGGATCAAAAATAAATCATTGTTGCTTCACAAGGAATGTAGAGTGAGAGAACAGGAACTTGTATATCCAGAATCTGAAAGAAAAGATGGGTGATTAAATTTCTGAAATTGGTCATAGGAGGCTGAGTCAGTAAGCTATGCAACCTTGGGTCATCTTGAGATATGAAGTCCCCTAGTTTGGGTCCAGTGTGGCATAAGTAAGCAAAGGAAACTCTCTAGAGAAAAGATGCAAAGAAAAGTAGACATGAGAGTGGAAAAGCAGATCCTGAAAGATGGAAGAAGTCTCAGTTCCTGACTTCTCATTTCTCAGATCCAGATACAGGAGGCCCAGCTTGAATGTCCACCAGAAGTACCTATACCAGCTTCCACTGGCTCACAAGAGCTGATCGTGTATAATTCTGCCTTCAGTGACATGATGTTGGTAGCTTGGAATCAGCCAGGGTGTAAGCATGTGCACTATGGAAACTGGAAAATATTATGGAAGTGATATTCATAGCTGTACAACTGCCTCCTAGCAAACAGTCTGTCATACAGTTAGTTTGTCATACTGACAATAATTCAATCATTCAATAACTAAATATATATATCCCATAAATACATCCCATATATAGTCACATGCATCCCATTCATATATAGGATGTATGTATTTAATTACCAAATGATTGAATTATTGTCTGCACTGAGAGCTAACACCACTTGCTCTAAATTGTGGACAGACATTGTGTCAATCACTTTATCTATACATTTTCTCATTGAATCCTCGTACAATGCTGTGAGGTACAACTATTATTTCCAAAGGCAAAGGTCAAATAAGTTCCAAAAGGCCACACAATTAGAAAGTAGCAGGACAGAGATGAATGTGCAGAAAGAATGGTAGCTTGCCTACAATCAAGTTGTGGTGACAAGGGAAGCAAATGACTCCACTCTGGTCCCTTCTCCAGATCCACACTCATCAGACTGAAGGGTTGGTGATAAAGGATAAGTCAATTGGCTGGATTCTTGGCCCAGGTGACAATTGGTAAAGAAAGGGGCCTCAGGGTAGTATGTGGCTCTGGTTTTGTGCTCCTATGTAGTTCTAGCTGTGTGGTTCCAGCTAGACCCACACAATTCCCCTAAATTGGCAGCCCCACTGTGAGCCCACAGGGTGACATCCCCCACTGACAATCTGGACTTTGGGGTGTCCAGGTTTCTAGGGACCCCAGCCATGTGGAGTAGGCCCCTGCTGCTCATCAAGAAGTTGTTTTTATTTGGATGCAGCTGCAGCTGCCAGAGGCATTTCCTGGGGCTGGCCCACAGCCTAGCAAGTGTTCGAATGTGCCAGACTTGAAAGCTAAGCAAACCTCAGAAACACTATAAGTGGATCCCCCACTGGGATTGGCAGCTGCTAAGGACCTGGCAGTAAGGAGACCATTTGGGGATCTATACCAGCAGAAATCAGCAATGGGAAGCTCTCACCTCCAAAATGCTGTGGGCTCTTTCTCAGCAACCCAGGGTGCCCTAGCCGGGCCAGGTGACCATACACCTGTCTTGTTTTCCTTGCCCAGAGAGAACCCAGGCTGAGCCCAATGAGACTAGCAGTGCCCCCCTTGGGGTCAGCTTGTTCAGACACCTGCCCAGACAGGGTCACATGGGGGTGGGTGGACAGAATGAAATTGTTCTAAGCCAGGGTGCTGGGTTGTGGCATCTGGGACATCTGAGTGCAGATCTTGCTTGTTGTGTGGTTATAGGGATAGATGTTAATCCTCTAAGCCTGGGTTCCCTTCCTTGGAAAATGGGAACTGAGGCTTGGAGGATTAACATATTTATCTGTCAAGTGATTGGGAGAATACAGGTAGTCAAACGGTAATCCACTATAATCACACATGTGTTCTCATCACAGATCAAGTTCCATCACAGAACAAAGCACAGACACTCATTTAGGCAACCGTGGCTTCCTAGAACGACCTCTCAGAGGTTACCCAACTTGATATTTTTCATTTTACAGAGGAGAAAACTGAGGACCAGAAAGATGATATGACTTAGTGGGTCAGGTCTGGAGACTGATCCTGGGTCCCCGGGCTTTTCTCACTCATCTAGTCTGTTGTTCTCCATTGGTGGCAGGGCCTTAGCTGGCACAGAGCATTTTCAGACCTTGGAAAAGGTGCTGGTGCCATGGTGGGTGTCTGGTAAGCAGGACATCTCTAAAAATGGAGCTCCCAATCCCTTCACATTCCTGGTGTGGAGCAGGACCTCAACAAATACTCATTCCATTGAATCAGTGACTCTGGATGCCCCTAACAAGGTGTCAGAGTTTCAGCACTCATTTCAGCAGAGCCTTGAGCCCAGGCTTCTCTCTTTTTCTTGGGCATGCCCCTCTATAGGAAGGCAGCTGCTGAGTGTGTGTTCAGGATGCCAGAGCACATCTGTAAGGGGCGAGGAGGGCAGATGTTTCAAGTGAAGGCAGCCTAGAGAAGTAGAATGGCTCTGGCCAAGGCCCAGAGATCCAGGCCCAGGGAATGGCTCTGTTAAAATCTAGCTGGTTGATGTTAACTTTCTTTCACTGACTTGCTCTATCAACTCTTTAACTTGCAAAGGGGACAATCAGCCCTGGCTTTATCTATTTTACAGGAAAAGGGTCAGGATCCAATGAGATTCTCTCATTCCCTCCAACAGAGCCAGCATGATTGGGAATGAGTGTGCATCGAAGACAAGCCCAGACTCTGGGGCCAGTGCCTGGATTCAAATTCAGATCTAATGCTTATTGACTAGCTGCATGACCTTGAACAACTTACTCTGTTTTACCTCACTTTCCTCATCTGTCAGACGGGTATATTATTTACCCTGGAGGATTTTTACTAAAAATCTTCAAAAATTAATTCATATGTTTAGGAGAGTGTCTACCTTGTAGCAAGTTCTCAGTAAATAGTTCTGAGGACTAGTAGCTTAGGGGGTAAGTTTTTCCATCTTAAAGTCACACTGTGCTCTTATTTACAAGTCTGTTGTCTTCTTTCCCTGTGTTCTCCATTTGATGCCTGATGATATCACAGAATTCCTTCAGGCCTCTGCTTCCTAATGCTCCTAGGGAGAGTCAACAAGGGAACCTTAGTTGCTCTTATTCCTCATGCTATCCTGGTGGTGCCTGGTCCTACACTGTCCCTCAGATGCTCATCAACACCAGTGATGCTCTTGCCTCTAGGACCCTCACTGACACCCCACAGATCTTCACTTACCTCCAAAGCCATAGTCTCTTCATTCACATCACACAACTTTTTACTGAGAACCCCATGCTAGGAGGCTGGGAACACAGTTTTCCACCCTCTACCCAGACTGTGCAGAGCCTAGTCTAGTCCCAAGAAAATCAAAGCTCCAGACATGCCCCGCCTTCCTGGGGAGAGCACCACTGTCTTTTCACCTGCCATCCTTGGTCAGGATCCTGAACACCACACCCAAGACCTAGCTTTGAATCTCAGGGACATGGGTTTGAGTTCAAAGATGCTGTCTTCCCAAACTCAGCCATCAAAACCTGTCAGGAAGATGTGGCCTTAACCACATATTCTCCATGGCAAGGAGTATCTACTCCCTTTTCTTCAGCATATTCTATGGCTCTTGCTTGAGCAGGGGTGGTTTATTCGAGGTGACCTACCTGATGTAGTGGGTGGAATGACAGCTCCCTCAAAAGATATGTCCTCCTGAAATCTTTGAATGTGAATTTATTTGGATAAAGGGTCTTTGTGGATGTAACAAATCAAAGAAATCTTATTTATTTATTTATTTATTGAGACAGGGCCTTGCTTACTTGCTGAGGCTGGCCTCAAACTTGCAATTCTCCTGCTTCAGCTTCTCACGTCGATGGGCTTATAGACATGCACCACAGAACCTGGCTTGATTAGAGGATTTTGATGTGAAATCATCCTGGATGACCCAGATGGCCTTAAAGCCAATGACAAGTGTCCTTATAAGAGGCAGAAGAGGAGAAGACATGGACACACAGAAGAGAAGGAGGTATGAAGACAGGTGGAAAACAGAGTGCTACTGCAACAAATCAAGAAACATCTGGATCCATGAGCAGCTGGAAGAGGCAAGGAACAGTTCTACCTCTGGAGGCCCCTGGAGGGATCAGCCCTGTGATAGCTTGATTTTTGAATTCTGGCCTCCAAAATGTGACAGAATAATTTCAGTTGTTTTAAGTCACCCAATTTGATTTGTTATTGCAACCCTAGAAAAATAATACCTGGTGTTCACTCAGATTGAGAAGAGGCTGAAAGTTTCCTGAATCCTGCTGTGCAAACATTTATTAAAAGACTGCTTCTTGCTCATGGTGCTGGGCTGGGAATGCTAAGATGGGTTCAATGTACCCGTTCAACATAGAGTATTCGACTCAGAAATGCCTACCATTAGCTGTTCTGAGGATTGATTTTGGAGAATCTGACTCTTAAAGTTGGGCTAGAATTTTTTATATCCAATCAGTGATGATACCTAGCTTTTACTTAAGTCCTTCAGGCTCACTCTTTTTTACACATGCATTTCCATATGACTTCCTAGAGGCACATGCAACTAAGATCCCTGGTGTAGTGATGAGGAATTTTGAATACAGAGAAGTCAGATAACTTACCCAGTTCCACAGTGAGTAAGTACGGGAACCAGGCATCATACCTGGGCCCTCTCATGTAACCACCTGACTATTCAACCATATTGCCTGGATAATCCATTACCGAGAGTTGAGTTAAGAGCTGGGACCACAGAGATGACTACAATATAGTCCCTGCTGTTGGGACAGTTGTAGAGGTAAGTATATAAACAAAATATAATAATATAAATATCCAATCTGACCTAGTTTTCCCTTTTACAATATGGAAACAACACAGTGAAATCCACCACCATGTACGTCCATAAGAATGGAACTCTAGAAGAATGAGAAGTTATACTCCATTTATATATGATATGTCAAAATGCATTCTACTGTCATGTATAACTAATTAGAACAAATTTTTAAAAAGTAAAAAACAAAAAAGAATGGGACTCTAACTAGAATAAAATACATTTCATGCTTGTATGATTATATCAAATGGATTCTGCTATCATGGATAACTAAAAAGAACCAGTAAGTAAAATAATAATAATAATAATAATAATAATAATAAGATTTTCCAGGCCCAACATAGATAAAAGATAAGAAATGAGTCAAGCATTAATGTCAGATGAAGTTTATCCTGTAGGGCGGCCACAGAATGCAGGCAGGGCTCTGCAGAGACAGCACTCTAACAGCAGGTGCCAGATGAAGGGGACTTCAAGGAGGGCTTGGAGAAGAGAATGCAGACAGACTCTTCTCTGTCTCTACTTGCTTGTTTATCAGCATGGCCAGGGGGTGACAGTTGCCTGGCTGTCCCTCCTTAGCCTGCTCAGTTCCCTCTCACTTCACTCTTACCCTGGAAACCCCACTTTCTTTCCAGGCTCCTCCCAGTCTTGGTAAATTCATAAGAGTTCAGATTTTCTTCCAGTTGGTCCCTGAACTCATTTTTTCTAACTGACCCAATCTGTTGAATGGCATTCCCTCTCATAACTCCCTTGATGGTTTCTACAGTCAGGACCAGAGCAGCATCTCTCCTGGGCCTGGTTTCTTCTTCTCTCTTCCCTCTTCCTGCCCCTGATCACCAGCTCTCTGCTGCTGTGCTGCTGTACTCAAGCCCTCATGGAATCCTCCATGCATTCTTATCCCCCACTCCTGATGTGCTAGACACTCCAGAGATGGACAGATGTGTCTCTCTCTACCTGATGAGGACCTCATCTTCTTATGTTACCCAGTGCTTGACCTTTAGAAGATGTTCAACATTTGCTCAATGAATGAAGAAGTTTCTGTCTTTCATAAGCTTACCTAGCTTCCCCTAATTGGGCAGATAGGTACAGCAATGTCTTCTCTTTCAACATCACTGGGTCTAGATAAATAAATTCTCTAGATAAATGAACTCTATTCCTATAAATTCCCCAAACTATATTTCTTTGACATTTTAGATGAGAAAATTTAACTTCTTCCTGTTTTTCCTTCTTATATAAGGAAATTTGACTTTTCCCTCAATTTTCTTCTTATTATATTGTTAGTAATATACAACCCAGTTGAAATTGACTTTAATAATAAAATGAATTTTTTTGATCTAAAAGCCCTGGGTTCACACTTAAAGATAGAGCTTAATTAGGGCTCAGAGAATGTGAACAAGGTGTAGTATTTTTTTCCCCCCTGCCTTCAATCCTGGGCTTTCCTTCCTAAATGTTTTCCTTCTGAAGTGCCAGCAGTTCTCAGGGCTCCACTTTTCCTTATTCAAATCCAGCAGGAAGAGAAAAGGACCACAGGAAGCTCTCTTAAAAGGAGGCTGGTCTTCTGCTGCAGACTAAGAAAATGTCTCCAATTGGGTTACATACTCATCTCTGAACCCGTCTGCAAGGGAGCTGGAGTACTGTGATTCTTTTGGTGTAAGTAAGCCTACTGCTGGGGTGGAATCCATCCTGCCCAACCACCAGGGCTGAGCATGGGAAGTCAGGAGGAGAGGAGGGGAAATGAATGCTGAGGAGCAACCAATCACTGCTGTCTTCCTCCTTCCTTTCTTTCCCTTCCCCTATTTCTCTATCACTTCTTTCCCTCTTTCTCTCCCATGGTAGATTTTGTGCTGGGAGTAGAAGCTACAAATATGAGAACGCATTCCTTGCCCTCACGGCCTTCCTAAGCTGTCCGGGGAGTGACATATTAGAGTACTAATTATAGCAATGGATGAATGCCAATCATAGAGAGATGGGAACACAGAGGAAGAATGGACAGTGTTCTTGGCCTGGAGAGGACAAAGAAGGCTTTCCAGAACTGATTATAAAATTTGATCTGCTTTCATAGTTTCAGAGGTCACTCAATAGTCAAGAAGAGACATGGCATTCCTATTAGAGGGAACAGAAAATGCTAACGCAAGTCATGTGGAGGATTGGGATGAAGTCCAAGTGGTTTGGTATGACTGGAAGAGAAGCAATATGAGGCCTGGAAGAGAAAGGAGGGAACTAAGATAGGCTTTTGTCAACAATGGTTCTGGGCATTGTATATGCATCACTTTGTTTAATTCTTATCATAACCCAATGTGTAATATCATGACATGAACTTAATTATAGCCACCCCATCTCTTTTGCCCATGTAACACTTTTCTTCACCCCCTCCTTCTCCCATCTTTGAGGATAAAAAAGATAAAAATCAGCCTGGTGTGGTAGTGCATGCCCGTAATCCCAGAGGCTTGGGAGGCTGAGGCAGGAGAATCACAAGTTGAAAGCCAACCTGAGCAACTTAGCAAGACCCTAAGCAACTTAGTGAGACCCTGTCTCAAAATAAAAATAAAAAGAGGTTGGGGATGTGACTCAGTGGTTGAGTGCCCCTGTGTTTAATCCCTGATACGAAAGAAAGAAAGAAAGAAAGAAAGAAAGAAAGAAAGAAAGAAAGAAAGAAAAAGAAAGAAAGAAGGTAAAAATGGCAAAGACAAATTTTCAGGAGAAAGGCAGTTAAATGAAAACAGAAGACATATAATCCCTGGATGGCTGTTCTCTGTGAGAAGACAGGACATGTCAGGCACATACCAAGTGGGGGTGGCTGTGGTATACTCTGATGGAATGGGGAAAAGTTTCTGCTAGGATAGGAAGGTAAGAGATTCCAGGAATGGATGCTAGAGGAGAAGGGAGGGCAAGAGATTTAGTGCATTTCTGTGAATTGAATTCTTGGACCCTGTTTCCATTGTCTACAGGTTTGTAATTAATTACTTCAGAACTGATTGGCCTAAAACAACAGTGAACCTTTACTTCACATAATTTTGGTGGGTCAGGATTTGGTGATAGCTTAGCAAGGAAGTTCTGGCTCAGGGTCCATTATGAGGTAGCTATCAAGGTGTTGGTCAGGCTGAGTTACCCGAAAGCTTGACTAGGCCCAGAAGAGCCACTTCCCTGATGGCCTACTCAGGTGACTGTGGGCAGTAACCTCAACACATGGTGTCCTGAAGACATGGTAACTGGCTCCCTCTAGGGTGAGTAATTCAAGATGTAGCAAGGTGAACACTGCAGCACTGCAAGGCACACATTGTCATTTCAGCAAGGTCAGAGGGACCTTTACAAGGGCATGAATACCAGGAAGTGAGAATCACTGGAGACCATCTTGGGGCTACCAAAGACATCCTTAGATGTTTGAGGAAGACATGAAAAAAGATTTTTGAAAAAAAATCCACCCTAAGTCCTGCTCATTATATATTCTGCTGTTCATAAACTGAACAATTTGGGGCTTGCTTTTATGTGCTAATTTTGCTACATTAAACACCCATTTTACAGATGGAAATTGCTGTCCTACATCAACAACCATTAGGAATTGGTTGATCATGGTACACAAAATACCAAAATTGATTTTGCTTCCTTGGGGTGAAACTAACGGTAGGAAAACATGTTACAAGGCTCTGCAATGACAGTCCACGGTTAGTGGGAAGTGGATTATAGAACCAGGATGTGAATCTTGCTCTCTAGTTCAAATTTAACCTCTGTTTTACCTGTACTGGTATTTCTAAATCTCTCTTTCTCTCATTGCATTTATTTATTCAATGAATATTTTAGAATCATAATAGCATAAATTCCTCAAGAGAAATGATTATTTCTTATTTATGTTGCTATTCCATATTGGGCTTTTAAAAATTTGTTTGTTTTCGTGCTGGAAAACAAACCCAGGGCCTTGCACATGCTAGCCAAACACTCTACCACTGAACTCCAGCTCCTGCCCCGATTTAGTTTTTTGGTCACCTTGATTCTATTGTTGATGGAGTAGTTGGGACAGTCAGTAGTAGTTGGACAGTCAGGAAAACAGAAGCCATTGTAAATATTTTGGGCTGGAAGTGAATTTTCTTTGGGTGAGGTGTACCAGGATTGAACTCAGGGGCACTCAACCACTGAGCCACATCCCCAGCCATAGTTTGCATATTTAGAGACAGGCTTTCACTGAGTTGCTTAGTGCCTTACTTTTGCTGACACTGGCTTTGAACTCATGATCCTCCTGCCTCAGCCTCCCAACCTGCTGGGATTATAAGAGTGCACTACTGCACCCAGCTTGGAAGTGAATTTAATATAAGGAGATAGTGGATTATAAACTATCTGAAGGGCCATGATCAATAATGGAGAAGACTCGTGCTTACTACTAAGGAATGTGTTTGTCTAGGAATCCCAGCAAAGCTGTTACCAGGCTTTCAGCTGCCAACAGTGTTGAGCAGATGATTCTCAGGAGGACACTTAGGAACTCTGCACAATGCATCCAAAACACTGTCCTCTTCTTGTTCATCTTCCAAATCTCATGCAAATATCACTCTCTGGTAGCCCTGCAGGTAAGAGGTTCTGGGAAATGTAATTTCTAGGTTTTGAGTTCTGTGGTACAAATGGGAGTTTAGAAGGGGAGAGTATTCTAGCCATCAAAGGATGCTCTCTGGGCCAGGTGGTCAATGCTTCCAGATCATGACCGCCAATCTTCAAGGGAACTCACTTTTGCCAATTATGATGCAATACTCTTTGGAAGGCAAACAACTCCAGAGACAGATGGTTGAGGTCTTAATAAGAACCATTTGTCCCATCTTCAATCACATTAACTATTAGCAATGGTTATTTATAAAATTATAACAGCAGAATCAACCATTATGGCTTATGGGCATCAGAATTCTAAAATCTTGGGTGTGAATGTCTGGTCTCTGACTTCAGGGAAGTTATTGTTTCTCTTCTGTAGGACAGAGATAGGAGAACTCCTCTATTGATTTTGTAAAGCATACAAAATAGTCAGCAAAAGCCTGGGAACCCAGGAAATTAAAAAATTGGGGGCTATTTTTAGCCAATATATATGGTACATTACCAATTACCAAACACCAACATATATGACTGCACAGGACTAGCCCACCTGGGAAGAGAAATACAGTGAGGAAGAGAAGGAAGCAAGAATGTGAGACATGACTTCAGGAAAGGGACTTGAAGTGGGTGGGAAAGGCCTGGATGCAGGAAGCCAGGGTGGAGGGCTGGAGTTGGGGACGGTGGGCTGGTGGGCCTGCAGGCCAGGGCCTATGCTGGGTTTGGAGTTGCACACCCGTCTCTTCTACAGTCTCCTCTTGATGGCTCTGTTTACATTGGGGGGCAGGAAATACAAACAAGTGCTAAGAGTCTATAAAGGGTCTGAGGGCTCACATCTGATGATGACCCTGGATTTAGATACTTTCTTCGCCAAATATTAAAACAGAAAATGTAAACACTGAGGCTTTCCGTCAGCCTTAGCTCCAGCCCTGGAGGCTCTTGTGGCTCCATTTATAACTAACAGATGAAGAGCAGAGACTGTGGCTTTGCTGGGCCCATTAACTTGGTCTAATTATTTTGGGAAATAGTTTTTTTTTCCCCTTCAGTGATTAATCACAGATGACATGTTTCAACCGATTTTATGATTTTTCCCTTTACTGATTCTGCAGAAGCACACTCAGATCTTCATGTACATTTCTGTTCCTGTCTTTTTCTCTGGGCAGCCAGTGTCCTGCCCCAGGGAGAGTAGGAATTCAGGGCCATACTTGTGAGAGGGCTACATCTTGCACACCAGCAGCCTTGAGCTGCCATTTGGGTGTTCTCAGCTTTTGATATGGGCACTTAACATTGTCTCAACTTTCTTTAAAAGTGAATCATAGCATTTGTAGATCTTTTTTTTTTTTTTTTGGTGCTACTTTTATTACTCTGAAACATTCTAAAACTCATGGGCTTGTTATGCAAACTTGGATTTCAATCAATTTTCTTAGCACTCCTTCCCCACCTTACTGCAGCCCCTAATCCCAAATAGAAATTTCCATGTTGGAATGAGAAGTTGTGCTCCATTTGTGTACTATATGTCAAAATGCATTCTACCATAAAATAAATAAATTAATTTGAAAAAAAAATTTCCATGTTGGTACTGTTCATCGCAGCTCTGCTTCTTGTTAACTGTGTAACTAAGTTCTCTGCAACACTTCTGTAAACCTCAGTTTCTTCTTCTGTAAACATGGAATAACTAGCCCTATTTCCTGGAGTTTTTGTAAGTATTAAATAGATAACATACAAAGCAAAAGACATAGTATCTGGATATAGCAAGTGCTTAGTAAATAATAATTAGCATCATATCTGACGAGCATTAGTCTCAACATCATACAGTTAGTAAAAGGCAGAAACAGGATTTAACCATGAACATCAAACTAAAGAGTTTCCACACAACAAAAGAAATAACAACAACAAAATTTTAACAGAAACCTATAGGACAAGAGGAAATATTTGCAGACCATATATCTGCTAAAAGGGCTAGTATCCAAAATATATCATACAACTCAATAGAAAAAAAAACTGATAAGAAAAATGGACAAAGAACCTGAATAGACATTTTTTCCAAAGAATATTACAAGTGGACAAGAGGTATATAAAAAGTTATTCAACATCACTAAATCATCAGCAAATGCAAATCTAAACCACAACCAGAGACCATTTCACACATCAGGATGCTATCACCAAAAAGTCAAACAGTAACATATGTGGGCAGGAATGTGGAGAAAGGGATACTTATACCCTGTTGGTGGGAATGTGTACTGTTGTAACCATTCCAGAAAACAGTATGGAGGTTCCTCAAAAAAATTAAATATAGAGTTACATATGATTCAGCAATCCCACTACTGTGTATATATCCAAGGCAAATAAAAATCACTCTCTAAAGAGACCTCTGCATTCTATATACATTGCTGCATTATTCATAGTAGCCAAGATATACAAACAACTTAAGTGTCCATTTATTGATGCATGGATTAAAAAAAAAAAACATGATGTCACTCACACACAAGGAGCAGGGGTGGGGAGGAAAATGACAACATGAAGGACATTATGTTAAATGAAATAAACCAGACACAGAAAGACTAATACTGCATGATCTCACTTATATGTGATATCTAAAATGTTGAAAGGTGGTTACTCGGGGTCAGGCAGAGCAAATGGGGAAATGTTGATCAAGGCGTACCCACTTGCAATTATCAGATGAATAAGTTTTGGTGATCTAATGTACAGCATGATGATGACGGTGGTAATGTATAGTACACTTGATGTTTACTAAGGAAGTAGATCTTAAGAATTCTCACCACACACACACACACACACACACTAATGGTTCATTATGTGAGGTGATGGATATTTTCATTAGCTTTATTGTGGCAATCACTTCATAATATATACATATATCAAAACATTACATTGCATTCCTTAAATAAATATAACTTTTATTTGTCAATACACCCCAGTAAAGCTGGAAAATGCAAATTATATATGTATGTATAATATAAAACTGGAGAAAAAGATCCTTATGTGGAAATAGATATGTTATGCTAATGTGTTATACATAGTTATTGCTTGAGGGTGGGTTATACATAGTTATTGGATTATACATAGTTATTGCTTGAAGGTGGGAATGAAAACTTTTGTTTGATGTGTTTTCAAATTTCCAGTGATATAAATAAGTTAGCTACAGATTAGAAAGAGAGAGGGAGAAAATAAAGGAGAAAAGAAACAAAAAATATTCAATCCTTGTCCTTTCCACAGGAGAGCTCTGACTCCCAGCTCAGAGTGAAAGATACAGAACTTGACTATTCTCTATCAGGTATGTTGGGAAGATAAAGGAAGCATAAGAGAGCAATTAAAGGACTTATACAATAAGAGAATAAGAGGAAGGGAAGTACTCATAGATAAGGAAAGGCTTAAATTAGCCTCAAGTGGATATTTAATGAGTACTTGAGAGAGGGAGAAGGGGGCTTTTTTTTTTGCCCTTTGTATTTAAAGACAGGTTTCACTAAATTGCTTAGATCCTCACTAAGTTGCTGAGGTTGGCCTTGAACTTGTGATCCTCTTGCCTCAACTTCCTGAGCCCCTGGGATTACAGGCACGTGCCACCATGCCCTGCAGAAGGGGGTTCTGTTTGCATCAGTTCTCTTATGGATTTCCAGAGCCAGATCCTTCTCTCTAGCTATGAGTGGGAACTTAGGTTAAAGTCCTGGCTCTGTACTAACCAGCCGTGTGAACTTGGGACTTCCTTCCCCCTCAATATCAGTTTTGGTATCCATTTCAATAAAACAAAGGGGTTAGAATCTGTAGAGCTCCCCTCAGCTCCAACTTGCCCTGGGAGTACTGGGAGTACACTGTTCTCACAGTTATACAATGTTTTGTATATTATCTTGTTCTGTTTGGAGTTTGATCATATTAAGTAAGGGAAACCTAATTAAAATCAGGTTAGAGAAGTGGGGAAGGGATATATTATAAGACTCTAGGAATACTCACTTTTACCCACGAGTAGGAAGGCATTCTGGCCTCAAAATTGGAAAAACCCTAGGAGAAACTCCCCCTCACCCTCCCTTATTTTGTCTGTTTCTTACCATGTGTCTGTTCCTCTCTCCTCTTTCTCCTTGCCAATAAGTTCTGTCTGCTTTTCAATATGCAAAATCTCAAAATGGACAGCCCCCACCAAATACCTGCTATGACTCCCAAGTTTACATGGCATCACAGATGCATTTCCTACAGCTCAGTAACCCAACTTGTGTCCATTTCCAACTCTTGGGAGGAAAATGGGATTGGCCCAGCTATGGTCAGGGAAGGCTCCTTGGCCAATCATCTGTGATGATCCTGCGGTGGAGGCCAGTCCCTGTACTTTAGCAGGGCATGGTCAGGACAGAATGAAAAAATCACCCCATATTCATCATTTCCTTGACATTCTATAAATTTTATTCACATTGATCACACACCAGACTCTGACTTCCTCATTCATGCCTGCCTTCCCAGGGCCCAAGAGAGGGTCTCTGAGAGTCACACCATGTATGGAACTTAAAGAATGCAGAGTAAATATCCCTACAGAGCTTCACCATTTACATGGTAGTTTTTACAAATGATTCATATGAACTTCAGCTGTGAGCAGCAGGTATTATTAATACCCATATTTTATACTTCAGTAAAATAACAGGAGCTCCGAATCACAATTGCTAGTAAGTGGTGGAATTAGGAGGACTTAAATATAAATACAGCATTTTGCCTTTATTCACAGTTTCTCTTTCCATGGTTTCAGTTTACCTGTGGTCAACTGTAGTCTGGGAATATTAAATGGAAAATTCCAGAAAATAACAATTCAAAAGTTTTCAATTACGTGCCATCTGAGTAGTTGATGAAATCTCTCACCATCCTGGCCTATCCCACCCAGGATGGGAATCATCACTCTGTCCAGTGTATCCATGCTGTGTGTACCACCTTCCCACTTGCCAATTAGCATCCCTCTTGGTTATCAGATTGATTGTCATGGTGTGGTAGGGCTTGTGTTCAAGTAACTCTTATTTTATTTATAATGGCCCCTAAACATAAGAATATTGCTGCTGGCAATTCAGATATGCCAAAGATAATCCATGAAGTGCTTCCCTTAAGTATCATCTCATGTCATCACAAGAAGAGTGAGTAGGATATAAAAAAGTGCGCATTCACATAACTTTTATTGCAGTGTTGTAATAATGGTTCTAATTTACTTTTAGTTATCGTTACTGTGCCTAATTTATAAATTAAACTTTATCATAGGCATAGACATATATATATATATATATATATATATATATATATATATATATATATGAAAAAACATAGCACATATAGGGTTTGATATTATCTGCAGTTTAAGGTATCCAGTGGTGGTCTTTGCAGTTAGTCCTCATGGATAAAGGGGAATAACTGTATCATGGATTAAAATCCCAGCATCCAACTAAATGGTTACTAAAGGTCTTCTAGTCCTAATATTCAACAGTGCAGGGATATTGATATCATCAATTTTGATAAAACAAAACAAAACATAACCCACATCCCAATGTTTTTAATTGCTTATTTCCATCTCTTTCCCATTTTTGGTTTTGTATTATAATGTAGCCAATAAGATGTGCATTTATGAAGCATGCCACATTAGGTCTCTTTATATCTGTTGAAAACAAGGAGAGTAGAGAGGAACTAGGAATTCCACAATAAAAAGAGAAAGGCTCATAAAGTGCCATCTGGCTACGTCTTTAATGAGAAGCTTCAGACTTGCTCCTGAGGCCATCTGGGCTGGGGTCTGAGAATCTGAGGGAGGTTTCCAGCATAATCCTGGTTACAGGCAACCCCAGCACCTGCAGGAACAACTCTCAGTTGTTGAAATGTCAGGAATGCTTTTTATTTCTTTTACTGGCATAGGCCATGTCTTTGGTCGTAGTGTTTGTGTAAATTTGACCTAGGCTTTTGGTTTATCCCCAGGGAATCAGGAAACCAGTCTTTTAGAGATTCTTTCTTTTAAGAACAATAATAAGCATACTATCATTTATTGAGTACTCTGCAATGTGTCAGCCACATAGTAAACAATTTATGTAATAATATTCATTTAATTTCTCCCAAACACTCTGATATAGATAATACAATCCCCATTTTTAAGATAAGATCACTGAGACCCAGAAAAATAAAGCAAGACCCTTCAGCTCATAAAGGATAGAACTCTCATTTAACCAGTTAACCCCCAGGTATGGTGGGCCCCAGAGTGCACACATTAGGTTCCAAGTCTCCTAAGCTTGGGGAGACACTGAGGAACAAAAGGTAGAAAGGAACTTAATTTTGCCTTATACCAAATCCTGCTTTAGAGACAGCATCATTTTCATATGCTTTATGGGTTGGCATTCTAAATAATATATATTTTTTAGTTTCAAATATATAATACTTACACTAATAACTTTGAAACATACTCTACTCCGTGTTCATTCAGAGCTTCCTCCAATAGCTGTCAACATCATACCCACCCATATCCCTTTCCACATAGACATCCGGGTAGATGGAGAGGCCTGCCCCAGTCTTTCTGGCAGTTATGATTGGCATGTGAGCTCTGGCCAATGTGAGGCAGGGAGAAGTTGTGCCTGCACCAACCAGGCCTGGTCCTTTGCTTTTTCTCTTGTCAGTCTGCTGGCTGGATACCAGCTGTCACGGTGACCTTGGAAGCCACATGATGAAGAGGGCAGAGCCTCTCTTAACCTGAAAGTGTGAAGCAAAGCACCCATCCCCATGCTCTCTACCAATTAGCCTTTGCTAGAAGTAGAAAGAAACTTCTATTTTGCTAAGTCATTGAAATTTCTTAGTTAATACACAGTATACTCTCTCCTGTGGGAACGTGTATAAATAAAAGGGTCCTATCTGAACCAGGCCTTGCTTCACATCATAATGTTTGGGTGCTTGGTCCATGACCTCATTGTATGTCGTGATTTTGGGACCTGTTGACAGCCATGATCCAAGCTTTGTCATTAGCCAAAACCTAGTTGGTAGCTACAAGGTCAGCTCTCGGGTCTTGCTTGGAAAAGGACTTATGGTCATTTAGCCGTTTCCTCCTGGGTTTTAGCCAAGGGCTTTTCCCCTCCCTCCTATGTTTAAGATTTGTTTAAGATTTTCCACCATCAGAACACTTGAATCAGATGGTGGCAGAAAGGATTCCATTATTTTAAAAGTTTCTTAGAGAATTTTAAGACAATTCCCTCATTTTACTGATGACAAAACAGAGACCTAGGAGGATGGTCACCTGCCTGACAATTACTGACAATTACAATTACTGGCTGAGGGGATGTTAGAGCCGAGGCCTAGGACCAGGGTGAGGGGAGCAAGATATCAGGGTGTCCAGTTAAAGAACACCCCAGCTTGTGCTTCAAAAGGAGAGAACCCTCAAATGCTCTTTCTTTCCTGTGAGAAATGGCCATGTCTACGCTGAGTAGGTTTCTCAGACTATTTCCCACACCTAGGACTCAGAAGCAAAGAGACTTATTTTTACTTTGAACTCTCTTAGTCTAAGTCCAGGCTGAAATAATTCTCTTAAAACCTTTGTATTGGTTTTTCCATTGATTCCATGGAGTCCATTAGATGAGAGCTACATTCAACATTCTTTGCAAAATAGAATCACAGGTATTTTGCAATTAGGTTTCTGCTAGGACTGCACCCTTAAGATTCTTAAGAGTCCTTTTGTTTAGCTGGGAGGATCTATTAGGTATCATCTCAAATTGACTATTTCAGAAGTCTGAAGTTATAGCTCTTACAGCTTTGTCCTCGATTTGCTCTTACTTTGGCACTCTGGCCTTTTGAAGAGACAAAAAATGTGAAATAGCTTTATTTTCCAACCAGAAAGTCCAAGTTCCTCTAAGTTCTCTTTAAATTCTGTATGTAGACAGAACAGTCCCTTCTTCAGCTCATTATCTCTGTTGCAGCTGGAAGTACCCAACTTATACTTTCAACATCTGTCTAGAGATCTTCTTAGCTAGATCCACAGTTTATTAGCTATTTTTTATTTTTCAAGTTACTTTAAGCAATCCTTTCACAATTATTTTTGCTGCTACATAATATAGGTCACCATTTTCCCAGCCTGCTATAGTATTTTCCTCAAGGGCTTCCAATCCCTCATCATTTTTCCAGTCTGTGCTTACAGTTTCCTGACCACATTTCCAGCTTCTTGCGGCCAGCCAGTTCCAAGGCCAAAGTCTACATTGTTCTAAGTTTCTGTTATCACCATTCTGCACTTCTAATACCAATTAACGCATTGGTTATTTATCATTGCATAATAATCTATCCAAAAATCTTACTGGCTTAAAAATAACCCTTTTAAAATTTTTCTCAGTGTTCTCTGGATGGGCTTAGAGTTTTTCTGATGTAGATGAATGGATGATCATGGATGTCCCAATCACATGTCTGGGTACCTGGACCATGCACCTCCAGCATCTAACATGCTGGCCAAGGCTGCTTCACATGGAGATTGGGATCCAAAAGCAGAAACAGAAAGCAAGCATTTTTCTATTATCTGTTTGAATCTCATTTGTAAATTCCCAAAGAGCATTGTGACCAAATGCAGATTCAAGAAATTGAGACACAGACTTGATGGTGGAAGTTACAAAATATGTGGCCATTCAGAAAAATATATAACATAAGGCAAGTATTTTTATAGATTAAACAGAAATCTTGATTCCCTGTACCATCACGATTATCTTATTCTTTCCCTGGTGTGGTGCTGATTTTATGGGTCATCTTGACTGAGACATGGTGTGCCCTGATATTTTGTCAAACATTTTTCTGGGTGTGTCTATGAAGGTATGTCTGCTTGAAATTAACATTTGAGTTAGCAGACTGAGTGAACCATTTTGTCATTGCTAGTGGGAATGATTCCTATTCAATTGAAGGAAGACCTGACTAGAACAAAAAGACTACAAGGGAGCTTCTCCGGCCTGTGTTTGAGATAGAACATTGGTTTTTTGTTGACCAGGATTGGAACTTATACAACCAGCTCTTTGGTTCTTCAGATTTGGATTCAGATTTGGACTGGAATTTACAACATTGGCTATCTTTTTTTTTTTTAATTTAGTTGTTGATGGACCTTATTTTATTAATTTGTTTTTATGTGGGGTGCTGAGACTCGAACCCAGGGTCTCACACATGTGAGGCAACTGCTCTACCACTGAGCCACAACCCTAGCCCAACATTGGCTATCTTGGTTCTCAGGTCTTTGGAAAAACTGGAAATATACTACCAGCTCTCCTAGGTCTTCAACTTGCCAACTGCAGATATTGAGACTCCTCAGCCTCCATAATCATATGAGCCAATTTCTAATGATAAATCTCTTTCCATATATATGTACACATTTTATCCTTCTGCCCTAACATATATATATATATATATATATATATTTGTATACAATATATATACACACACATATATGTAAATGTTTTGCATAATACATATATATGTATATACATACAGATACTCTTCAACTTACAGTGAAGACACATCCAAATAAACACATCATAAATTTAAAATATGTAAAAAAATACATTTAATTCACCTAAACTATTGAATCTCATAGTTTAGTAATGCAGTACACTGTGGAGTATTAGTTATTTATCCTCATGTTTTTTCTAGTTCAGAAAAGTTTTAAAAGTAGAAAATAATTTTTACTAAATGTGAACTGCTTTCATACCATCATAAAGATAAAAATTATAAGATAAATCATTGAAAGTTGGGATCATCTTGGGCTGGGATTGTGGCTTAGCAGTAGAGTGCTCGACTGGCACAGGCAGGGCCTGGGTTTGATCCTCAGCACCACATAAAAATAAAAGGTATTGTGTTGTGTCTATCTACACCTAAAAAATAAATATTAAAAAAAAAGAAAGTTAGGATGATCTGTATATATGCACATAGTAGTCAGGGTTCTCTAGAGAAACAAGACCAAGAAAACTGTGTGTGTGTGTGTGTGTGTGTGTGTGTGTATGTGTGTGTGTACGTCCACATGCATGTCCAATATTGCTGGAATAGTGCGAAAGAGGATCATCATAATGCCTAACAATGATTAAGTAATTATTATACCCCCGACACTGTTCTAAGTACTTTATTTCTATTAATTATCATAAAGTCCTAAGAAGTAGGCATTTTTATTTTACTCATTTACAAAAGATGAATTGTAGAGACAGAGAAGGTGGAATAATAAGACTCACAGCCACTGACAACAGGACTAGATTCGCACTCAGGTGGTCTGATTGTGGAACTTGTCATCTACCTACTACTCTTTAGTTTCTAAGAAGAAAAGGAAGTAGTGGGGGAAGGAGGGAGATGGGGAATAGAAGCAACAAGAGGAAAGACACTAAGGCATGAAACCAGAGAGATCTACAGGGACCAGGTCATAACAAATCTTGGGAGCTAAAGTGGGCATCATGGGGGTGTCCACAAAGTTCACAGAGCTCTTTAAGTGCTTCTTTCAGAGGCCCTCGGGAGCTATGTACACATTTTATCCTTCCGCCCTGACCCCAATTGGTTGAACTGGTTCCAACCTGAACAAATACTAATCTTTCAGGAGTTTGGAATTGGGTCTGAGAGTTTCCAGATTGGTCTGGATTGAACTGTTGTCGCTAAAAAATGTATACCCAAGAGCTGGAGGTGATCAAGTCCTACTACTGTGTGGCCTTGAGAGGTCAGAAAAAGGAAATAGAAGTGCAGAGGAGAGCAGAGAAGACTGATGGTGAGACTCCAAGCCTCTTTCTGATCTCGGTGGCTTTTGGGTCTATGGGGTCCCCACATTTCCTGACTCTATTAGAGTCCATTGGCATGTCATATTTACAACTCCAAGGCCTGGGGACTTGATACACCCAGAAAAAAGAGTTTTGACTTTATTTGAAGGTGAGAGGGATCTGCAGAACAATCTTAAAACAGGGAAGATAAAAAGGGTAGAATTGTTTTGTCTGGAGTGTAGCGTGGAGGTTACAGGGAGGCCAATCTGGGTTCAGAAGAGCAAAGAATTTTCTAAGTCCATATTGTCTAAAAAGAGAAAATTTTGAACCCCAAATTTGGGGGATTCTCTGGCACTTGGGTGGCACAAACCCAGAATAATCAAGCACAGGATAGAGAAAAATGCAAGCTTTAGGTGGAGCAGCAGTGGACTAGGCCACAACCTCTGAGGTGGCTTCCACCCTGCAATTTTGTGATTCTGTGACCCTGGACTAGGGCCTCGGTCAGTTCTCATGGCTCTTTGTTTCTGGTAAGGAAGGCATTTCAGGTTTAGGGTGCACAATTGTACCAGTTGCTGTAATCTAGAATCTCTGAGTCCTAATTCCAAACTCTTCAAGGATTAAGTATTTGCCCAGGATGGATCCGGTTCTACCAGCTGGGGCCCAGGGGAAGATATCAAGGACAGAGCTCCTAGGGCTTCTGAAAGAAGGCTGGCTTCCTAGATGCTGCACTGTTAGTATCCAAGCAGGAGACACACCTTTCTTGTCTAGATGAAATGATGCTCCTTCCTCACGCCTACCATGATGGGCCTGTCAGCTCCTTGGTCCTAGAAGACCAAGACCAAGCAAAGGCTCCAGGCCCAGCACAGGACACTCCCAAGAGAACAGCCATTAAGCCTGCGGTGTCTGAAAGCCTGATGTCTGCCTTCCATTCCTCCACACACCCTGTTCACATCTTCTACCCCACACCAACCCCCCTTCCACCCCCGTCCCCACAAACAGAACTGGTTCTACAAGCAATACTTACTTATTGGCAAAGAAACTCAGAAAAGCTTAAGGAAGATAAAAATCACTCAAAATCCTGCCACACAGAAATAACTACTCTCAGTGCAAAGGGAACAAATGTCAACTCCCTTGCACGCATACACCCACATTTCATGATCTCATCTTCAAGCGGTATGTAACCTACTTTTTCACTTAATCACCCCTCCTGGACACGTTTTTATGTCGATAAACACAGACAGACCTCACAAAGCCCTTCTTCTTGCTTTGTTTGGATGGTTGCAGCCATTCTTGTCCAGCCGGCTTCCTTCCCAAAGATGTCAAAACCAAAGGGTACAGCTTGGGGCTGCTTACTGTAGTGGCCACCTGCTGAAGAGCTTGCTCGGCTCTTCCCTGCCATGACCTTCCTGCTGGGAGATCATGTTGAAAAAGAAATGACAATGGAAATTTCTTTGGGCCCCATAGCCAGTTTGTCTCAGTCTTTTTTTTTTTTTTTACAGAATTCTTATGTTGTTTTTTTTCCCTCTAATTATCTAGCACACAGAGTTTCAGAGCTAAGCCATGCTTCAAACAATTTGTCAAGGGAGTTTGGGAATCACTGGCACAAAAGACACTAGAGAAAGGAGCCAATGTGGCTTCAGAGCCATGGACCCTTGTGGAAGGAGACCTGTGGTTTCTCAGGCAGGAGGGAGGGCACCCGGGGGTGGCCTGCCTCAGCATCCCCACTGGAGTGTTCAAACTGCTGGGGACCAAGCCCCTCCCCAGTGGTTTGTCCTACAGCAATGATCAGCATTCCAAAACTATGCTTCTCTTCTGATTTCTAATTTTTTCTTCTAGTTGGAGGGAATAAATATAGAACATGGCTTCTCACCCTCGGCACTAATAATATTTGAATTGGATAATTGAGGGGCTGTCATGTGCCTTGTCCAGTATTTAGAAGTATCCCTGATCTCTACCCACGAGGTGTTGAGAGTGTTCCCTTCAGTTGTGGTGACCCAAAATATCCTCTAGACATTGCCAAATGTCCCTGGGGAGCAGCACTGCCCCCTGATGGAGAGCTGCTGGTACCAAGGATAAAGGGTGACAATTATAGCCAAACCAACCTGAACTGAAGGTTTGGCACTGACCCTCACTTAGCTCTGTGACCTTAGGAATGATATCTGAATATTTTTAGTCTTCAGTTTTCTCATATTGACAAGGCAGAAAATATTGGTATCTAGGAGTCGGTGAGAAGATTAGATATCATGAAGGAAGTAAATTGGTTCAGTGAATTATGCAATTTTGTTTTCACAATTGTTTGAGTCAGCTTTTGAGTTGCTCTGACCAAAATTCCTGATGAGAAGGAAAACAATATGGGGCTCACCATTTCAGAAATCTCAGTCTCTAGACTGCCAACTCCATTGCTTTGGGCCCAAGATGAGGCAACAAATCATGGGGGAAGGACCCAGTAGAGGAACGCTGCTTGGTTCATGGTAGGTTCAGGTATCAGAGAGAGAGAGAGATAGAGGAGGATGCAGGAAGGGGCTGTAGGAAAGAATAACCCTTCTAGGCCACATACCCCAATGACCCACCACCTCCCACCACACCCCACCTGCCTATAGTTACCACCCTGTTATTAAGTCCATTCAAACTAGATGGACTAATCAGGTGATAGCTTTCACAATCCAATCATTTCATCTCTGAGTATTCCTAAATTAGCAGGAAATTCTGGGGGTACACCTCATATCCAAACCATAACATTCTGTCCCTGGTAAAACCAGAGTTTTGAGATGCAATGAGATTTCTCATTTCTGCTGGCAGATGGGGTTTGTGCAACCTGCACCCTTCACCAATTTCCTTCTGGGTTCCTACTTGCAAATCTAAAGAACAAAATCCATGGACAATAACAAAATGGAAGAGTGAATGTAGTAGAATGTTGAGAGCCTTAGCGGAGTCGGGATGGCGCCTGGCATTTTGCCAGAAGGAGTGGTTGAGAGGTGACGCCAGCAAGCCATTAAGATGATGATAATTAAATTAAGCTGTGTATAATTGCTGTGACTGGATGATGATTGAAACAGGTTGTGTATTCAGTTGTATATAGACCCCTGCTGTCTGGCAATAGGGCGGCTCCTGCTGCCTCGGGTGCCCGCTACTTTTGAGTTCTCACAGGGTTCCCCCTGAGTTCTCCCGGGGGGGCCGGGAGAGAGAAAGAGAGTTCCTGGGGAGTGCGAGTGGAGTGCTGGTGGAGTTCGGGCAATAAAGGAGTTCCTGTTTGAACCTACAAGTGCCTCGTGGCGGCTCGGTTATTTTGTGCCCAGCCAGACTGCGGCAGTAGGATTTATTTAAGTAAGAAGCGATAGAACTCCTGTGATGGGGGAGAGGACCTGATGGTGTTATAGGGCTGGTGCCTTCCAAGAAACAGGCAGCATGAAGACTCCTTCCCTTCCAACCCTGATTTTTTTCAATCAAGTCAGAAAGATTTCAGGCATGTAGCTCAGAGGCAAGAGTTTATTAAAGGGATACTAAAAGGGAAAGGATGGGTCCTCTCAGAGAGGAGAGGGACAGTGTTCGTCTCCTGCACACCAGTTTTATTGGGGATCCCAGAAAAATTTACAGTGAGTCTCTCCTAGGTCTACCTCTTAACTTTTGACTGCCAGCAGAATGACATCAGACCTTCAAGTTCTCACTGCCCTGGCTACTCAAGGTCTCCTTAGCCCATGCTAACCAGTTCTAATTGGATTCTTAGTCATACATCCTTACAGGTTTTATGATTAGTAGGAATTATCCTTATTTCCTTGAGTTCCGGGATCTTGTCCGTGAAAAGGGTCACAAAAGTCTTCGCTTCAGGGTAACTTGGGTTTCTCTTACCCATGTTATTTTGGGCCTGCATTTCTCCTGTATATAACAGGTAGTTTGCTGAGGAATGCGACATATCCTGTCCCCTTTAAGCCAGACAGGGCCGCAGATAAATTGCTTCTTGGAAAGAAAGCATGTGGAGGTCACAGCAGTGGGCCCATAGAATTGTCAATTTATAGAATTGTCCCTTAACCTCATGTTCCCACTAGCATCTGTCTGCCCCCTATCACTGGTTTCCAAAAGCTTATGTCCATTTCACAATGCAAAAGGCATTTAGTTCATTTCTAAGAGTCCCATATTCTTAACATTTCCAACATAGCCCAAGTGTCCAAGTTCAAAGTCTTTTCTGAGACTCAAGGTAAACACTTGGTTATGAGACCTTGTGAAATTCAAAAGCAAGTTGCATATATCCACCATATAGTGACACCTAGTAAACATTCTTACTCCAAAAGGGAAGAACACGGCCATAGAAAGTTGGGATGGGACAAAAATGAGACTGAAATCCAAACAGGTGCAAACAGGTTTCTTAATTCTGTGTTCAGTATTTAGGAGTTAGCTACAAGATGTCATTTCCAAAGGGTTTAGGCAGCCCTGCCCATTTGTTCATGCCAGTTGAAGCTCTTATGGGCTCTCTTTTAGCCCGACTTTCTCTGTAGCCAGCAGATTTTCTCAGCAGACAGTTCATACTACTGGAATCTTTTAATTCCTGGGGCTTCTATTCTAACTTTGGCTTCACCTTCACAGCTTCCTGCATCACCCCCTCAGAGATGGCCCACAAAGACTCTGACCCTGCTACACTTTACTTAGTCTCTCAGGCCTTCCTTTAAAATCTTGGTGGAAACCTCCAACATTATCAAATTTCAGCATCCTGCATTCCTGCAGACCGGGTACCACCAGGAGGAAGCCAAGTTCTGCTGCCAGCTCCAGTAATAGCTGGGTCCTTCAGCATGTTGAACCAATTTCCTGGTCACCCTGTGCAAGTAAGAGATCCCTATTATCTCTTCCCAAAGTAACTGTCTTTTCTGTACCTTAGAGCTTGCAATAGGTATGGTCTTGCAAATTCTTGAGATGCCCTTAAGGCATCTTTCCCATTGTCTCTATGTAAAGCACTTAGCATCTATAATCTTTTCAACAAGCACAACTTCCTGGACCCCAACATTAAATGCGATTTTCTGACAAAACTCCAAGTTTTTAAAGTCCTTTAATTCTACTTTCTCCTAGCATTGCATTGCAAACTTGGCTAAAAGCTGCCAGCAATATCCATGCCAATGACTGAATGCTGTGCTGCCTTAAAATGTCCTCCATAAGATTAATTAGCCCATCACTTTTAAATTCATCCTCACTCAAAGTTTCAGGACATGGGCAATATATAGCCAGGTTCTTTGCCAGAATATAACACGAGCAATAGATTCTTCAATGTCCTCTGAAACTTCATGAGTATAGTTTACATTTCTTTTTTTTTGGGGGGGGGGAGGAAGAGTTTATTTAGGGGCTCATGATTTCAGAGGTCTCAGTCCATAAGTGGCTGGTTCCATTCTTTGGGGCTCAAAGTGAGGCAGGAAGAGTATGGCAGAGCAAAGCAGCTCACACAATCATCAGTAAGCAGAAAGACAGTCCCCTCTCTCCAGATACAAAATATATACTTCATAACCAAGAAGATCTGGAGGAGAAATAATTGGGTTATAGCCTTAATCTAATTAGTTTACATTTCTATAGCATTCTGGTCTTCTGAGCTCCTACCAGAATCACCCATTGAGCTTTGCTTACAATACTCTATAGCTTTTCCAGCTTGACTCTCTAGACTTTTAAAAAGTCCTCCTTCCTTTAGTCAGCTTTCATGCAGCTGTGCTCAAATACCTGAGAAGAATAACTTAGAAAAAGAAAAGTTTATTCGGGGCTCATAGTTTCAGAGGTCTCAGTCCATAGATGGCCAATTCTTCGATTTGAGGCTAAAGTGATGCAGCACATCATAGGTGAAGGGCCCTGCAGAGAAAACTGCTCATCTTGTGGTGGGGTCAGGAAACAGAGAGGCAGGAGGGGAAGGGGCCACAGGGAATATGCACCTTTCCAGGGCACACCTCCAGTGACCCACCTCCTTCAGCCATGCTCCACCTGCCTGTAGTTACCACTCCTTCAGTCCATTCAAACTAGGATGGACTGGTTAGGTTACAGCTCTTACCAACCTAATCATTTTGCCTCTGAGTATCCTGCATTAACAGGAGTTTTTTGGGGGCACCTCATATCCAAACCATAGTAACAGTAATTCTTTCTTGTTTTTTTTTTTTTTTTTTTTTGTACTGGAGATTGAACACAGGGGTATTTGGGCAATAAGCCACATCCCTAGACCTGTTTTGTATTTTATTTAGAGACAGGGTCTCACTGAGTTGCTTAGCACCTCGCCATTGCTGAGGCTGGCTTTGAACTCACAATCCTGTCTCAGCCTCCTGAGCCATTGGGATTACAGGTGTGCGCCACCGCTTCCAGCGCAACAGTAATTCTTTGAGGTAGTTAGTTATCAATGTCCCCATTTTTTCATAAGACAAAATTGAGAATTAGGAACATTGGGTGACTTCCTTAATTAGTAAGTGACCTCTGCTGTTAATTCCTTAAATAGGAAACTTTTTTGTTGTTGTTTTAATTAGTTACACAGGACAGTACAATGGTCTTGACATATCATACATTTGAATCAGATGTATGACGATGTGAAAAAATAGGAAACCTTTGACTATAACTGGAATAGGTTGGTAGAAAGCTGAGATACCAATTCCCTCAAACACTGTTATAGAGGGCAGAGCCTGGGGAACTGAAGTCCCTGGGACTCATCTCAGTCTACCCACTGTAGGTCATAAAAATCATCATTTTCTCTGCATGCCAGGTTATGTATGAAAGCCCTCTGTAATCTCAAGTCATTATACAACTGAACGCTATTAATATAACACAGCTATGCTCCTGTGAGGCTCTATATACCCAAGGGAGAGGTTTATTTACTCTGCAGAAGCTGGACCTTATTGACCTTTCACTGATTATGATTTTATGGGTCCAACATTTTATGGAGATGCTAAAATCTAGTGCTGACAGCAAAGAAAGAATGAAGAGATATTGAGAGTAGCTGGAGTTGGAGAGTTGGGAAGAGTATAAGATCCTGGGATAAACAAAGAATCAGAGCAGAATGCATTGCAAGATGATGTTCCCACCAGAGTCTTCCTCAGCTCTGAGGACAGTCCTCCTCTTTGCTGAACTTCTAGAATCAAGACTCAATTGTGGATGAATCAAAGGCTGAATAGATAAGTGATAAGCAAATATAACAAAATGTTAATGATAGAGTCTAAGTGGGTGTTCACTGTAAAATTATTTTCCTTCTCTGTGTGTTTGACATTTTCCATAATAAAAATATTAGACTCTGGAAGGATAGTCCAGTGGATCTTGAGTCTTTTCTAACTAACAGGACTTTAACTCATTTATATAGTGACTTGTCAGTTTAGCACAAGACTAATGGTGGTTGATTTGTAACTTAAGAGAACAAATTCGCTTCCCAACAGCAATCCTGCCGGAGGAAAACCAAACAATAAGATGTTTGTAAGCTTTTGTGCCATCCCATGTCTTACAGTTGGAGGTTACTTCTCTGTGACATTAAACTAAAAGTGTGAGTTGAATAATTCCAGGAGAATTTTTTAGATCTTTGAATATCATAAGAAGCTGCTTGACACTTCTCAATATCACGAGATTTTTACAATTTTGTACTTCTTTCAGTGGATCATTTTTAAATCTCTCTGCCATTTACTATGTGGGTAGCATTGGTACATGATTGAAAGTAAAAGTGAATGGAACAACAGTGAATTCTGCTTTCCACTCAGGTCACCCACTTCCCCCTCTGAGAGGAAACCACCATGTTAGGTTCTCATTTAGTTTTTCAAAGGTATCTTATGACTACATAAGAAAAGAGGCTATCATATAGTTAAATATGTCCTTTTAAAGCTGGGAATGGAACCACCATTTGACCCAGCTATTCCCCTTCTCGGTCTATTCCCTAAAGCCCTAACAAGAGCATGCTACAGGGACACTGCTACATCGATGTTCATAGCAGCTCAATTCACGATAGCAAGACTGTGGAACCAGCCTAGATGCCCTTCAATAGATGAATGGATAAAAAAAATGTGGCATTTATACACTATGGAGTATTACTCTGCATTAAAAAATGACAAAATTATAGAATTTGGAGGGAAATGGATGGCATTAGAGCAGATTATGCTAAGTGAAGCTAGTCAATCTTTAAAAAACAAATACCAAATGACTCCTTTGATATAAGGGGTGTAAACAAGGACAGGGTAGGGACGAAGAGCTTGAGAAGAAGATTTACAGTAAACAGGGATGAGAGGTGGGAGGGAAAGGGAGTGAGAAGGGAAATCGCATGGAAATGGAAGGCGATCCTCAGGGTTATACAAAATGTCATATAAGAGGAAAGGAGGGGTAAGTCAAGAGAATACAAATGGAAGACATGATTTACAGTAGAAGGGGTAGAGAGAGAAAAGGGGAGGGGAGGGGAGGGGAGGGGAGGGGGGATAGTAGACAATAGGACGGACAGCAGAATACATCAGACACTAGAAAGGCAATATGTCAATCAATGGAAGGGTAACTGATGTGATACAGCAATTTGTATACGGGGTAAAAGCGGGAGTTCATAATCCACTTGAATCAAACCATGTAATATGATGTATTAAGAACTATGTAATGTTATGAACGACCAATAAAAAAAAAAAAGAAAAAAAAAAGAAAAATTATATCCTAATATACTACAAAACTAATAAACGTACTCATAGTCCCAGTTTATGCTCAAAAAAAAAAATATGTCCTTTTGCCCACCTGTCTAGACTCTTGAGTCCTTGTGCTTCTGAGGACCCAGAAATGTAAATGTTTTTCTTCAGCCTTTTCTTATCTCACTGAAGAGGAGAATGGCTTGCCCAGCACTCTGATTGTCAAAGTGCTTGGGTCCACAAGATTACTTCCTCTCGACCCTTCCACTTAAATACTGTGTGCTTTATGGTCTATATTTTCGTTTAACTAAATCAAGACCGAAATGCAATTTTTAAGTTTATAATTTGTCTTTCCACACACTGGTATCAGATACAACCTCATGAAACTCTAATCTAAAGGTTAGCAAAGAAAGGAATCAAGTTTCTATTGTCCTGATCCCTACTACAGAAGAGACACTAAAAGTAGGCTGATTTTATAGTCTAATTCTTAGAGGGGCATCTTACCTACTATTTTTTAAGGGTGTGACCTAGAAAATTCCAAGTACATCCTATAATACTATTTTTTTTGTGTTCTGAAAGTGTTATGGCATTTTATTTAAACATATTTGTTATGATGAAGTATCATAAACCTTGTATTGTAGGAAGTGGCAGATTAAGTTTTCCCAAGATGACCACAACTAAGTTTCCCATACCCACGCGGTTTCACACTGTGACCTTGTCATGCACCACTATCAAGAGGTAGAGCCTCTCACTTTGAATCTGAGGTGACCAAATGAGACACTAGTATCTAATGGAATACAGAAGAAATGATACTGTGTGGGTTTCTGGGGCTGAGTCAGAAAACATCCCAGACCTTCTACCTGCCTTTCTGGGATCTCTCCTGCAGGAAGCCAGCTGCCTGGCTGAGAGTCTGGCTTCCTGAGACCTCACTGCTGGAGAGGATGCATGTGGATCTTTCTCTTGACTGTCACTAATAAGCCTAGTCTTCCAGCCATCCCCATGAAGACACCAGACGTGTTTAGAGAGAGCCTCAGACTCTCCAGAGGAGCCCACCTGCAGCTGAGCACCACATTCAAGCAGCAGAAGAATCACCAGCCACGCCCTTCCGAAATTCTTTGCTCTCAGAATCCATATTTAATCCTCTGAGTTTTCAGAGTTTGTTTCACAGCCGTAGTAACAGGAACGAGGAGCTTTGAGGAAAATGACAATTTCACAAAATAATTAATGTAGTGTCTTCTAGACGTTAAGCACTGTCCATGACTCTGGGGATTATAGCAAAGAGCAAGATGAGATCCCAGTTCTCAGGGAGCTCACAGACCATTCTTTACATGTCAACCTGCAAAGAAACACAAGTAGAATGCAATGTGGAAGTGCTGTGCTAGAAGTATGTGTGAAGTAATGTTGGAGGCATAATGTGGGATGGGAAATGACCAACTCCTTCCTGGCACTAGAGGTTTTACTACCTATTCTTTCCGCTACTCCTCAGCTTCAGACAAAGTAATGCTGACTGGAAACAGAAATAACAGGATATCCTTATATCATTCCTAACCCCAGGGTAAAAACTTTTTAAATAACATAGAAAGTGTGTGTGTGTGTGCTCCTGTGTATGCCATATCAAATTAAGGAGATTCCCTCCTATCTGTTAATATATATTTAATCTTGATGGACATTGAATTTTGTCAAATGCTTTTTCTGTATTTATGGACACAGTATAATTGTATAATTTTTTTCTCCTTTATTCTGTTGGTGTAATAAATTACACTGATTGGTTTTCCATATTAAACCACCTTTGCAATCCTGGAATAAATTTGATTTGGTAATGATATTTTACTCTTTTAATATATTGCTGGATTTTTTTCCTTTGACAGTGCTGAAGATTGACCCCAGGGTCTCACGCATGCCAAGTAAGTGCTCTACCACTAGCTGCATCTCAACTCCTATACTGCTGGATTTGCTTCTCTGGTAATTTAAGATTTTTTAATATTATGCTCATAAGGGAGATTGGTCTATCTTATCTTCTGATTTTTATATTACAACCTTATAATTTTTCATCTCAAAGCTATGTTGACATTATAAAATGAATTGAAAAGTATTCCCTCTTTTTTTGTTATTCAGGTGAGTTTCTGCCAAATGAGTTTCTTTTTTAGCTGATTAGGGAAATCACCAGTGAAACCACTTGAGCCTAGAGATTTCCTTGTGAAAGGTTTCTAATTAAAACAATTGTAGAAAAAAAAGATCATTCAGAGTTTTAATTTCCCCCTATTCTCAGTTTGCTAAGTTGAGATTTTTTTTTTTAAAAAAAGTCATTTTATTTAAAAATTCTAATTTATTTGCATCAATTCACTTGTAATAATCCTATTATCATCTCTATAGTGTATGATGGATCTATAATGATCCCCCTTTCATTTCAGGTTTGCTAATTTATTCTTTTCATTTCTTGATTATATTGATAAAGGTTTCAGAGAACATTTGGTTTTTTTGGCTTTGCATTTCTTATTTGCTTACTCTTATGATTATTTTCATTCTACTTTCTTGAGGTTTATTTTGTTATTCTTTTTCTTAAAATTGACAATTAGAACATTTAAGATTGTAATAAGCTCACCACTATAGCTATAGCCAACAAACTTTGATGTATCACATTTTCATAATACAAAATATTTTCTGATATTAATTAAAATATATTAACTCAGGAATTATGTAGAGATGATTTTCTTAATTTCTCAACATGTTAATAATTTCTATTTAAAATGTTTTCTAATTTAATCATACTATGATCTGAAGACATTACAATAAGTCATTTAAATTCTTTGAAATTCATTGAGTTTTTTTAATGTACTTGCATACTGTCAATTTTGGTAAATATTTCCAAATTTATAAATGCTGTATATGTCGAAATAATGTACATATTATTCTTGTCACAGTGTTTTTAATAGGTCAGTTGGTCAAGTTGTTTTACTGTGTTGTTCAGATTTTCTAGGTCCTTATTAATATTTTTTTTTCTTATGGTACTGGGCATTGAATCCAGTATTGCTCTACCACTGAGCTACATCCCCAGCCTTTTAATTTTTTTATTTTGAGACAAGGTCTCACCAGATTGCCCAGGCTGGCCTTGGATTTGTGATCCTCCTGCCTTAGTCAGCTGGAATTACAGATGTGTGTGACCATGCCCTGCTATGTCCTTATTAATTTTTTTACCTGCTCTACTCAGGTCTACAAGTAATATTTTACAGCCACATCCTCCCATTCTATGATTATAAATTTACATATTTGTCCTTTTATGTCAATCAATTTTTTGCTTTATAAGTTTAGAAACTATGCTAATAGTGCCTGGAAATTTAGAATTATTATGGACTAACTTTATTCCTTGAAATGTCCTTTCCTTTTTCCTGATATTAGGATGGCTAAAGCAGATTTATTTTACTTTGTATCTGCATGGCACTTTTTGTCCTGTTTTTTTTTTTTTTTTTTGTTTTTGTTTTTGGTTTTTAATAGTTTGAAAGTTTTTCAATGTTGAAAGTCCCTCAAAGGTCTATATGTTAAAGGCTTGGTCCCAAGATGGTGGTATTAGGAGGTGCTATGGATCTTTTAGAGGTAAGGCCTATTGAGGGGGCCTTAAATGTTGGGGACACAGCCCCAAAGGGGATCATAGGACCCTGGTCTATCCTTTCTCTCAGCTTCCTCAATTGGGATGTTGAATAGTTGCTCTGACGTGTGCTCCTGCCATTACACTCTGTTGTTCTCAAGAGGCCAAAATAATAAATGCCCTCATCTTGTACTCGAGCCTTTGAAACTATGGTCTGAATAAACTTCTTTTCTTCATAAGTACACTTTCTCAGGTATTTCATTATAGTATTGCAAAGCTGACTGATACAGTTTCCATCCTACACATTGTACTATTAAATGTGTACTATTAAAAGTGCTATTAAGCACCAAATCTATCTTTTTCTCATACTAGTCAGATTCCTGGAGTAGAACTCTTTTGCAAATGAAAACTCTAAAAATGAAAAAAAAAGTATATATGTTTCAGGGATGTGGCTCTGTAGTAAAGTGCCTCTGGATTCAATTTCTAGTAACAAATATTTTGGTAAATATTTCCAAATTTCTAAATACTGTGTATATCTAAATAATGTATATATTATCCTTGTCACACTGTTTTTAATATGTCAGTTGGTCAAGTTGTCTTACTGTGTTGTTCAGATTTTCTATTTCAGATGTTCATGTTTTCTTTTCAAAACAAAACAAACTCTTATTACCACTATGTTCTTGGACAACTGCTCTGAAGTACAGTACACCTAATTCATATGGTTATGTCCTAAAAAATGCATAATAGTAATAATTTTCTAAAGTTAGATCAGTGCACATATTCAAATCACAATAAAATTTCAATTTCGTACAAAATCTATTTCTTGTCTATAGTAGCCATTGCCCCAGATTATGGTGTTGAAACCACAGAAATGAGAATGTCTGATTTCATTGGTGATGCTACATTTTCCTGTCTTATCGTATTTTCTTTCTTTTCTCCTTTCTTCTTTTCTTCTTCTTTCTTTCTTCCTTTCATTTTTCTTTTCTTCCCTTCATTTATTTTCCTTATTTTTTTCACCCTTTGTTTTTTTTCCTTTCTGTATCTTCAATTAATGTATGTTTTTTGAAAGTGGCAGGATAGTTGGGTTTTCCCATTGACAATATTGTGCTTAAATAAAAGTATTATTTATCTATTTAATATTAATACTAACATATTGGGGTTTATACTTACTATCTTACTCTAATATAAGTGAGTTCTTTTTCCACTTCCCAAACAACACTAGAATGTTGAGTTTAATTCGGTTCACTTAAGGGTTTTTTGTTTATTTTGCAATTTGATCATGTATTTCAAATATACTTGAAGCTTCACAAAGCATTATTATTGTTTTAAAACAGGCATCATTTGTTCTTATGTATATATTTACCTTTTAAATTATGTTTATTTCCCTTTGCATTTCCGTTTTTACGTAAAGGATTATTTTCTTCTGTCTGAAGAATATTCTTTATTTTTTTAATATTTATTTTTTAGTTATAGGTAGACACAATATCTTTATTTTATTTTTATGTGGTGCTGAGGATCGAATCTAGTGCCTCACACTTGCTAGGTGAACAGTCTACCTCTGAGTCATAATCCGAGCCCTCTTTATTATGTTTTAATAAAGTATGTCTCCTGGTAATGAATCATCTATTTTGTTTGTTTGAAAATATCATATATTATAATATATGAATCGGTTATGGCTTCATGCAATTTTTAAAAAATATAGCTTTCTAGGTATCTGGTTGTGTTGCTACAATTTACTCCATCATAGCCTTCTATATTTACTTTTAAATATAGAAAGTTCCTGCAAACATGGCTCATATGTTTCCTCATAAAGTCATATATTGGTTCTGTTTTACAATACAATCTCAGAGCGGGTGAGCAGGGGGAGAGCACGCGCAAGGCGTGCTATCTAATATCTAATATATAGATATTAGGTTACCAGAATGAATATAACCAAAGAATTTCAAGTAACTGGGCCCTATAAATGGAAATAAATGGAAAATCTTGATGCCATAATTCCAAAAATGGTTGCAATGGCTTTAGGGCAAATATTTTTTAAAATCCATAAAGAGTAAAAGTTTAACTATGAAAAATAAGATTCTCACTTTATAGAGCAATGAAGGAGAGAAATAAAATTAGCCCAATGACTAATGCATGTGTGCTTGAAAATATTGATAAAATAAATAAAAGAAAATGGGTTGTAGTGGGAATTCTGATACTAAAAACAAATTATGTTTGAGTTCTGAAAAAAAAAAAAGGAACTGATAAAGACCAGGAAGATCACAATTTCTTTGTGGAGAAGAATGACCTACTTTGATCTTTCAATGAATAATTATATAGAAAGGTAGTCATATGACTGTGCTCAGGAAATCATGCAACTGAATTTTTTTTCTTCTAATTTTATTATAATAAAAAAAGAAAATGTCAAGATAGGAACCAAATGGTAAGAAAACCAGGTTTACCAAGTTTCAGATTAGTATTTAAGTAATTTAGAATTTAAGTTTAGCTGCTTTGACAAGCTTAAAATAACGTGCTTGCAAATATGTAGATCAGGCATCAGTAGACTCTCATCTTAGGACTAAATTCAGCCTACCATCTATTTTTACAAAATTTTATGGGAACATAGCCACACCTATTATTTTATAAAGTGTCGATATATGCTTTTGTGCTACAACAGCAGAGTTGGTTGTTGTGACAGAGATCATATATCCTGCAAACTCTAAGGTATTCACTATCTGCTTTGCCAGCCCCAGGTGTAGCCATTTCTCTTTTGGGTGAACATAGGCAGTAAGAGTGGCTCTGCTGTGTGAAGTCTTTAAGGCTTGGATCTTTCTATCTTGTCACTTGACTTTCCATAAAATGCTGTTCTTGTCTTCCTGTCCAGGCTCGTCATGAGGTCTGCTTTATAGCCACTGGGAAGGGGTCATGTGAATTACAGTCAACCCACATCTATAACATGATGAATTGTACAGTAGTCTCCCACTCCACCGTATAAGGGCTACATTATATTCCAGGAAACTTGTTGACTAAGGAAGAAAAGCAATGTACTTTAGAAATACTTCCATTTTTAAAGCTCTATGCCTAGAGGAAAATTTTATCTTTTATACCTCTTCTTCCAGGCTTGATGGAGAAATAAAGCACTACCTATAAAAGCTGCTATAGAGAAGTAGGAAAAGTCAGAGAGTAGGAGTAAAGTTAAAGTCGGAGAGAGACCGGATTGACTCTCAACTCTGTCCCTAGCCAACATGAACAAATTCTTTAACTCCTCTGAGTTTCTTTTTCTTTATGTCTAAAATTAGGTTGTGGAACAGGTAATTTTGAAGAATAAACTAGATGTAAATGCTGTGCTGTTGGTGCTCCACAGCCATTGGCATCTTTTCCTTTCCACTTGCATTAATAGGAACTTGTTTCTTGGAAATATTAAGCTGACTGGAACCTCCCTGGTTCCCTCCCATAGAAATGTACCAGGCCCCACACACATTGTTTATCTCTGATAACAACTCTGTGTAGCTAAGTCTCATTTCTGTGTAAATAATTTGTGAAGAGCCTACTTAGAAAGCACATCTTTCTGCAGACACTGACATTCCGAAAGACTGTGGCCATTTTTAGGTAGTGGGATTGAACATCTTTGTATACTCTGCTTCTCCAGTCTGTAATTGATGCCTTAAACTGCAGTATATAATTTAGCTTGACAGGCTTCTTTTGTGTTAATAAGAAGTTCTTCAATAATTCATTTCCTATTCCTCTCACTGTAAATCATGATAAAGAAATGCGGTTTTAATGAGGCTGTAATATGCTTTTCCAGGGGAATTCTGTAGTGCTGTAACAATTAATGTACCATGCTTTTAAGGCACAATTGCCTCAAGAATGAGTGCAGCTTGATCCGAAAGGAGATGACACTTTCAGGGCCAGGGGTGGGAAGTTCCCCAAACACTGTCTACATAGAATATGGGGATTAAATTGATGAGCACTTAGAACAAACACAAGTCTGACATGCTGACATGAGAGAGAAAACAATGATTTCCCTCCCCTGAAAACTACTGTTCATGAAAAAGAAATAAAGAAAAATATTGATGCTTTCAGCACTAATTGCTTTAAATGCAGTAACTAACACATTCCAGGTGCTTAATGCTATTCCTCTGCTCTTTGGATTACTTTGTTCATTTTAATGCAACTAATTTTGTTTTGATGTTAATTATCCTTTAACATCTTGTTTAATCATGCAAGATGTCCATATGTTTTTTGAAAGGAAGAAGAGGATTCTAAGCATAAAGCCAAAAAAACTAATGCATGACTTGCTTTCCCTGAAAATATCGGGGTGCTATCCCATACACTACCACTCAAACTTATCCTCCCATGAGTTAGGAATTTTTTCCAACATACACATTATAAAACTTAGCAGCAAGGAGACTAAATGACCACCAACATCAATTCAATTCAATGAACATTCTGGGATCTATATAGTCATTTCAAAACTATGTATCACATCATGAGGATATAATCATGAATAGGTGTTTTTAAGATCTCATACTATCATAGAGAAGACAAAAGCATATACAAATGGTATTGATATATTGTATCCTATGAAAACTTCTATTAGAGGGATATTATGTATTCAGGAAATATAATAACTTTCATTTGAATTATGCTTTCATGGTTTGCAAAGGAATTTTACGTACATTATTCTTCATTTTGGATCCTTCAAAAATTCCAAGTGTGTAAAGATTGTTATCCTAATTTTGTCAATGAGACATTTGTGGTTCAGAATTGTTGACTAGCTCAAGCCTATATGACAAGTAAGAGGAGCCAAGTTTCCAAGTCAGTCCTTTGTCTGATTCTCAGTATTATTTGGCTTTCCATATATTAAACAAAAGGGCAGGGCATTAGTGAGTTCTCTTTGAACAATGTTGTTATAGACAAATGTTTGTATCACCACCCAAGTCATGTTGAATCCCTGATTCTCAATGTGATGGCATTTGGAAGTGAGACCTTTTCGGAGATAAGGAAGGCTAGATGAGGTCATGAAGATGGAGCCCTGTAATTGGATTAGTGCCTTTATTAAAAAGAAGAAGAAGAGGAGGAGGAGGAGGAGGAGGAGGGTGGTCTATCATGGTAGTTCTTGCTGCAGCTCACAGCCATTTCTGGCCTTGAATCCCCCAATACAGTGGCACCTGAAGTTCCCCATGTGCTACCCATGATTTTTCACCTTTGCCCAAATTGTCTCCTCTGCCTGGAATGTACTTTCTTCCCTTTTAACCTAACAACCTCCTGTTATTTTTAAGACCCAGCTATTCTATTTCCCACTGGGAGTTCTCCAAAGTCTATGAGAATCCATTAGATTTTCAGCTTCCCTGTTCCCATAATATTTATTTTAATTGCATTTTCCTCATTTTATTATCATTATAACTACGAGTCTCTCTCCTTTATCAAATTATGAGTCAAACGAAGACAGGAACTAGGTCATATTTTTCCTCTGGTACCTGTCACATAGAAGGTGCTGAGTGCTGTAACAATGACTCGTTTCATTAGAAACATAATTGCCCCTGAAGAAAGGCCCAGGACAATAGATGGTAGATCACTGTAGGCTTCCCTTGCATTTTAAGGGTTGCAACCTGTGGACGAGTAGAGAAGCCAGTCTCAGGTCAGCATCAGCCTGTTCACTGTGCTTCTCAACAGAGACTAGAGGATATAGTAAAATCTTCCTAGTGAGGAATAGGCAACTAAGTAGAGACAGTCTGAAATGTTGAAATAGTGAATTTTACTCATATTACAAGAGAATAATAATATTATAAAAAGTTTGGCTCACAGCTGCTTTATTCCTTGGAGCAGATGAGTTAAGGTAGATGGAGCCCAGAGATGGTCCAGGTCAGTCCTGGGGCATGATCATCACACATGTACACAAAACTGGATTTCACTACTAATGGGAAAATGGAAGAAAAAAAAGGGGGGGTGGTAAGACGACAATTCTTTCTCTACATGTCTCTACTCAGCATTCTTTTAGTCTCCTAGAGGCCCATTCTACCTTTTTCTACTTCATTGAGAAGCGAGGTATCTGCTACCAGTACCAAGAACCAGGACCCCACTGGGGAATGGGGAGTCAATTGTCTCACCTGGGTCATCACCAGGCAACCCACAAATAACCCTGGGGCCACGGAGGAGACCATCTTCTTTGCCTTCCCAAACTTTCCATGACCAAAAATGAACTCAATTCCTTCCAATCCTAAACGTGTTTCTCTCACGGTCGCTCCAATCTTAATAACAACAACTCTGTTTTTTTAGTTGTTCAGGTCCAAAGCCTTGGGGGCCATCCTTGACCCCTGTATTTTCCCCACAACTGACATTCAAACCATCAGCAAAATCTGTAACCCCTGTATTAAAATCATCTGACCACTCTCCTCACCCTCCCTGCTACATCCCTGGGCTAAACCATACCATCTGAGCCTCCTGATTTACCTCACCGCTTCCATTCTGCAGCCTACTCACCACTCAGCAGTGGGTGGGGTCCCTCAAATTCTGTCAGATCACATTCTGCCTCGGCTCAAAATGCCCAAGAGGTTCTTATGTCACTCAGAATTTGGAGAAACCAAAGACGTCACAGGGCTTTAACATGCCCTGGTCCTCCCTCCCTGGCCCTGCATTCCCCCACTTTGACTGGTTGCCTTGCTCCCCATATAGCCCTTGTCTTTGTTCTGGAAACATCAGGTAGGTTCCCACCCTGGGACCTTCGTAGCATTTGCTCTTTGAGCCAGGAAGGCTCTTCCCTTCCCTGTGCTTGGCCCATTCCCTCCCTTCATCCAGGTTTCTGCCCAGGTGTCTCTGGTAAGAGGCTTCCCCATGCATACAGCTAAATTCCAGCTCTCTGCCTGCGTTCCCTACCGTGCTGTTGTATAGTTAAAATCAGCAGATAATCAAAGTATGATTTCACAGATCACATGGTATATTGCCAAATGAAGGGGTGCTTTTTTTTTTTTTCTTTCTTTTGCTCTCAATGCTTAAAGAGGGGGAGAATAACAGGAATAAATCTCACGGGGAATGTCCTTGATAGATGAGTGAGTTCTAGTTCTCTTAGAATCTGATTATTGCAGTCTGGTTGCTCAGTTAGGATGCAAGAAAATCTCTGTGGAAAGGAAAGTCTAGCTGAAGAAGGAGGGGTATCTTTACATGGCAGGTTCCCTGGAGAGGTGACTTGACTAATATCAAAGAGCTACAGTGGCACTTAAGATCACTTGGCATGGGAGGGGGTGCTGGTGTCAGTGGTCAAGGCCTCAACATTCCAGGGCTAATGGAGTGTGGCCCTGCTGCAGTGGAACCAAGTCTCAGAAAGGATGACCAAAAATTGAAAAACTTCATAACACATCTTTACCCAGTTGTATTTTTAGTTTGTAACACCTGGAAATATACATGCAATATGTTACATACATGATCTGTATTTGTTATTGTATAGATTACCTCCAAAAAAAGAGGATTGCTTATGTAGACAGAGACTTTATGCTTTACACTGAGTATCTCCAGGATCTAAAATGGTGCCTGGCACATGGTAGGCACTCAATAAGTACATGTGGAATGAATGCATGAAAGAGCACTGTACTCAGCCCACAGAAAAAATCATGAAAAGATTAATAATATTTAATGATGGTGAAGATATAGAGAAATAGCATCATACTCCTTTCAAGGATAATTTTTTTTAAGAGGGCTATTTGACATGTGGAAACATCATCAAAATAAAAAATTAACAGCTACTCAATTTCTAGTTTTTCTGTAACAGTACGAGTCCACAAAGACATATGGCCAATTATAGTTAGGGAAGAATTAAAAAAAAATAAAATACATCAGAACAACTTTAATGCCCATAATTAGAAGATTGGTTAAATAGATTTAGGCACGTTCAAATAGAGCCTTGGGGCTGGGTTTATAGCTCAGTGGTAGAGCGTTTGCCTAGCACATGTGAGACACCGGGTTCGATCCTTAACACGACATAAAAATAAACAAATAAAATAGGACTAGGAGGGTCCTTCTTGCTTTTTAAAAGAAAACATTATATAAGTATTACATGTATACGTTTGTATACTCTAGATGGTACCTAGTAGGATGTCATTGGACTTCAATGTCGATTATCTCTAAGTGGGAGTGATAAGGGGACTGCACTTCTGAGGTTTTCCATTATAAACTACTTAAATTTTATTTTAAAATGCCATATTTTTCTTCAGTAAGCCTAAAAACCAATAGACATGAAGACTTGATTTGAATATTGGCTTTTACCACTTGTTAGCTATGTGACCATTAGCAATTTACTCTCTAGAGATCAAATCCATTGCTTGACAAGGAGGCAGGCAGCATCAGACACCCACCCGTCTGTACAATGGGGAACCCTCTTGGGTGCTGAACCACAATAAAGAGCAGAAGATAACCAAATAGATGGGATCCTGGAGAGGAGGCTCGCATAATGCTGTTTCATTCAGGTCACTTAATATTGATGCTAATAGACTCCATAAAGCTTCTTCCCCTTTACATCCAGGAGGTGAGCCAGACATCTTTAAGATTACAGCAGTTAATTTTATCCATCCAAGCTTCCCAATCAATGCTTTTACTTGAGAGGTATTTATGTTTAGGATGCTGAAAAGCTTTCCCCACAGTCAAATCCCTGGAGCATTCTGATACCACTTTCCAGAGTTAAGTGCTGAGACCTTGGACCCTTGAGTGAGAAACAGTAAATAATAACAACTGCAGCAGTTGGCAAATATGAAGCTCTAAGCAAACCTGTGGAGAGAATGTTCTCGTGTGCACAGTCAGGGAGCGAAGCAGATGCTTCCCAGCTTTTGATCGAAGCAACTAGGAGTGAAACCAGCAGCTACCATTTGTACCCTTTGGGGGCATTTTGTGCATCCGTTGTCATTTCTTGTTAGAAAACTTCTTTTCCTTTCAGTCTGTCCCTCTGTTTCCCCCTTACTCGCCAACCTCACTGTGCTAAAGCCCTGTCTATTTTACCCTCCCAAACACTGTTGTTAACTGAACGCTCCCTCTCAAGGCCTTCACTGGGGTCCAATTTCCATCTAATCCAGGAGATTCGACTTTCCTCAGCCCTGATTTCAACAGGTCCATTTCTGCTAAATGTTTCCTCGTAGAGGCAGAATTAGGTCTAACTTTGTTAATTCGCTACTCAAAGCTTCTTCTGTAATCTGATTTTCTCATTTTGCCACAAGAGAAAGAGCAGATTACATGGTATTAAGAGACCTGGGTTCCAGTTTAAACCATGATCAGCTTGTTTGGATTTCTTAACCTCTTTTAGTTTCAATTTTCTCCTTTGTAAATCGGGATTAGTCATAAAGCCTGTCTCTCAAAGTTATTGTGAGGATCAAATGAGTCAGTGCTGTGAAAGCATTCTAAGTAGTAGGCTCTGTAAAATACAATAATAATACAGCATTTATGTAGGACTCATATGGATGCAAACCTCACAGCAACCTAGGGGGCTATTACCCTTTCCAATTTGCAATAGGATAACTGAGATACACCTGGGCTGATGAATGCATCTTATGCACAGAGCCAAATAGTGGCAGAACTGGAAACCAACTGAAGGCCCCAGAATCCAGTTTGACCAATTTGCAGCACAACAGTTGGCCATGATTATGGCCTGAACCTAACTAAAAGGCAGTCATTCCATGCCCATTCTCTGTTTTCTGTATTTCAGAACATGACCTTTTCTTCCTTCTTTTCCACAGAGCTAAATTCTTCACAGATCAGTTCAGCTCCTACCCTTCTCCCAAAGTGTTCCTTGACCACAGTCTCTAACAAAAACCTCCTCTCTCATCATCAGCTTTGACCTCACCCTGGAGTGCACCTACCATACGTCCTGTTTCCTGTAGGCTACCAGCCAGGTGAATTCGATTCCTCTCTTTCTCCAGTGTCCAGCATGATGGAAGGAGCTCAGTGATATTTCTTGCAAAAATGAGCATTACCTAATCAACGATTCTTCCAACTTATTTAAAAGAATTGCTTGGGTTGATTGTTAAAATTCTTGGAAATTAAAACCACAGTGAGATATCACCTCACACCTGTTAGTATAATTATGGAAATTATGGAAAACAGGAACAGTGAGTGTTGCTAAGGATGTAGAGGAAAAGGAACCCTTCCTTGTGCACTGTTGGAGGGGATGTAAATTAGTACCGCCACTCTAGAAAACAGAACGGAGTTTTCTCAAGAGAAAAAAATTGAACAACCATATTATCTACAATCCCACTTCTGGGTGTGTATCCAAGGATGTGAAATCACATGTCACAGATACATCTGTACTCTGATGTTCATTGCAGCACTATTTACAACATCCAAGATGTGGTACCAACCTAAGTCTTCATCAGCTAATGAATGGATAAAGACTGTGCAGTGGGCTGGGGATGTGGCTCAAACAGTAGCGTGCTCGCCTGGCATGCATGTGGCCAGGGCTCGATCCTCAGCACCACATACAAACAAAGATGTTGTGTCTGCCGAAAACTAAAAAAAATAAATAAATATTAAAATTCTCTCTCTTTAAAAAAATAAAGACTGTGCAGTGTACATACACAATGGAATTCTATTCTGCCTTAAAAAAGAAAGAAATCCCATCGTTTGTGACATTATGGATGAAACTGGAGAACATTAAGCTAAATGAAATAAGCTGTGTCTAGAAAGACAAATACCATATTATCTCATTTATATGTGGAATTTTTAAAAAGTTGAATTTTTAGAAAGATGCTGATCAAAAGATAAAAAATTTCAATTAGGGGTAATAAGTTTGAGAGACACATTGTACATCATGGTGATTAAAATTAAAAATAGTACATTTTATACTTGAATTTTGTTGTGTGAGAAGATTTTAAATGTGCTCACTGAAGAGTGATAAGTATGTGAGGTGATTCCTATGTTAAATAGCTTGATTTAGACATCAAGTATAAATACATCAATATATCATCTTATACCATATAAATATATAGATTTTTTTTTTTTTTGGTGGTGGTGCTAGGGATTGAACCCAGGGCCTTACACATGCAAAACAAGCACTCTACCAGCTGAGCTACATCCCCAGCCTTCAAAATATATAGATGATTTTTATTTGTCTACTAAAATAAATAAATGAAAATATGAATTTTACACCCTATGCCAGACATGTTGAATCAGGAACTCTGCAGGTGGGTGGAGCTGTGGGATCTATAGTTTAATAAGCTTCTCAGGTGATTCTTATGATCAGATAAGGCTGGGAAGTACTGGTGTGATTCCATAGCAGGTACCCATGGGAATGCATCTGAATCTGGCAACCTATGCACACCAGGCAAGCCCATTTTCATCTCCACCTCCCTCAGAAATTCTGATTCATGAATTCTAAGGTATGCTTTTAGAAGATTCCTAAATAGTTCTCATAGTTCCCTTTCCCAACCCTGCCGCAGCTTAAACATCTATTTCTAATCCCTTCGTGTCTATGCACTGTGACTCCCCAAACTTCCTTACTCCCCAAAGAGTCTGAAATATGGTTAGTAAGCACCATGTTTTATAATTTTGAATTCAGCACAATGCCAAGGACATAGTGGTATTCAGTATGATGTCATTCAGTTACATTAAAAACTCTATTCTTTTATCCATATTCATTTCCCATTGATCTAGCTTTTGGTCTTGTTACATATTTAAGCCTACTCTTTTGGTATAATTATTTTGGCTTGTGTTTTTTTTTTTTTTCCCTCATGCTTAGCTCTCTCACCACACTGGAATCCATAGTCAGTGACTTCAAAATGCACTCTGACTGGAGTCTTATAGCATTTCCTTCTGTATACTCTTACTTATTTCGAGCACTATTGCATGCCCTGGGTGTCAATAAACCTGTGCACTTATGCTTGATAATGATATACACCCAACGAGATCAGTTCTATTGCAAATGAGCCATGGATATCCCTTTGATAGAGCTGATTGTGTACATGAGGACTGCTCTTGCAGAAAACATTTCTCCAACAGATCTATGCAAGTGCCTAGGATTCCTGATGTGATGGTTATACATGTTCTTCCCTCCAGAACGGTGCAAACATAACTGGGTCATATCAACACCTGTAAACACATGCTAGTTAGCTCATAAGAGTAGAAAATGGGTCTAGACAGTTTTGATAGATGGGAGAAGAGATGTCGCAGCCTATCTGGCACTTAGGCAGGGACCTTATTAAGGAACTCTAAATACATGCATTCACAATCCAAGGTGGAGTAGAAAAAGATAGAGATATTTGATCAAGCTGGGAAAGGAGACCGAAAACAAATCTCATCATGCTGCACTTTTTCTGAGAATATAGGAATGAAATCAGACACTGCCTGAACATTCAATTCCTATAACTTCCAATTTCGAATTCTCCTTTAAACAATAACCTTAACACATTGATCCTTATTGTTACTCATTTGATTTTTTCCCATTCATTGTTACTCATTTGGTTTTTCTCTCATTCATTCTCTCAGACGCTCTTTTCTTTCTCTTTCTGTCTCTAGGATCCATTAAACCTGTGATTTTCCCTCAGGATTTTCTTGATTTTTATTCCACCAACTCCCCTTGAATGTGAAATGTGCTGGTAAAGAAGGAAAAGGTAAGGAAAGAAGTCTTCAAGTTGGAATTCATTATTTGCCTATTCTACTATTTATTTGAGTGTGTGAGCATGTGCGTGTGTGTAAGTGTGCACTTGTGTGTGTGTGTATGTGTGTGTGTGTGTGTGTGTGTGTGTGTGTGTGTGTAAGACAGAAGAGAGACATTGAGAAAGGCAGCTGGAGACAGAGGTTAATTGATTCCTTAAAGAGAATTAAGAGTTCACTGTATTATGTAATTACATAATATGAGGCTTGGATTTACTTCTTTTCTTTCACTTTTTTTTTTCTTTTTCTTTTCCTCCCCATTTTCTTTAAGTTGCTCGGAATGGCAATAAAAGCTAAACAATCTGCCATTGTATGCAATTGGCCAAGCTGGCTGCCAGGTTGAGTTCTAATGTGATCAAAAATGGTTGAGTTACAAAGCCACTGAAAAAACCGGTTTTCTACAGGAAATAGAAATTTATTAAAATCAGGCCTCCCCAGTGCCTGGTTGTCAGGTTGGCAGCCTGCCAGGTCAGCCAGGCTGGCAGAGGAGGAAAGGGCAGATGCAATCTCCCAGCAACTTCTCAAGCCGAGCAGTGGGGGGTGGGGGGTGCAGCACAGGGCCTTTGGAGAGGCAGCTGTCATACAAAGAAAACAATCTCCATGTGACTCTACCAGGAACACTGGCATTGTGGCTGCCTACTCCCTGCCATGCCTAGGTTTTTCTGGGGGAGTGCCATTGTGAGTTCTGGCCATTGTTAGCTCCCAAAGTATACTTAAGTTTATTTCTGATCCTTTGTCAGATTTTTTTTCCCCCAGCAAAATAAAATCTAAATACCTATATAGAGTCTTGGGTTCTAATCTCAGCAGAGATTCATAACTTATCTGAGCTTCTGTTACCTTACCTCTACATGGGAATAATATTTACTTCAATGAATTGTGAACTTGGATGAAGTAACAAAGAGATAGTGATGAGTATTGCCATTTTTATCTCCTCTCACCCAGCTTGGGACACCCAGGGTCCCTGGTCACCTCTAGCCACTGTTTCAGTTCTGGGAGGAAAGCCCTGGCCTGGCTTCCAGGGTTTCCTCTGACCCTTGACAATAGCCAATACGTAACACAGGGTCTACTTGGAAAGTGCTTGCTCTAAGTACTTAGAAATGGTAATTCACCCAGAGACTTTGGTGTGTGTGTGTGTGTGTGTGTGTGTGTGTGTGTGTGTAGTGCTGGGAATTGAACCCAGGGTCTTGTGCATGTGAGGCAAACACTCTACCAAGTGAGCTACATCTTCAAACTGTGAAATATGATGTATTAAGAACTATGTAATGTTTTGAACGACCAACAATAAAAAAAAAAATGGTAATTCAGCTAATCCTAGAAAAAGACCTGAGGTTGTTGGTGCTCTTATCTTTTCCTCAGATTAGAAACAAGGGCACAGAGGGATCAGTGTTGGGTGGTGCTCACCTGTGGGTCCAGGCAGTTTGGCTGCAGAGCTGTGTGGCTGAGTAATGCTTTACAATCTGAAGGAAGGAAGTTTTTACAATGTACTTTTCAGAACGTTAATATCTAAAGCAGTGCTGGGAATTTGAGAGACAGATAAAAGACAGATACCAGGAGCTATAAGGGACAGGGAGAAGCAGCTCAGATTGCTGTTTGGGGGCAGAGAAGCACATCTTAAGATCTGTCTCTCATTGAAGTGAAGAGCCTTCTCAACCCAAATGTAGGCAAAAGTCAAGGGGTCAAAACCTACTACATTCCTCAGACCCCCTCTTTTCCTTCTTTTCCAACTTCCTGACTAGCTTCACTCCTCTTGAGTTTTCTTTTTCTTAAATTAATTTTATTTTTTAGTTGTAAATGGACACAATACCTTTATTTTACTTATTTTTATGTAGTGCTGAGGATCGAACCCAGTGCCTCACACATGCTAGGCAAGCGCTCTACCACTGAGCCACAACCCTAGCCCTTCCTCTTGATTTTCTAAACAGCCTTCAGGTTAAATTCTCTTGCTTGCTCTTTATTCCACCTCCAGATGCAATAATTTTAGACAGCATTTATTGAATGTGAAACTATGTGAAACACATTCTATGCATTTTATTATTTAACTCCAACCACAACTCCATGAAATATATACTATCATTTTCTGCATTTATGATAAGGGAGGTGAGACTTAGATTAATTAATTTGCCCAGCATCACCTCACCACCAATGCATGGTAGAGCACAGGTTTGGCTTGTATCTGGTTGAATCAAGAAACCATCTTTATCCATTCGAGATCAGATTAAATGGATATTAAATTTGACCCTGAAAGGGGAAGAAAAAAAATCCAATTGCCCAAGGGGATCTCAAATAGTTTAGCAATATCTCAAAATTTCTTAATCCCCTATTTTAGTAATGGCCCCATTATCCCTCATACCAACCAGAAACTTGGACTTCCTTCTCCTCAAGTCTGGTTCATTAGCAAGTCTTGTCAATTTCGCCTCCTGCATAACCCCAGAATCCATCTACTTTATGTCTTCTCCACCTACTGTTGGCACTTGCCCATTACTTCTTACCTGATCTCTAGTCTCCTGCATGACCTGGCTGGCCCCTGCTTCTTTCTTTCCTCATGTTTCTCACCTCTCGCCCATCAACTCTTCAATCCAGTTGTACTGAGCTGCTTTCAGGCTTTCCCAGGTGCTGTGTCCTATCACCTGTCTCATCAGGTCACTAGGCAAGCTTTCTCTTGGCCCACGTATTCTTCTTTAATTTTTCTCTCTGCTGGGATAACTCCACTTCTTCTTCAGGGTTCAGCTTGGTTGTTACTTTTCCTGAGCCCTCAAGTCTGGAATAGGGTGCTCCCTAACCTCATGATACCTAAACCAGCTTGAACTTCATTCATCACACCACTTCTATTTATTCCTCTACACGCCCTTGAAATTAGAAACTCAATAAGGACAGAGTTTATTATTATCTCTTAACAAATCTTTGTTGAATGTGTGTGTGTGTGTGTGTGTGTGTGTGTGTGTGTGTGTAAATAAACAAGAGAATGAGCCAATGGTTTCATGTTCTCCATTGGCTCCCAACTGAATGCAACACCATCTTTCTCCCAGTCCAAAGTGGCTGACTGTGGTGGGCAAGGGGAAAAGACCTAGCTTTATCCCTCTCTCCCTTCATCCCTCCTCACCCCACTCTCTTTCATTCTTTCTCTTTCCTTTTCTTTCCCAGAGATTGAACCCATGGGGGCTTAACCACTGAGCGCTGGGATTATAGGCATGCACCACTGCACCCAGTGGACATTTATTTCTTGAAGAAAAAAAATGGAGAGACTGCTCTTCTCTCTGTCCTTTGCTACAGTTGCCCTGCCTTGTCATTCATATACACATTATTCAAACACCAAAAATGTGAGGCCAATTCCTACCTCCATCTCAGTCTCATTCCACTGCCAACCAGCGCTGGGACTGGTGCTCTCTGCATTAGGCAGGCAATATCCACTCTACTACACTTTATTAAATAATAACACCAGAAAAAAATTAAATAAGCAACAAGAAAGAACAGAGATACCTATGCACATGCTGAGGACACCAAAATGATTTTGTCTCCACCAGGGACACATCATCCTGTGCTTTTTCTGTCAGCTGTCCTCATGGCTGCATTACAAAGGAAATTGGAACCGACAAATACATATTGAGCAACTAGTATATGTCAGATGCTATTCAGGTCACAAGAGATGCAGCAGTGAGGAAAACAAACAAAACCCCCCTTTTATTTTATTTCATTTCATTTTATATTTCAATCTCTTCATTTTTATTTTTTTAATGCACCATCTTCATTCATTAAACAAACTCCTCTCAAGTTCAAGAGTCAAATAGACCACAACACAATAATTTTGGGTGACTTTAACATACCTCTTTCACCATTGGATAGATCTTCCAAACAAAAGCTGAACAAAGAAACTATAGAACTCAATAACACAATCAATAACTTAGACTTAACTGACATATATAGAATATTTCATCCTTCAAAAATCCCCTTCTTAATGGAACATAAATTCTAGAGGTAGGAGAAATGAAGGCAAATCTCATAATCTGGTTATTCTGATTGATTTTTAAAGATCAAGTTATTCATGATATGGTATGGAAGTGGCTTGCTTTTTACCAAGTAAACAAAGAACCTGCTCTTGGCATTAAAATTTGACATGAGTTGCTTTCACTTATGTAGGACAGGCGTATTCTTTCATACTTCACATGGAATAGTGGAATCATCTATCACTGAAGTACCCCTATTGTATAGGACAATGTCTGGCACATGAATGAAGAAATGGAGACTCTTTTCCCTAGTAGTAGAGAAAGGCTTATAAGGATTTATTGACCTTCTTTGCAGTAGATCACAAAAACAAACCCAATTCTTCACTCTTCCCTACATATAGCTGTTTGTAATATAACCCTGCAGCCCCTTCCAATAAAAGATGGAGTCACTTTGCCCTCCCCTCAAGTCTGATCTGGACTTGTGACCATTTTGGCTAATAGAATTTAGCAGAAGTAATGAAGTATCCGTTCTGAACTCAGGCCTCAACAGAGCTTGAACACCCTCCCCTCTCTAACCCCTTGCTTTCTCTGTCTCTGGAAATCTGTCCCAGTTGCCTTATGACCAAGTCCTACACTAGTCTGTTGAAGGATGGAAGACCAAAAAGAACTAACATAAGCCCCCCAGTTGAGGAGTCTAGACTAGACTGACTACAGCTAACCTGAATGCTGAGTGCAGATGCACTACAAGCCCCACTCTCACCAGAATTGAGAAGCTGAGCCCACCCAAAGTGCTGAAATGAAAAATTATGAGCTGAATAAATGATTGCTGTTTGAGCCACAAAGCTTAAGGGTAGTTTTTTACACAGCAAACATGATATACTTTTGTGATCAACAAATTTACTACCATACTTTTGTAAGATATTAGGATGGATATAATGGGAAGTCATTGGTATCCAAAACTAGAGAACCTCAGTGTATGAGTTAAGGTTCTGCAGAAGAACAGAGAACCAATCAAATGTGCATATAATTATAAGACAGGATTTATTAGATTGGCTTACATAAACAGAGGTTGGATAGTCCAATAATGGCCATTGCAGGCTGCAGAGCCAGGGGAGCTAGTAGCCAGTTAGTCCAAGAAGCTAGAAGCCTCAGAACAAGAGGGAACATGCCCACTTCTCCCTTTCTTTCTATCTTGAACACAAAAATGAAGTCTGGAGTTTTTGTAGCCAATCGTAAAGCAAAAGGCAGGGAGATAAATGCCAGCACAAAAATGATAGAATGAAAAAAAAAAAAAAAAAAAGCCTTGGTCTTTGATGGCTTCATTGCACAACTAGCTGGACCAATGCCAGCAACTGGCCACCTTGGGGCTCCCTATTCTTAAGGTAAAGGAATCCCTACTTCTTTAATCCTCTGCTAGGTCTTCTGCTATTTGCATTTGAATGTGGAAAAAAAGTTCTAGCAGTCCCACAATATGAAGACTCAAAGTTATTTAAACATTCATGAACATTAAAATAAGATTATCTTATTAATAGCCCTCACGGGAGACATTGAGGTTAATTTTAAACATGTTCTAATTTGATTGCCATCCATATACTTAACCAGAACGATATCTCAGGTAGCTTCACATCAAAATAGATCAACTTGCAAACACATCTAGGATTTATGTGTTTCTTCTCTGCAGAAAACACTTTCTCTAGCAATAAAGCATTGCTAATATGAGCTAGTTGTTGAGACATGAAAAAAACCTCAGGAGATCAGATTGGATGTTGTAATTGTATTTGTGGAAACAGAATTCAACTTGTAGACTTAATTATCCTTGGTCGTTAGAGTGATCACTTTTCATTTGAATTCTGGTCTGGTCTCCAGAACTTCAAAGTTGAGATGAAGAGTCAAGGAAAGGGTTTGGACATTTGAGGTCACAACAACAACAACAACAACAAAAAAAAAACCCAAAAGAGTTGGCATTGGTTAGTACAGATAATAGAAGGATAGGGAACTCTTAAAATTAGTCTTCAGATCCAATAAGAGACATTATGCAGCAAAGGAGTGCCAGCTGTTGTCCATCTTTTTATGATAAAAACCCCAAATTAAGCTGGCTTAGGCTTTTGCATTTGAGAATCAGATTGGCCAAAAAGACTCCCTCCTAGAAGAGTGGTTAAATACTGGAATTGGATATATAGATAAGGCTGGGAATCTCATTCCCTAGAGAGAGTAGCTTACGCTTTACTCTGGGTCAAAAAAAGAAGAAGGCGATGAGGGGAAGAGGAGGGGGAAGAGGGCTGGGGGTGGAGAAAGAAAGAAAAGGAGGTGAAAAATAAAAGAAATTGAAAGAGAAAAGAAAAAAAGTAAATCTGGTCTCCTTGTATTCTTAGTTAACTGCCAAATCATCAAAGATGCAGATTCTCCCCTGACATCCCACCCTATTCAACATTGCTGGAACTTTGCTCTTTAGGGACATCTGTGGCCTATAAATGAGAGGGAGGCAAGGTGCCCTAGGTAGAGGACAGATTCTAGGGCACTTCCTTCCTCTCTCCCTCAAGGAGGAGGTGAAGCAGCCCTCAGTGGAAGCACTGGTGTCTGGAAGTCATTAGGTGAATGACCAGGTTCTGCAGGAGAGCGTTCCTGTGTGGTCCTGCCTGCAGGCAGTGGGAAGGGCTGGCTGGCTGACTTCCCCAGGTGGGTCTATGATTCTATCAATGGGCATAATTTGTAAGCTCTGGGTTATTTTCCTCTTAGGAAACCTTTCCCTGCACCAAGTAAGGACAGAAAGCAACGCAGCCTCACTCTTATAAATGCTCAGATACCAGCCTTTAAAAGCATCAGGAGATTTGGTTCCTGGCTTCTAGGGACTGTAGTGCCCCACGACTTAAGCACATAAAATAGCAGCTAACTGGCGCCATCTGGAGGAAAAGAGGAATCTAAACAATAAAGTGAATTTTTAAAAACGTTGGTAAGGCTAACATTATAATGAAATCAATCCAAACATTTTAGGAAACGTTTCAAAATGAAATTTCCTGCCTGTTTCTCTTCCTCCTTTCTCTGAAACCATGTGGACATGCATAAAGCAAATGAGACTCTCATCCTCAGAGGCCTCAGCTTTAGATCCAACGTCATGTGTAAATGAGGCAATGTAGTCAATCACCAAGCTTCTATACACTAGCGACCCTCCCATTATTCAATAGCATCTCTTGTGACACCATGTAATTATATTTGAAGTTAATCTTGGGATTTCATGGCCTCAAAATGTCATCCACTGATAATCTCCTTCAGAACCAGCTGGGGTAACAACTGTATTGGAGCAATCATCAATAATTGTAGAAGGAAGTGAACCTTGTTGTTTTTTAATTTATCAAACAATATATAGTGCTTACCATGGGCCAGACACTATTCTTAGCACCTTATAAATATTCATGTATTGATGCATTTATTAAGTCTTCTTAATAACAATAGGAATCCAGGCACCATAGTTATCTATTCTTGGCTTGATGTGGAATTCGGTGTGAGGGAAGGTTGAAGAACAGCTCCATGCTGCATAGCTAGCAAGCATGTGGCATATCCCCACAGTCTGGCTTCAGAATCTGTACTCCCTAACCAATACCCCATGCTGCTGCCCCTAGGGTAAATACAAGAAACATTCTCAGCTGGAATTTTTGGAACATTTCTATTTTAGTCTTCATGTATTTTTAGTACATTTTTCTATTTTCACCTGAAAATAGGAAATATAACTGTATCCTAGTTATTTTTTAAAATTCTATGATATGCTAGGAAGTATTCTCTTTCAACATGCAATTACCTTAGAAATCAAAGGCAGATATCTGGAAAATCTCCAATATTTGGCAATAAATAAAATGCTTCTAAATAATATATGGATCAGAGATGAATTAAAAGGAAGACACAAATATTTTTAATTGAATGAAAAATAAAAATTTGGGGGGAAACTGCCAAAGCAGTACCAGAGAGAAATTTAGACAGGTTGAGCAGTCTTTATCCAAATTGCTTAGGAATAGAAGTGTTCCAGATTTGGGAGTTTTTCTGGTTCTGGAATATTTGAATGGACTTTACTAGCTGAGCATATCCATTTAGAAAATCCAAAATCCAAACATGGTTTCTCCCTGTAATCCCATCAGCTTGGGAGGCTAAGGCAGGAGGATCATAAATTCAAACCAATCTCAGCAACCTAACAAGGCCCTAACCAACTCAGCAAGAACCTGTCTCCAAATAAAATATAAAAAAGGGTTGGGGATGTGGCTTGGTGGTTAAGATCCCTGGGTTCAGTCCCCAGTACAAAAAAAAAAAAAAAAAAGGAAAAGAAAATCTAAAATTTAGACTGCTCTGAAATCCCAAACTTTTTTTTTTTTTTATTGTTGGTCGTTCAAAACATTACATAGTTCTTAATACATCATATTTCACAATTTGATTCAAGTGGGTTATGAACTCCCAATTTTACCCCGTATACAGATTGCTGTATCACATCAGTTACCCTTCCATTGATTGACAAATTGCCTTTCTAGTGTCTGATGTATTCTGCTGTCTGTCCTATTCTCTACTATCCCCCCTCCCCTCCCCTCCCCTCCCCTCCCCTCCCCTTTTCTCTCTCTACCCCTTCTACTGTAAATCATTTCTTCGATTTGTATTATCTTGTCTTACCCCTCCTTTCCTCTTATATGTCATTTTGTATAACCCTGAGGATCGCCTTCCATTTCCATGCGATTTCCCTTCTCACTACCTTACCCTCCCACCTCTCATCCCTGTTTAATGTAAATCTTCTTCTCAAGCTCTTCGTCCCTACCCTGTCCTTGTTTACTCCCCTTATATCAAAGGGGTCATTTGGTATTTGTTTTTTAAAGATTGACTAGCTTCACTTAGCATAATCTGCTCTAATGCCATCCATCTCCCTCCAAATTCTATGATTTTGTCATTTTTTAATGCAGAGTAATACTCCATTGTGTATAAATGCCACATTTTTTTTATCCATTCATCTATTGAAGGGCATCTAGGCTGATTCCACAATCTTGCTATCGTGAATTGTGCTGCTATGAACATCGATGTAGCAGTGTCCCTGTAGCATGCTCTTATTAGGTCTTTAGGGAATAGACCGAGAAGGGGAATAGCTGGGTCAAATGGTGGTTCCATTCCCAGCTTTCCAAGAAATCTCCATACTGCTTTCCAAATTGGCTGCACCAATTTGCAGTCCCACCAGCAATGAACAAGAGTGCCCTTTTCCCCGCATCCTCTCTAGCACTTATTGTTGTTTGACTTCCTAATGGTTGCCAATCTTACTGGAGTGAGATGGTATCTTAGGGTAGTTTTGATTTGCATTTCTCTGACTGCTAGCGATGGTGAGCATTTTTTCATGTACTTATTGATTGATTGCATGTCCTCCTCTGAGAAGTGTCTGTTCAGGTCCTTGGCCCATTTATTGATTGGGTTATTTGTAATCTTATTGTCTAATTTTTTGAGTTCTTTGTATATTCTGGTTATTAGGGCTCTATCTGAAGTGTGTGGAGTAAAGATTTGTTCCCAGGATGTAGGCTCCCTGTTTATCTCTCTTATTGTTTCTTTTGCTGAGAAAAAACTTTTTAGTTTGAGTAAGTCCCATTTGTTGATTCTAGTTGTTAACTCTTGCTCTATGGGTGTTCTATTGAGGAATTTGGAGCCCAATCCCACAGTATGTAGATCATAACCAACTTTTTTTTCTATCAGATGCCGTGTCTCTGATTTAATATCAAGCTCCTTGATCCATTTTGAGTTAACTTTTGTGCATGGCGAGAGATAGGGATTCAGCTTCTTTTTGATGCAAATGGATTTCCAGTTTTCCCAGCACCATTTGTTGAAGATGCTATCCTTCCTCCATTGCATGCTTTTAGCCCCTTTATCAAATATAAGACAGTTGTAGTTTTGTGGATTGGTTACTGTGTCCTCTATTCTGTACCATTGGTCCACCCGCCTGTTTTGGTACCAGTACCATGCTGTTTTTGTAGCTATTGCTCTGTAGTATAGTTTGAAGTCTGGTATCGCTATACCGCCTGATTCACACTTCCTGCTTAGCATTGTTTTTGCTATTCTGGGTCTTTTATTATTCCATATGAATTTCATGATTGTTTTATCTATTTCTACAAGAAATGCTGTTGGGATTTTGATTGGCATTGCATTGAACTTATAGAGAACTTTTGGTAATATCGCCATTTTGATGATGTTGGTTCTGCCTATCCATGAGCAGGGTATATTTTTCCATCTTCTAAGGTCTTCTTCTATCTCTTTCTTTAGTGTTCTGTAATTTTCATTGTATACATCTTTCACCTCTTTTGTTAGGTTGATTCCCAAGTATTTTATTTTTGGGGGGGATATTGTGAACGGAGTAGTTTTCCTCATTTCCGTTTCAGAGGATTTGTCGCTGATATACAGGAATGCCTTTGATTTATGCGTGTTGATCTTATATCCGGCCACTTTGCTGAATTCATTTATTAGCTCTAATAGCTTCTTTGTAGACCCTTTTGGGTCTGCTAGGTATAGAATCATATCATCTGCAAATAGTGATAATTTAAGTTCTTCTTTTCCTATTTTTATACCTTTAATTTCTTTCGTCTGTCTAATTGCTCTGGCCAGTGTTTCGAGGACTATGTTGAACAGAAGTGGTGAGAGAGGGCATCCCTGTCTTGTACCAGATCTTAGAGGGAATGCCTTCAATTTTTCTCCATTCAGAATGATGCTGGCCTGTGGCTTATCATAGATTGCTTTTACAATGTTGAGGTATGATCCTGTTATCCCTAATTTTTCTAGCGTTTTGAACATAAAGGGATGCTGTACTTTGTCGAATGCTTTTTCTGCATCTATCGAGATGATCATATGGTTTTTATTTTTAAGTCTATTGATGTGGTGAATAACATTTATTGATTTCCGTATATTGAACCAGCCTTGCATCCCAGGGATGAATCCTACTTGATCATGGTGTATAATTTTTTTGATATGTATTTGAATCCGATTCGCCAGAATTTTATTGAGGATTTTTGCATCAAGGTTCATTAGAGATATTGGTCTGTAGTTTTCTTTCTTTGAAGTGTCTTTGTCTGGTTTCGGAATCAGGGTGATGTTGGCCTCGTAGAATGAATTTGGAAGTTCTCCCTCTTTTTCTATTTCCTGAAATAGCTTGAAAAGTATTGGTGTTAGTTCCTCTTTAAAGGTTTTGTAAAACTCTGCTGTATACCCATCCGGTCCTGGGCTTTTCTTAGTTGGTAGTCTTTTGATGGTTTCTTCTATTTCCTCTATTGTTATTGGTCTGTTTAGGTTGTCAATATCCTCCTGACTCAATCTGGGCAGATCATAAGACTTAAGGAATTTATCTATGCCTTCACTATCTTCTATTTTATTGGAGTATAAGGATTCAAAGTAATTTCTGATTATCTTCTGTATTTCTGAAGTGTCTGTTGTGATATTGCCTTTTTCATCCCGTATGCTAGTAATTTGGGTTCTCTCTCTTCTTCTCTTCATTAGCATGGCTAAGGGTCTGTCAATTTTATTTATTTTTTCAAAGAACCAGCTTTTAGTTTTGTCAATTTTTTCAATTGTTTCTTTTGTTTCAATTTCATTAATTTCAGCTCTGATTTTAATTATTTCTTGCCTTCTACTTCTTTTGCTGTTGTTTTGCTCTTCTTTTTCTAGGATTTTGAGATGAAGTATGAGATCATTTATTTGTTGGTTTTTTCTTTTTTTGAGGAATGAACTCCAAGCAATGAATTTTCCTCTTAGAACTGCTTTCAATGTGTCCCATAGATTCCGATATGTTGTGTCTGTGTTTTCATTTAACTCTAGGAAGTTTTTAATTTCCTCCTTAATGTCTTCTAAAACCCATTGATCACTCAGCAACCTATTGTTCATTCTCCAAGTGATGCTTGATTTTTCCTTCCTTCTTTTATCATTGATTTTCAGTTTCATTCCATTATGATCAGATAAGATGCATGGTATTATCTCTACCCCTTTATATTGTCTAAGAGTTGCCCTGTGACATAATATATGGTCTATTTTTGAGAAGGTTCCATGTGCTGCTGAGAAAAAAGTGTAACTACTTGATGTTGGGTGGTATAGTCTGTATATGTCAATTAAGTCTAGGTTGTTAATTGTGTTATTGAGTTCTATAGTTTCCTTATTTAACTTTTGTTTGGAAGATCTGTCCAGTGGTGAGAGAGGTGTGTTGAAGTATCCCATGATTATTGTATGGTGGTCTATTAGACTCTTGAACTTGAGAAGAGTTTGCTTGATGAACACAGCTGCACCATTATTTGGGGCATATATATTTATGATTGTTATGTCTTGTTGGTGTATGGTTCCCTTGAGCAGTATGAAGTGTCCTTCTTTGTCCCTTTTGATTAACTTTGGCTTGAAATCTATTTTATTAGATATGAGTATGGACACTCCTGCTTGTTTCCGCAGTCCATATGAGTGGTATGATTTTTCCCAGCCTTTCACCTTCAGTCTATGAATATCTTTTCCTATCAGATGCGTCTCCTGTAGACAGCATATTGTTGGGTCTTGTTTTGTGATCCATTCTACTAGCCTGTGTCTCTTAATTGGTGAGTTTAAGCCATTAACATTTAGGGTTATTATTGAGATATGGTTTGTTCTTCTATCCATATTTGTTTATTGATGTTACTAACCCTGATTTGTTATCCTCTTTGACTATTTTCCCCCCTTTACTGTCCTATCTCCCATTGTTGGTTTTCAATGTTATTTTCCATTTCCTCTTGCTGTAACGTTTTGCCAAGGATTTTTGAAGAGATGGTTTTCTAGCTGCGCATTCTTTTAACTTTTGTTTATCGTGGAAGGTTTTAATTTCATCTTCTAACCTGAAGCTTAATTTCGCCGGATACACGATTCTTGGTTGGAACCCATTTTCTTTCAGTGTTTGAAATATGTTATTCCAGGATCTTCTAGCTTTCAGAGTCTGTGTTGAGAGATCAGCTGTTATCCTGATTGGTTTACCCCTAAATGTAATCTACTTTCTTTCTCTTGCAGCTTTTAAAATTCTCTCCTTATTCTGTATGTTGGACATTTTCATTATAATGTGTCTAGGTGTGGATCTTTATGATTTTGCAGATTCGACGTCCTGTAGGCTTCTAGGATTTGGGATTCTGTCTCATTCTTCAAGTCTGGGAAGTTTTCTCGTATTATTTCACTGAATAGACTTTTTATTCCTTTGGTTTGGAGCTCTGTGCCTTCCTGTATCCCAATGACTCTTAAATTTGGTCTTTTGATATTGTCCCATAATTCTTGGATGTTCTGCTCATGGTTTCTTAGTAGATTTGCTGAGCTGTCTATGTTCTTTTCCAGTTGAAATACTTTGTCTTCTTGTCTGATGTTCTCTCTTCTAAGTGATCTACTCTGCTGGTAGTATTCTCAATTGAGTTTTTAAGTTGGTTTATTGTTTCCTGCATTTCTAGAATTTCTATTTGTTTGTTTTTTATTACCTCTATCTCCCTGTGAAATTGATCTTTTACTTCCTGGATTTGTTTGTCAATGTGATCTTTCATTGTCTGATTTTGCTGTCTCATGTCTTCCTTGAGACTCCAGATCATCTGAAGCATATAAATCCTGAACTCTTTATCTGACATTCCATCTGTTGCAGCTATTACCTCTTCTAAAGTTGAGTTGACCTGCATTGCTTGTGGTCCTTTCTTTCCTTGTCTTTTCATACTGCTCGCGTTTCTTTCTGCTTGGTGCAACTGTTGTGTTTTTGAAATTTACCCCCTATTTATTTATGTTGCTCTTGTATAGTTGGGAAGTCTCCCTTGCAGGACGGGTATTGGCTGTGCTCCTCCTCTAATTATGGTGGTCTGTCTACCCCGCTGATCGGTCGCAGGTCTGCCCCCGCTGCGGGCCCGGGTGGCGGCTTTGCTTTGCCCCCACTCCAATTGTGGTAACGTAACTACCACGCCCTGGGGTCATTGGTCCTGATCTGGATGTGGGTGGCGGCTCTCCTGGGCCCCCACTTCAATTGGTGTGATGAGTCTACCGCGCTGGCAGACCTCTAGGCCGGTGGGTCGCAGTTCTGCACAGCCCCCACTCCCAATGGGGGTACCTGACTACCTCTCCAACGGGTCGCTGAGCCCCCTCTGGACCCGGGCGGCGACCCTGCTCCACCCCCACTCCAACCAGTGTGATGCGACTGCCTCGGTGTTACGTGTCCACCACGCTGGCAAGCTACCTGGCCTGTCTTGCCAGTTGGCGGCAGGTCTGCCTGCCCTACTTGCTCAGATGGCAGTTCTGCACAGCCCCTACTCCAAATGAGGTTACTTGGCTACCGCGCCGCGGAATCGCTGGTCCTATTCTAGGCGTGGGCCGCTACTCTCTTCAGCCCCAGCTGCATTTGGGGTGTCATGGTACCACGCCGGCGGGTCACTTGGCCTGCTCTGGGCGCAGGTGAAAGCTCCACTCTGTCCCTACAGCACCCCGCCGGACCCTGATTGAGAAGCAGTCACCGCCGGTTCCCTAGCCTTGGGCCAAAGCAGCTTAGGTAGCTGGAACCCCGCCTCTCCGATCCCGATACACTCTCCGCTGGGAGCTGGCTCCAGGGAGCGACCCCCACGGGTTCCCCAGCCCCAGGCCAAAACTGTTCCGGGAGTCAGAACCCAGTCGCCCCAAGCTCAGTGCACGCTCCACTTGGAGCTGGCCTCCACCGGCAGTCTCTGAAGTTTCCTCAGACCTGGGCCAGATTAGCCCTGGGAACCAGAATCCAGCTGCTCAGTGCCCGGCGCATGCCTTGCCCGGCACGCGCCTCTAGGAGTATTCTCCACAAGAACCCCAGTCCCGAGCCTGAGCAAGAAATCTGTCTGCTAGACGCAGGCAAATACCAGCCTGATATCACCTGTTCCATAGTTGAATGGGCTGAGATCAGTAGTACATGGGGATGATTACATCATCTCTCCGAAATGGCGGCTGCTGTCCTCCACTGTGGTCCGACCGGTGTCTGGAACCAAACTGGGCCGCTTCTCTCCTCTGTTTCAAAGCTGGAACTCAGCACTATGGGCTCCGATGTACCACTGGCGGGAGCCCCCCCGGATCTGTATCGCTGTTCCCCCGCTCCGGCACCTTGCCGCTCCCCGGCGCTCGCCACAGACTCCAGCCGCGGGGCGATCGCCTGTCAGGCTATGCGACCCTCCATGTGGAGAAATGGAGCTCTCAGAGCAGAACTTCTCACGATGGAAATCTGTCCACTAGATTCTGGAGCACCTCAATTTCACTGGAACTTCCCAAAGATAGCCTTCAGCCGTTTTGCATCGTCTTTCTCCCACTTAGTGACGCCGCGGCACCCTGGGGTGATGCACTCCCTTTGTCGCCATCTTAGAATCCTCAAAATCCCAAACTTTTTGAATATCACATTTGGATTTCTGATTTCTGGATTAAAGGTGATCACAGCCTGTAGTATTAAATCCTTATATTAGAAAATGAGAAAGATCTTAATCAATGATACCTATTTCCAACTTAAGAAATGGGGGAGGAGTGTATAAATAGACCAAAGTAAGCAGAAGAAAGGAAATAATAAAGATTAGAGTGGAAATCAATAAAATAGAAGGCAATAGAGAAAATAAAAATAAAAAAACTAGTTACTTGAGAAGATTAATACAATTGATACCCCAAACCCAAAGCCTGAATGTTTTCCCTGGAATGTGTATGCTAACTCACAATGGTGGGGGGCCTAGGGAAGAGTAGAGGTAATTTGGCATAGGCAGAGGGGAGTGAAGGGAGAGTAGCGGGTATGGGGGTAGGGAGGATCGTGGAATCAATCGAACATTATTACTCTATGTGCATATATGACTACACGACCAATGTGACTCAACATCATGTACAACCAGAAGAATGACAAGTTATATTCCATTTATGTATAATGTGTCAAAATGCATCAAATTAACAGCATATAAAAATAAATCTATGTAATCCACCTTATTAGTAAACTATCATGTATAACTAATTAGAACAAATAAAATATACAATTGATAAACCTCAAGTCAGAATGAGAGGAAAGAGAGAGAAGACACAAGTGGCATCAACTCAGATTTTGCAGATCCTTTTATTATTATCCATTACAAAGAAAATGAGGAAATATCATAAACAACTTTGTACCAAAACTTTGATCATTAAGATTAAAAGGACAAATTACTTGGAAGATGAAAATACCAAAAGTCATTCAAAAAGAAACAGATCATCTAAATAGCCATAAAACCATTTTAAAAATTGAAGTTGTAATTAAATGCCATCCCAAAAGGAAGCTCTAGCCCCTCAGGGCCATATTGATGAATTTCACTGAATATGTAAGGGAGAAATAAAACCAATTCTACGAAAACTCTTCTAGAAATTCAGGAAGAGGGAATTCTTCCTAATTCATTATGTGAGTCCAGAATTACTCTGACTTTAAGCCTGGATGACATTTCAAGAAGAGAAGACTATAGCCTATTTCCCTCATAAATACAGATGTAAAAACTCTAAAGAAAATATTAACAAAACAAATAACAGCATATAAAAATAAATCTATGTAATCCACCTGGTTAATAAACAGAAAAACATCGTATTCTCATCTCAATAGACATAGAGAAAGCATTTAACCAAATCTAGTTTGATTAAAATTAGTTTCTGATTAAAACTCCCAGAAAACTAGGGAAAATAGGAAATTTCCTCAATTGGTTGAAGGGCAAATCTAAGGTGAGTATTATATTTAATTATAAAAGACCAAATGTTTTTCTAAACTCAGGAATAAGATAAAGGTGTTTACTCACATCGATTCTTTTTTTTACTCACATCAATTATTTTCAATTTATATATATATATATATATATATATATATATTTCAATTTATTATATGTTCTAGCCAATTCCAGACATCAAGAAACAATAAATAAATAAATTCAGATTGAAAAGTGGGAAATAAAGCTATCTTTGTTTAAAGACAGCATGATTGCCTATGTAGAAAATCTGATGAAGTCTACAAAATAGATATTAGAACTAATAGTTGAGATGGGCAATATTTCAAGGTACAAGAGTAATATGCTGACACCATTTGCATTTCTATATTTTAAATAACACTAATTTTAAATAACACTAGAACACAGTAAAAATATGCAGAAGAAAATTTAACAAAAGATATATAACAAGGGACAGCTGAAAAATACATAGCACTGCTAAGAGATATTCTAGGTGACCGTGCTCACCATCACCACCCAGAGTGGAGAGTTCCAGTGTGGGAAGACCCAATACACAAATTAAGATGTCATTCCTCCATGGATTGATCCATAGATTCAGTGCAGTTCCAACCCAATCCCTACATTATTTTATGTATTGATTCTAAAATTCAGATGGAAATATTAAGGTCCTAGACTGGCCAAAACAACTTTGAAAAAGAAGAATAAAGTTAGAGGGCTAAAAGCAATCCTTAGCAAGAAAAGTGATGCAGGAGGCATCACAATACCAGACCTTAAATTACACTACAGAGCTATAATAACAAAAATGGCATGCCAATAGCACAAGTAGGCATGAAGATCAATGGAACAGAATAGAAAACAGAGTCAAACCAACATAAATACAGTTAATAGCATACTAGACAAAGTCACCATGAACTTACATCAGAGAAAAGATAGCCTCTTCAACAAATGGTGCTAGGAAACCTGGAAATTCATATGTAATAGAATGAAATAGATCCTCTATATCTCACCCTGTACAAAACTCAACTCAAAGTGGATCAATAACCTAGGGCTCCTAAAGTGCAAGAAGTGAAATCAAGTATCAATAAATGGGATAGTATCAAACTAAAATGCTTCTTCATCACAAAGGAAACAATCAATACCATAAACAGACAGCCTCCAGAATGAGAAAAACTCTTACCACCAGCACCTCAGATACAACATTAATCTCCAGGATACACAGAGAACTAAAAAAACTTAACATTGGAAAAAAAAATTAAAAACCCAAATAACCCAATCAATAAATGGGCAAAGGAACTGAAAAGGCACCGCACAGAAGAAACACAAATGGTCAAAAAATATATGAAAAAAATATTCAACATCTTTAGCAATTAGAGAATTACAAATCAAAATAACACTGAGATTCCATCTCACTCCAGCCAGAATGGCAATTATGAAGAATACAAGTTACAATAAATGTTGGCAAGGATGTGGGAAAAAATGCTCACTTACACATTTCGAGTGGGACTGCAAATTGGTGCAACCACTATGGAGAACAGTACAAAGATACCTCAAAAAATTTGGAATGGATCCACCATTTGACCCAGCTATCCCATTCCTTGGTTTATACCCAAAGGACTTAAAATCAGCATACTACAGTAACATAGCCACATCAGTGTTTATAGTAATTCTATTCACAATAGCCAAGCTATGGAACCAACATAGGTGCCCTCCAACAGATGAATGGATTAAAAAATGTAATGTAATATATATATATATATATATATATATATATATATATATATATATATAAAACACACATAATGGAATATTACTCTGCCATAAAGAAGAATGAAATTATGGCATTTGCTGGCAAATGGATAGAACTGGAGAATATCATGCTAAGTGAAATAATCCACTCTCAATAAACCAAAGGCAGAATGTTCTCTCTGGTATTTGGATATTAACCCACAAGGGAGGGGAAGATTAGAAATTCACTGGGTTAGGGGCTGGGGATGTGGCTCAAGTGGTGGCGCACTCACCTGGCATGCGCGGGGCGCTGGGTTCAATCCTCAGCACAACATAAAAATAAAATAAAGATGTTGTGTCCACCGAAAACTAAAAAATAAATATTAAAAAAATTCTCTCTCTCTCTCTCTCTCTCAAAAAAAAAAAAAGTTCACTGGGTTAGACAAAGAGGAATGAAGGAAAGGGGGTAGGGATGGGAATAGGAAAGACAATAGAATGAATTGGACATATCTTTCCTATGTTCATCTATGAAAACATGACCAATGAAACTCTACATCATATACAACCACAATACTGGGATCCTCATTGGAACAAGTTTTACTTATTCTATGTATGTATAATATGTCAAAATAACCCTACTGTAATGTATATCTAGAGAGAACAAATTTTTAAAAAATGTAAAAAATCATAAGATTATATATTCAATCTGATTAAAAAAACTGGTAAAAGTTTAGGAAAATATTTTTTAAATATTTAAAAACAGAAGTCAGATTAGATTCAAGTTCTTATCCTCTTTGATTTTCTTTTTTGGTCTATAACCCAGATTTTCAATAATGTTATATTATCTCCAATATATAAAAATAATTTTCATTATAATTTTTAAAAAGTGAGAGGGCTAACATTGCCTTATTTTAAGTTGAACAATAAAGCTATACTAATCAAAGTGATATGATATAGGAATAAAGATGGACATGCAGATCAGTGGGAAAGAGTGACAATTCAATGGAAAAAGGATGGTCTTTCCAACAAATGGTGCTACAACAATTGAGAGTCCATATGGAAAAAAAATAGGAGGGAAGAAAGAGGAGAGGGTGGGATAGAAAACACACACTTCCACCTATTTACTTTTAATGGATGATAGACCCAAAAATTAAAACCTAAAACTACAAAATTTCTACAAGAAACAAGATAAAATTGTGTTTGGCTAGATTAGGCAAGCACTTATCAAATATAACACCAAAAGTATAATGTAAAAGAGAAAAAAAAATTGCTAAGTTGAACTTCATCAAAATTCAAAACTTCGGCTCTTTGAAAGACACTGTTAAGATCATGAAAAGACAAGGACAGACTGGTTGCTAGTTTGCAAAGTATATATCTATAAATCATTTCTCTGTTAAGGAGCTTGTGTCCAGAATATATAACTCTCTAGATATAATAATCAGAAAGGAAACACCCCCAGGGTGTTTGAAGATATGAGGATGGCAAAAAGGCACATGAGAAGATTTTCTTCATCATTAGTCTTCAGGAAAATGCAAGTTGAAACTAGTCTACTGTACACCTTTTACAATGGCTAACATTTAAAAGACTAACCAAATTATAGGCTAGTGTGTGGCTCAGTGGGTAGAGCACTTGCTTAGCATGAGTAAGACCCTGGATTCAATCTCCAGCACCACAAAATAAATAAATAAGCTTATTTAAGTAAGTGTTTTGGATAATTAACCAAATCAAATATTGGTCAGGATGTGGAGGAACTGGAAAACTCATATAGTGTTGGTAGAATGTAAAGTAGTAAAACTCTTTTGGAAAATAGTCTGGCAATTTCTTAAAAACTTAAGCATACTTCTACCATATGATCCAGCCACTTCAATTCTGGGTATTTACCCATGAAAAAATAAAACATATGTCTATATAAAGACTTGTATGGAAATGTTCACATGGGTTATGTTAATTTTTCTATTGTCATATGACAAATTGCCACAAATTTGGCAGCTTACAACAGCATGCATTCATTATCTTGTAGTTTCCATGGAACTGGAGTCTGGGCTTGACCTGGCAAAGAGTTCAGAATCTCACAGACCTGCAATCAGGGTGTGGGCCAGGTTGCATTTCTTTTTGGAGCTCAGGCCTTTTCCAAGCTCACATGACTGTTGACAATATTCAATATCTGGAGATTGTAGGAGTGAGTTCTCTATTTTCTTGTTGACTGTCAGCCGTGGGCTACTCTCAGCTCCTAGAAGCTGCTAGCAGTTACAGTCGTGTGGCTTACTCCCAACATGATAATTTACTTCTTTGAAGTCAGAAGGTGACTCTCCAGTCTGCAAAGAAAAAGTCCCCCATAACCTCCTGTAATGATAGGAGTGACCATCTCATCAGCTTAGCTATATGCCTTTCCTACGGGCTCAGTCTACTATAAAAGGAAGGAATTACTCTAAGATGCAACTCACTGTTGGTTATTTTAGGATGAATCTGCCATGCCAGATTTTATATTTGTAATGGTTTCAAACTGGAAACAACTCAAATGTCCATCAACAGGTGAAAGGATAAATTTTGATATATCCACTAGAAAAATACCATGCAGTAATGAAAACTAATATAACACATGTACAAAAGATGCATGAATCTCAAAACAGGTATGCTTATACTAAGGAAAAGAAGCCAGAAAAAAACAAGTATTTACATTTATTAAAAACTGTAGGAAATACACACTAATTAAAGTGACAGAGAAGATCAGTAATTAGTGATTACTGAGGGCAGGAGGTGGTAACTGGTTTTATGAAGAAGCATGAGGAAACCTTTGGGGGTGACAGATATGTTCTTGATGGTAGAGATGTTTTCATGGATTTATCATATAATTTACCATTTAATTGCACACTTTTAAACAATTCATCTTATTATTTGTCAATCATGCCTCAATAAAGCTGTTTTTTAAAAAAAAAAAAAAAAAACTTGGCATCTTCTACCAGAATCACCTCTATGAAGGTATTTTTGCTTCTTAATAAAAACTTCATTGTTACTTTTAATTCACTAATTTGCTATAATTAATCTTTTACAGCAGATTCTCAGGGGGTGAAACAGAAACATATGTTTGAGATGGAGAAACTGACAGCTATTGGTATGAAGGCCTATTTTAGAAGATCTCTAAATGGAGTCTCCCTACTTGGCTTACACCTTGAAGTTTTAGTGGGAGTGGAAAATAAATAACCAACGTCAATATATTTTAACTTTATGCATAAATGAACAAATTCTATGATCACAGAATAAAATTTGGATGTTTTGATATGTTATTCTCTTATAGCTCATAGAAAACAAAAGTAGCACTAGCTTTTATAATTGTCATAAATTTGCTTTATCAGGGATCTTTCATCTTAGATCTTTTCATCAAGATCTAAGTTGTTATCTAAGGTCCTTCAGTGCAGCCCAAAGGAATCCCTCACACAGGGTACATCTAGGGGAGACCATCTCCCTGGACTCTTGTTTAGCACATGCTGTTGTTTGAATGTGTGTATCCCTCCAAGATTTCTGTTGACAGTTCAGCCTCAATGGAACAGTATTGGGGACTGGTTGGGCCAGGAAGCTTCAACCCCAGGGATGGGATGGGCACATAAACAGAGCTTCTCCAGCATGCGCTTCAGTTCCCAGCTCTGCACACGCGCATACACACGTGCCTCTATCAAGCTGAGTGCAATGATGATGTATTTAATTAGTTTTAATTAATTTAATTAATTGATGTGTCTTAATTAGGAACAACTTGGAGAAGGAAAAGCTTCTCTGGGGTTAACAGTTCCAGAAGTCGCAGTTCCTACATGGCTGACTCCATTGCTCTGCCCAATGGAGGTAGTCCATCATGGGACAAGGGCCCAGTGGAGGAAAGCTGCTCAGTTCAGGCAAGCAAAGATGCAGAAACCTTGAGTGTAGCTATGATGAGGTCTTCCAAAGCCACCAAGTTATTACAGATTTTCAGACTGGAAATGAAAAGACCACTGAAGTAACCTACAAATTTTAGTTTCTAAACAAGTAAACATCTGTTTCCATAACTCACTAAAGCAAAAAAAAAAAAAAAAAACCCTTTCAGAGTTTTTTCTTATTCTGATTATTAAAGTGGAGAAGGTCTGGAGGCCCAAAAGTGAGATGACCACTGGGGATAATGCCTAGGTCCTACTGGCTCATTTCTTGCTGACTCAGAAGAAGCCATTGTGAGGGAATTTCAAACTGCAGGTATATAAGAGAGTGTGTTTGCAGCTGGATTTTTTTTTTTTGTTTGTCTATAAGTAAAGGAAGCTTTTAGTAGTGACCTGTCAGACTCCCAGATAGTTAGCATATTTGGTGGTAGTTGGTGGCTGGTGGTTGTGGTCTTTGGATATTGTTTTTGGTTTTTTTTCTTATTATTTTTTTGTTTTTGTTTTGAGTTATTATTATTAGCTAGCATCCTTGTTCCAGTTGAGGATGAGCTTTAAGAGTAGTCAGAGCAGTGTAGTGATCAAGGGGCAGAGCTCCTGCTATGAGCTCACCTTCACGGACCATTATACGGTCCTGCTCAGGCAACTCTGCAAGGATTCCAGGCAGGAGTGCATCTACATCCGCCAGAAGACTCCTCTGCCCCCACCTGTGAAGACACATCATAGAGACTTCCCTGGGACACTTTCCCCTGCCCTGCTTTTTGTCCTTTCTCCCATGCACCAGAAGAAATTTATTCTTCATTTCTTTTTTTTCAAAAATTGTATAATAAAATTGATGTTTCAAAGATAAAAAAAGGCTGTGTTTTTTTTTGTTTGTTGTTGTTGTTATTGTTTGTATGTTTTGTTTTTGAGAGGAAGGAGGCCTCAGGGCTATGGCTGGAGCCCAGAAGCCATCCTCTCCAAGGCCTGGACCACTGTACCTCCCTCTCCTTCTCACTGTATGTACTAGCTCACCTTGAACCAGAGTAGATTCAGATTTACTTACCTGAAGCCAATGTAGATGGGATCTTGCTCCCTTTATGTAGTATAGAAGAGATGCTCCCCTTGAGCCAGTGAAGACTTGATTCACTTTGAGCCGGTTGCTTTGGCCAGAAGAAATCCTTTTCCTGGTCTTCAGGCCCCTCCCTGAAGTGTGTGGGGAGAGTGGGTTGTACCAACCCCCTGGTAGCACTAATAAAGTATTTTAGGGTGACTGAGCAATGAAAAGGTGCTCTGCGAACCTCCCAGTGACAAATACCTCCATTTGAGCCCAACTGTACTCTCCCACACTCTCTCCCCCCAAGCACTCTCCTCCCCTCCCTGAATAGACTCTGGTCGATCAGACTCTAACTTTGAGAGAGGAACATTTTAAATGGAATTGTTCATAAGGACATGCATAGATTCTCTATATTAACATATTAATCCCTTATAAGTTTTAGGGATTCTCTTCTTGTTGTTTCTGTGCTCCTGAGATTCTTTGACTGTTAAAAAGAAAGTGTTTTCAATTCACTACTTCAAGAAAAGGATAGTAAGTGTCCAACAACCAACTAGATGTCCTTATCCTCTGGAGATTCCTTTAGCCCACAGAGCAGAGGAAAATATTCCATTATATGTTGCCTCCTCCAACCGCCATGGGTCATCACATTTGGAAGTTTAATAGTGACAGGAGGAGGTCAGTTGTGCCAGTGAGTCTGAATCCTCCAAGGTCTTTGTCCCTTGGCAAACTGGGACTTTGTTCATTCTTGCCAATAAGGCAGCAATCAATTTGGCAGGACCAGGTAGTGAGAGATGGGTTTGTTGGCCTTCACAAGCTCATCTACAGAGATGTCCCTAACGAGATATGAACTAAGATGGGAAGGTTTTTCTCAACAGTTATGCCAGGTGCATCACTAGCCTGAATACTGAAAAATTGGGAGCAGTTTAACCCACTCAAAAAAGTGCCTCATTGTCTTCTACCAGGCCTGGGAAAGGACCTAATCACAGTTGGAAAAAGGAGATGTCTGATGATTTTCTGCATTCAAATGTGGTCTCATTACCAACTGCAGGAATGGGAAATAGTCTCCAGAGGAAACATAAGTTATAATACTACAGGCTTAAGAGACTGATTTTACTAAAGAAAAAATAGTTAAAATGCCCTGTGCATAAGGTTTTGCCTTTCAGTCTTAATATAGTGGCTTTCATTACTTATTAGCCTTCTGCCAGATGGATCGATCCCCAACCCCTTCCAAGGCTTACATCTGAAATGTAAGCTACAGAAGTGATTATCCAAAACCAGTTTGAGACCAAATGGGGGGTGGGGGGAATATGTCATTTTTAAATTCAAGCCACTGTGGAACCTAAATGGCTGGTTATCTTATCTGTTCTTGCACTCTACCACCTGCTTTCTTAACAAGTTTCTCCATAAACACTACAGCACAGGGAGGAAAATGGAATGATCTCATATACACAAGTCTTATTTACCTTGAGAATATTTATCTAAGTATTTCAGGACTCTCACATTCTCTAAATACCTAAAAGTGCACTCTGATCTGATAAAGATGTTTTGCATACTCCTTTACTAGAGTAATTATGGCTGTGTTTTAGAACTCTTGTGGGATTTTGTTGTTGTTGTTGTTTGTTTAATTTCTATATTTTTGAGCTCATTGTTTTATGGTGAATTCACATTTGATTCTGAACACCTAAATTAATATATTTTTCTGATTAGACTTATTTTATCTAACTATAGATGTTGTTACACTCCATCTTGTTCAGAGTCAATTTCTCAAATACATGGAAAAAAATCTCCTCTCACAAAATCCTAAGAAGGACATAGACATGTATGTTGGGAATATATCTGATATCCATCAAGGACAAATGGCCACCTGAACCTTTGATTTCAGTGTCCATCATGGCTGTCAGACTTTACACCCTGCATCCAACTGAACTGGCCTGACCTTTATTTAAGTCAAAATGTAAAATTCTGATAGACTCTATTTTAATTTCTAATAGGTTAAATCTAATAGAGACTTTAATAAAACATCTGAAGCATTGTCTCCTACCTGTGGAGATCTACCTATGAAAAGCTACAAGATCTTTGTTTCCCATCTCTTTTATGTATGTATATACACCTGTGTATTGTATTGTTATGTCTACATATGTCCTGTGTCCATATATGATGTATGTGATATCAAAATTGGTATATAAATGAGTGTTCAAAAATCAAAATTTAAGTGAGAAATGGATCCAAATACCCTTTAGTTCATTTTAAAAGTAGTTCAATTTAAATTGGGTAAACATATGAGAGTAAAGATATTTTTAAAATTGTTAACTCACAAGTTTTTCTAAGTGGTGAGGCAATAAATGAAGTGTGGTTTCTATAAAATGTCTAGAATGTGACATCTATTGGTTCTAGGATTTTTCTTTAACAGGGAAAAGATGGTTAATACTTAATACTTTTCTTATATTTCTGTTTTTTCAGTTAAAATTAAATTTAACATCATGGGATTAATCTTCATAAATGTGTTAGAGAACATATCTGATTAATCTGTGAAGTTAAAATGCTAAAATTTCAACTACTAAATATCAAATCAAGTACTCTTGACTTTTTAAATTCCATAAGGTAACATATTTAAACATTAAATGTGTTTCATAAATTTGTAAATGGAAAAAGGTTTAAGAATGCTTTGTTTTTGTGTCTTCACCAACAAGGTTACTAAGAGTTAAGATTCTATCAGGTGTAATTCTACATATAAAGAATATAAACAGTTTCAGTTGGATTTCAATTAAAGTACTATAAAAACATAAAGTAGATAATATTATTAAAGTACAGTAATTTGTTTAAATTCAGAAATTTCCTAAGAATTGTTTCAAAATGTGAATTTAAAAATGGGCCAACAGTTAGAAAAGAAATATAAGAAGGTTCTAGGTATGGAAATATAAGAAGGTTCTAGTATGAAAGTAGAGGTAAAAAAAATGTTTCTGGATCAGAATGTCTTTCATGTGGGAAAGTAAAAGTTGTAGAATGTCTAAATAAGTTAGTAAAGATATTAAAATTTGTGCTGATTGTTGGAGGGTAAATCTCAAAAAGTTTGTGACTAAGTTGGCTATAATTGGCACAATCAGTTAAAGCTATTTAAGGTTTTTCTGAAGGTCAAATATTAATACACTGATATAAACCAAAGTTTAATCCTTTTTGTGTTAAAGTAACAAAAATTTCTTAAAACACTTATCTGCTGCTATCCAATAAAGTAATTTCTTGTGTCTGTTTTTTTTTTTTTTCCTTTAGAGAAACTAGTCTTAAAAGAATTAGGGTCTATACAATTCTGGTTAAACAACAACTGTTATTTTAGAATATTAACCTACATTACAGATTCTGAATTTTTCTTTAAAAGCAACTCAGTTAACATAAGAATATCAGTGTGACTGTGGTGTTTACAGGCTTCTTTGTGTACTAGTTGTATTTATATTTTCCAAGTATATAAGTCTTTAAAATACAAGGTTTAGAATAACATTTTACTAAGCTGATGTTCTTCAAACTAAAGTTTGAAGTATAGATTTGGGATTATAAAAATTATGTTTCTTGGTTCATAGCTATTAGACAAACTCAGTGTTTTTACTCTTGTTAATTTGATTTTAATATTTTTTCTTGTAAACTTTATAACTATTGTCTGTTAATGCCTTACAAAAGTACAACTTCTAATATAACAACCAGAATTAATTTGAGATAACAGGCCATCATAGAACAGACAGGATACAAGGCTAATATTCATTGACATGTTCCAGATGCATGTGACATTTATTTTGTATTAATCTCATTCCGATACTCATGACTTCTTGTTTCTCTCATAGAAGCACTCATCTTCCAGATCACTTTATAGTCTTTTCTTTCTGAACCAGGTTTTTACCATGGACCACTTGATAGGCCCAAAACATTCCTAAAAGGGAAATCCAAACTGCTTGCCCTACATAACCTCCTCTCAGCCTGAAGCAGCCAGAGCAGTCATTGTCCATTTCCCCTTACCACACCAAGGGTTCCTTTCTCAGAAGAGGGATTGAGGCCGGGGACAAAAGGACAATCAGTGTAGGTAATGAATGATTGGGTCAGGAAGATGGAGCTGATTCAAGAGGAAATAAAATCCTAACACCTCTAGAGCACTTTCCCCTCCTCCAATCTATTGCCAAGGTTACCTGTCTCCAGGGAATTGAGGGGACTCCCTGTAAGGCTTCTCTCCCACTTTTTGGCCATGTAGGCAAGATAGGCAGTGGGCATTAGAAGAAAGGATAAAAGGGGCAGGTCACCCTCACTAAGGCAATTTGAACCCCCTCCTCTGTAGAGGTCTCTCTCTCTCTCTCTCTCTCTCTTTCTCTCTCTCTCTCTCTCTCTCTCTCTCTCTCTCTCTCTCTCTCTCTTCTATCCTTTAAATAAAACTTTCTGCACTTGCCTTGGCATTTCAAGGATATTCAATCTTCAACCGGGGAGAATGGGACTCAGGCCTGATTCTCAACACCGATATCAATACCATTAATTGGGCTTAGTTCTAAACAAAGCAAAGCTCAAAATTCTAAGCAACATTCATTAATTTATATTTGCCTTTTTAAAAATTTTTACTTGATCACCCTAAAAAACAAACAAACAGAAACCAAGTTCTGACAGTCTCCCAAAGTTGCTCCACGCAACTGAGCTAAGGTTAAGGTTGTTTGTTTTTTAAATCCTGGAGTGTTAGGTCTCATCTTCTAAATTATCTACACTGAGAGTGTTGGTCCAGGCAACCAGGTCATCCACTTCCTTTTCCCAGGACTCTGCATCTATATCATCATCTCCAGCATATGAATCTGTAGAAACTTTATCTATGGTGAGAAAGATGAAAAGCAGAAATTTAATGCACATAGCAGGAAAAGCAACCTGAAGTGTTCCTGGATTTGTCACATAATGATGAAGGTCACCTGAGTGAATGCAAACAACTTGGCTCAACTTTTTAAATTTTGCATTTTAAAACAGACTTTGTGTCACAAATCATTCTTTCCTTTTTGCTCAATCTTTTTTTATTCTTTGCTAGTTCATTTATTGGACCTTTATTTACCGAGTCCCAATTGATTATAAAGGAAAACATCTTCAGAAGCACAACAGGGTAGGTGGGAACTTGTTATTATGTTCACAAAATAGGCCACAAAGATACTCATCCTAATTGCCTTATATTTTGTATGCTTTCCACAGAATAGATTCTGGAAAGGCTGCATCTTATTGTTATTAATCTTGGAACAATTTAGTTAGTATAGATATTAAAACTCATGCTGATTGGGCTCTGGTTAATGCCAAGTGGTTTATTTCCATTCACTCTTGTTATCAGTTTGGGTTCAGTTAGGAAAACAGAGCCACCATGAGAGTCAGTGTTTAGTACAAGACGTCAGCATTACCCAGGTGCAAGAGGACCATGGGAGGGCTGGTCTGGAAAATCTGAGAACTATAAGCAACTACTTTAGACTGACTCATGGGCTTCAGTGGGGAGAGGAGGCATTCAAGGAGTACAAGGAACTACATGCACACAGCTACCCAAGATAGGGCAACATGAGGAATTCCTGAAGACATCTGTGGAGCCATCAAGTCTGTGAAGATGGACTTTGTGAAAAGATAAATGAAATAGCTGTGATTGAGGAAGTCACCTTGCCCGATATGCATAACTTCCCAAGCATAATGTCCCCTTCTTCCCTCCCATCTCCTGAATCTTAGGAAAGTCTTCTCAATGGCAGACTATGACATGCTAAACCTCCCTGTAAAGGAACACAAAATTCATTCCTTCTCTGAGTCATATTTCCCTTTGATATTTTATACAAGCTCACTATTGCTATCTAATAAACAACCACAAAATTTTAGTGACATACAATGATAAGTATTCCTTTAGTTCACGCATCTGTAGGTCAGATGGGGTTGCCTTATTGGGCAGGGGAATGTCTGGCAAACTTGGTGGGGAATGCTCGGCTCCACACCTCACGTCTTTCTCTGTGATCAGAGAGCTAGTCCACACATGCTATTGTGATGATGACAGCACAAATGAAAGAGCAAGCCAAGTCCTACACACCATTTCCAAACCCTGGGCACAGCGTGCTCACTAATATTCCATTTATCAAAACACGCTCTGAGGCAAAGCTTATTTTGTCAGGATAATATCCATTCCTGCTTCAGGAATGGATATTTCTGAATGATAATCCAGTTTAACACAACCTCTTGGGAATAGTCTTTTCCAGAGTCGATGCAAAGAATGGTCTGCCATTTGCAAAGAGGACAGGGCTCAGTACTGAAGATCTACTCAGTTTCTGGACATTCCTTAAACTGTTCTTCCATCCAGCTCACCTATCTTGTGCCCACACATTATGAGTTCATTCCATTTTTTTCCAAAATCACAGGGCTGCTAAAATATGACAGCTGTATTTCTTTCTGTCATAATCAGTTCATTTGCTTTGATCACTAAATAGCTACTCTATGACAGGTACTGTGCCATGAAGACCGAGAGGAAAGCAGACCCTTTCCTCAAGGAGCCCACTACTCATCAAAGGAGACCAGCAGTTAAGGAGACATAAAGGAAACAAAATATAGATTTTATAAGGCATTTTAACAGTGTGATTCTCAGAATTATTCAAAATTTATATTACTATGTAATTTACTATAAAATTGAATCATGTCATTTTAAATTAATGCCAGATCTGCTTTCTACTCTTGGGTTTTATTCAAAGGTATTCATTCCAATTTGGATAGTAAAAGGAGATAGCTTGATATCTTTGGGTAACTTCTTATTGTTACCTCCAGCACTGACATATTGAAACCAAAAGGCGAATTCAGAAGAACACACTTGGCTGAAAAATGAATCCATAAAATATCACAGGTTCCATGACAATGGTCACACACTCAGTGGGACCAAGCATCCTTCTGGATTTGGGTTCAGGGGTGAGTGAAATCATGATTTTGCATTTTTTGCATTTTCTCCTCATGTCTATTTCAAAAAGAGTGATTAGAAACAAAAGGATGAAAAGATTTAGGACTTAGTAAGCAAGAGAAAGAACCTAAGTAGAGTTATAGGTTAACACCATAATTTCTGCACTCTTAGTTCATGATTTTTTTTCCTCACCATTTATTATGCCATGGCTGATTATTCTATGAGGGAAAAAGTGCTGTTCATTCATGTGTATGCTCACTTTCCCTTATTCCTTTGTGTATGCCTTTCCTCTTTCCTTCAATCTTTATATTGTATTTGAAGAACTATTAAAAGTACTTTTTCACAATAAAAAAAGAGACAATGATAGCAGCTTGTGTGGCAGACAGTCTTGAAGGTGGCCCCGTGGGATCCTTCATTCTGGAGTACACCCTCTGTAAAATCCCCTCCCTTTAGGCGTGGTGGGACCTATGACTTGCTTCTAACCAATAAACTATGCAAAGATGATTAGATCTCACTCTCATGACTATGTTGCATTACATAAGATGCCATCTCAGTATCTGACTTTCCCTAAAGACTATCCTTGCTGACTTCACGAAGTAGGAGGCCACACTGGGAAAGCCCACATGGCAAGGAATGTTGGGTGGCCTTCTGGAGCTGAGAGAAGCCTCCAGCACACACTTAGCAAAAACTCCAGGGCTCTCAGTCTTCAGACAGAAGAAAAGGAATTCTGTCAACAACTATACTGGATTTGAAGGCAGATTCTTCCCCATTTAAGTCACCATGGGAGAATGTAGACCTATTGACACTTTGCCACCTTCCAAGATTCTAAGCTAAAAATCAAGCTAAGCTCTGCCTGAATTCCAGGCACACAGAAACTGAAATACTGTATTTTGTTTTTAACTGTTAGTTGTGTGTTAATTTACCCAGCAGTTGAAAGTTAATACACTGTGATATGTCCTTGATAGAAATGCTATGATAACCCACAGAGAAAGTTTCATAGAGATGGTAATACAGGTTGGGTATGCCTTACTGGAAATATATGGGACCAAAAGTATTTCTGATTTCAGGATATTTTTTGATTTGTTTTGGAATATTTGCATATACATAAGGAGATACTTGAGGATGTGATTCAAGTCTAAATACAAAATTTTGTTTCATGTAAAATTTATATACATAACCTATAGTTAATTTCATACCATATTTTAAATAATTCTACACATGAAACAAATTTTACTGCAAGAAATTTTCCATTTGTGGCATCATATTGGCCCTCAAAGAGTTTGGAATTTTGAAGCATTTCAGATTTTTGGATTTTCAGATCAGGGATGTTCAACTTGTACCTGAATGGAATCCCCAAGGATGCCTAGGTATTAGAAAATAAAGAAGGGGAAGAAGAGTGTTTGGAGTAGGGGTATAGGGAAACAATGTACTTTTCAAAAAGTTTTTAAATGATGCAGGGAAGAAAGAATGATGACCCACTGGCTCAGTGTGGCGTTTAGGGTATGAGGGGAGAGTGGTAAGAGATGTTCCTGAAAAAGTAGGCACATATTAAGCGTCGGGGACTTTCTATGTCAAAAAGTATATTTTTTTCCTGAAGGAAATGGGAAATAAAATAGTTTAGACCTGGTGAAAATATAAGCAGATCTGAGCTATAGAAACCAGTGTGACAAAGCATGGACAGATGTTATTGTTATCATTAATGTAACTAAATGATCTCTTCCACGGATGCCAATGGTGGGAATGTTGGGACAGAGTGAAGAGGGGTAGAAAAGTCATGGAGGAGTGAAAGTAACGCTGCAGAAACAGCATCTGGTCAGTCCTTGTAGGTCCCCTGAGGTCTAGATGAAGGACTAGCTGGAGTCAGGGTGGTAATTTGTGGGAGGGTTTGAGTGGTATATGAGAGTGTGAGGAGTAGCTGCTGAGAGCTGTGAAGCAGGACTGCAAGAATCACTGAGCCTATTACAATAATAAAATAGTAAAAGGACACTATTGTACTTAACAGATAGGTGACAAGAAAAAACGGTCACTAATACTTTCCAGGACTTACCAGTTTACAAAGAATTTTGACACACACGGAGTCCTTTAGTCACAAGGGTCCTGTGAGATGGGGCAGGATATAGAAACTAATATTTACAGAAAATCTTTTCTGCAACCAGTATCAAGTGAGGAGGAAGGAACTGCTCAGAAGTTAGGTAACCTTGACGTAAGTACACAGAGCTGGGACCTAAATCCAAGTTTTCTGATCCCAAGGGTGATGGCTTTCCCTCCATACCAGCTGACTTTCGCTCTAGGTCACCAGCTCTCTCTATTGCGACTCAGGACTTGCCCCCAACCCATCTCCACAATTCTGGTAACTCAGCTAACATGGTTCCTTTCTTTTCAGCCATATTGCCTGTGGGTCCAAATCTACCATGAGTTTTAGGGGTCAGTTAATGACGACTTTGTTCTGGCTGTTTCTTTACACTTTGAAACTTGCCTCATAGTTTCAAGCCTATTATAAAGGGTAGTAAGCTTGAACATATAAGTCATCCAATTTTGTGTGTGTGTGTGTGTGTGTGTGTGTGTGTGTGTGTGTGTGTGCTGGGGATTGAACCCAGGGCCTTGTGCATGTGTGGCAAGCACTCCACCAACTGAGCTATATCCCCATCCCTGAGTTGAAGCAATCTTAGAGGAGAACACAAGAATTAGGTCCCCTGTATTCAAATGTATTTCAGCTGAAAAAAATTTAATTTATTATTATAGTATTTTAATTGTAAAAACAAAAAACAAATAGGCTGAATCCGGTTTACCTGGAGTTGGCCAGAGAGGCTTTTCAATTGAATCATGGACTTGGTGAAGCATTTTGTTTTCTCTAGCAAGATGAGACTTGGTAGCAGCATACCTACAAAGGGAAAAGGAAAGAAAGAATCTGAATTCCCAAATGAATTTTGAGAAGTGTATATTACATCCGAGGAAAAGAAATCTAACAAATTAGACAGAAAAGCAAAAAACAGACTTTGAGCATAGAACCATTCTGAGTGCTGATGAATAATAAAGTGAAATTATTTCAATATGTGGTTTCCAAAACAAATAGTAGTTAGGAAAATAAACAAACATGATATAAAATTGATATTGTAAAAGTAATGAAAACATCATGTGATACAGCAAAGAATATTAGTTTCCTATGGCCACCACAATAAACTAACACAAACTTAGTGACTCAAAATATGGTTATTTCCCCCTTAAGATATATTCTACGTAGATATATTCTAAGACCCCCTGCATTGGGTCAGTGGGTGTCAGAAATTATAGGTGGTACCAAAGCCCATTATGTTTCTCCTATACATGCATGCTTACACTTAATATCTTTTCTATCTTAACTAGTTATTATTTACTATGGTCATAACATCTGCAGTTTGAGATACAAAAGAAAACCTGGGACAAATTTCTTTTTCCTTCTTTACAATTTCACAAATAGAAGATTTGGTTTTACTGTAAGATCTTAGCCCCAACATATGATCTTTTTGTCTTTCTTATTAAGTCCAGAACATTAGCTAGACACGATGGTGCATGCCTGTAATTTCAGGAACTAGGAAAGCTAAAACAGGAGGATCACAGGTTTGAAGCTAGCCTGTGCAACTTCATGATTTTTTTCTCAAAATTAAAAGAAATTTTAAAAATTGGGGGTGGGGACTGGAGATGTAGTTCAATGGTAGAGTGCCCTTGGGTTAAATTCCTATGCCCAGTATAGGGCATGCGCGCGCGCCCACGCGCGCTCTCTCTCTCTCTCTCTCTCTCTCTCTCTCTCTCTCTCTCTCACACACACACACACACACACACACACACACACACACACACATAAACACACACACACACAAAAGAAGAACTTTCAGTTTTCACTTAAAAGAAGAATTTAGACATTAATTCTAGTTGTTCCCTGGTATTTCACATACCTTCTTTTCACATACATTTCTTTTTTTTTTTTTTTAAATCATCTTTATGGGTTTTTTTTTTTTTTAAGCTACTTGAGTATATTTTGTAAGATGCAGAATACCTGCCTTAGGGCCCATATCTACTAATTCCATCATCTTTATCACTTATGAATCTATGCCAATTGATTCTTTCTCTCTGGTCCTGAGTCACATTTTCCTGCTTATTTGCATGACATGATTTTTTATGCAGTGCTGGAAACAGCAAATTTTACATTATTCGGTGCTGAATTTTTGTTATATTCCTATAAATATGTTTGTGCTCTGTTCTGGAATGCAATTTGGTATCTTTTGAATCCTTTTTGTTTTTGTTGTTGTTTTTTTTTTTTTTTTTTTTTTTTTTTTTATTTTTGGCACCTGGGAGTGAACACAGGGTACTGAACCATGGAGCCACATCCCCAGCCCTTTTTATTTTTTGAGACAGACAGAGTCTTGCTAAGCTGCTCAGGGCCTTGCTAAATTGCTGAGGCTGGCTTTGAACTTTCCTCCTGCCTCAGCCCCCAGGGTCACTAGGATTACAGACATGCACACTCCGCTCTGAATCCGTTTAAAACCGTCACAGCTTACTTTTAAACTTTTTGTGGTTCAAAGATAGCCTTTATCTGAGGGCTAATTTGGTTGGCCCCATGACCAAGACATGACCCTTCTGAAATCTAACCCATGTCCCTTAAATTATGAGGTCTCTAGCTAGCAGGAACACAAATAATTTTATAAGCATAGATTTTGTGAACCTTTCACTTAAAAAAAAAATCCTTAGGATTTCGTTTTGTTTTATTTTCCTCAGGGCAAACAGGGCTTTAGGAAATAGCCTAGCATGATTTATACCTTTTCCCCTCTACCAGTCAGCCTTTGTCTTCAGAATAATATAAATATTATTATCTCCTTTTTAAAAATTCACTCATTTGCCTTTATATAACTGAAAATACATGTTTTGCATGCAAAAAATCTTTCATGTCACTAAAGAAATGCAAATTAATGCCTACAATGAGAAAAACCTTAGCCGCTGGTTCATTTTTAAATTCTTTCCTAAATTTGGCAGCACTGTGAATTGCAACTTGTTCTTGAAAAGCAGCTTTATGTGCATAGCAAGAGTCATAAAATTGATTGTATCCTTCCATTAGTAGCCCAGCTTTTGTTAACATGTTCTAAGGGAACTTCTAGACATCCTCATTTTACCTTTCTGGTAAAACACAATCTAGTAAGTCTCTGGGGAGTAGGTACCTCCTTCCTCTCACCTCTGGGAGGACGACCTTGTGGGGAGCCAGGGAAGGCATCAAATTCTTCTGGTCCTAGGGGAGGGGGCTGAGGGAACTTGAAAGATTAGGGAGAGGGAGGGAGACAGAGGGGGAAGAATAAAAGAGAAGATGGAAGGAGAAATGGAGGGAAGAAAGGAAGGAAAGAAAGAAGCAGGGGGAGTCCCCTCAAAATGTGGGAGAGAATCAAAGAAGCAGTTTCTTAGGGAAAAAAATGTTTCATATGCATTTTTACTTATATCAAAACCCTCTTTGAGGCATGGGGAAGAAGGGAAGCAACCTTAAGCTACGATGTTTATAATATAAGAGGTTCCACCAAATTCTGTGCTCTAACCAGAAATCACAGCAGTTTGGGTTACATTCTGAGAGAAAATTTGATGAAATGAATTATTTCCATAAAAGGGGACCAAAAAATATAGATTTCATGTTTAAAAAATAGTTGAAAGAATTGGATTTGCTTATTCTGAAAAAGAAAAAAAATAAATAGGAGAAAAATATGATAACTATTTCCTAAGACTGAAAGGGCAATTACACAAACCAGAAATGGCCTTATTCGTGTTGTTTCAAAGAATAAGTGGCATACTTTCTTTTCTTGTATAAAATCCTTTCAATCATGCCTTATGTCCATCCCCAAAGCCATCGCAGGTCCTCAGTATCAGACATGGTGCCTGGCACACTTGGGACAGCAGTGAGTGTGGCTTTGGGTTGGCAGGGTTAAATTTCAACTCTGTTACTAAATGTGCAACCTTGTGGAATCTTATTTTTTAACTTTTTATGATATGTTCTTCATAAAGTGAAGATAATTCTCATTTTCTGGACAATTTTGCAGACAAATGAGAATTTGGAATGGTTGATACCGTAAGGTGTCAAGTTGTAACCTAGAAGAAACAGTAGAGCTGTTTGAATGCTTGTTACTGAGCTCCCTGTATCTAAAAACATCCAAGCAGAGCCAAAGTAATTGCCTGGTAGAAATTATTTTTTAAAGGGATTTTTTTCCCTTTGTCTATATGTATTTTTAAACATAGTGTTAATTCCCTTTTTAGTCACAAGATGGCACTCAAGTTTTAATCTTTGGGGAATAAAAAAATTCCTAAAAATTGCATTAGATATAATTTTGTAAATCTATAAAAACAATGTTTAAATTCAATACCCCTAAAAGGATAACACATACATTAAATGAAAGTACTCAGCATGAATTTTTTCCATACTCCAGGAGAAAAGGGAATCAAACTTAAGCATACTAAAAGAAAGATGACATGTTTTTGGAAGTTAAAACACATATTCACAAAATCAGACACTAAAGCAACTTAGAAATAGTATACGTTTTAGCTCCTTAATTTATAAAGACAACTACAACCAGAGTATATTTCATAAACATAAGAAAGTTTTATATTAGTATTTCATACAGCAGATGGTAATTGTTTTTCCATGAACAAAAAGGGAAGCAACATTGTTAGATAATAAACTGTGGTGTTGACAAAAAGTAAAAAAAAAAAAAAAAAATTCCACAAAAGGCAGATTCTTATTTGTGCATGCATGCAGTTGAGTGGGCCATGATTTTACACTTACCTGAAAATTTTAAGCAAAAGTACATATTAGTAGGCAAGTAGGAAATACTTGTTTTAATTTTTAAACAAAATTTGCATTTATCAATAACCTCAGGCAAGCTCTCGTTAATCTCTTTGTGCCTAAATTTTTTCTGTTGGTAAACCATAAATAACATTCACTTCTAGTTTTACAGAATTTTCAAGAGGGAAGTGTCAGGAGTGGCAACTTGGTTGAAAGGGGGAGCGAGGAGCCTTCCTTGAAGCTATCACCAGGGCCAGCCAAGTGGTGTGACTTGGAGTAGAGGTTAATTGGTTGTTTGGAGTAGAGGCTAATTAGTTGTGGCTCTGAAGGAAGCGAAGGCTATATCACTCAGAAGCCTGGCTGTCTACTCCACAGCGGGGCCAGCAGCACCTCAGGAATGAAGAGAGCCTGGCACAGTGATGGTACTTTCCCATGTTACTACTTCCTGTTCCCTCTACACCTCCGCTTATGGGCAAGAGCAATGTTCTTCTCTAAAGCTACACTGAATGTAAAACTCCACCAGAATTAGTAACTTTTCTTTAGAAAACTTGATGGCTGCCAAAACTTAGATGACTGATGCAGATTTCTCTGTTTTTACATAAGCAATCATTAACTGTGGAGCACAACACAATTTTATATGTGCATAAGCGAGAACACTCAAAAGAACAGCTTTCATTACTTTCTCTCACTATTTTTCTAAAGAAAATAAATACAATCTGCTGATTAGATTCCGGATTACATTCTTTCCTACATCTTGACAGAAAAGAAAAGCATTTGCAGGAAGATCCAAGAGACAGTCAAGGCACCGGGAAAGAAAAAAAAAAAAACAGTAGAAATGAATATAAAAAATGATTAGTTAATGAATATTTATGAACTGATTAGTATGACAGTCAGTATCTGTTAATAGTAACTAAAACATGTGTAAAGTTCCATAACCTGTCTAAAATATTCAAGATAGTAATTTATATTTCTAGTTTTTATTCCATTTATCACTATACCCTAATACTCCTAAAATAGAACAATAATCTCTCCATTAGAAGGGGGCCTTAATAGAAGTCTATAGCTAAATTTTATTTTTCCTAAAATTAACTGCTTTCACATTTAATCTTAAGGAGAAACAGGATAAGTATGTACCTTTCAAAAAACATTAGTTGAGTGCCTACTATTTGCCAGGCACCATGCTAAGCATGGAGAATGCAAAGGTATACCGATGGCCCTGTCCTGGTCACTCACTGTGAACAGAGGAATCTCTGCACCACAGTTTCTGAAAGAGACAAGGAAAGGGCACTACAGGAAGAGAGGACAAGGGACCTGGGGATGCCTGAGCATGCCAGGTACAGTTTCACAAAGAGATGTTTGAGTTGGATCTTCATGTCATGCTTGTGAAACACTTTGTTAGGAGCAGGGCAAGTGGAGGCAAAGAGAAGGAAAAGGAGCCACAGGCATCATGGGTCCTACCATAAATGAGGTCGTGGTAGGTGTTGTTTTCTAGCCTGACAAAATTTTGTAATCTTTATATATTTCTGACAGATGAGTTTTGTTCTCTAAAATGTTGGAAGCCTGACTTTCATCTTACCCTCTCTGCAAGAGCTAATGTTTCTGTACCATTCTGTATGGTTTTAAATGTATGATCTCATTCAAGAGATTCAGTGCACAACAACTTGGCCAGGTAGGTTACATTATCTCCATGTAATGGATGAGGAAACAAGCTCAGGGTGGGTAAGAATCTATCCCAGATCTGTCTGACTCCAAAGCCCATGCTCTTTCCCATGCTGCTTCCAAAGAAAGATTTTCCATCTGTGAATTGAACTACGGCCTCAGCAGAAAAGGTATGAATAACAGCACATCTTGTGAATACCTACCTTGTGCCAGACACCATTATAAGCATTTACATGTTTTAATTTGTATATTCTTCACAGCCTCTTTGTAGGAGAGGTATGCTTATTAACTGCTAACAGATACAGCTGAAGCCCAAAGAAGTCAGAGAACTCTCTCAAAGTCACAGAGCTGGTAATTGGCAGGGCCAGGACTCAGATCCAGGCAGTCTGGCTCTAGTGCCCTGAACTTATATACTCTATGCCCTGTCATTTAATTCAGACCAAATCCTAACTCTGGGTCACCAGAAAAGACACTGCTGAGAAACTTAGCTCAGGCAGAAGGCACAAATGGGGAAGAAATGTTAGGTCCCCAAGAGTAAGACAAATCTCATGTTGCTTAAAAGAATCAGGAATTGATTGATGAGGGTAGGGGAAGACTATAGGGGAGGACAAGACAGTGACAGAAGAGGAAAAAAAAAAGTCTTTTTCCTTTACACTATGCAAATAAAATATTCCTAATTTGCATTTTTCTGTTATTCTTAAACAGGAAATGTCAGTGCAAGGAAAGCATTTCAAATATATATTAAAGCAGAGATACTCAATAGCACATACTGTGTGTACAAACAGACCGATGATTCACTTACATAGATTTCCCCACATATTTGTCATTTAAGTCTCTATAAATTAGCCACTTCATCATACCTTGCATATTTTGATGCACACAAGACTTGTTCTGAAAAGAAATCTAATTTCACCAATCTTTAGATTTTTACTATACTTCTACACATTTGCAAGTTCAAATATTTATGCCACAATAAAATGTATCTTTTAAAAACCTTATTAAAAAGTTTTTTTTCTTTTGACTAATCACTTCCAAAATTCACAGGAATTTGATTTAAATATATTCTGATCATTTGATTTAAATATATTCTGATCATTTGATTTAAATATATTCTCATCAACCACCAGATGGCATAAGGTGTGAGAGTTTTATTCTGACAGGGTCACTGTGCACATGATAACTTGACCTATAACTTCAAAATAATGTACTTGGAAGAATGTTCTAGCACTCAAACAGCTCACAATTATTTTTGCCATATGTAGAAGTGGGTGAGTAAGTTGAAAATAACATGGTCCTACTTTTTCTAAACCTTTGGGTTCTGTGGGATACTGGTGTTACATAATGAATCAGTGATCAAACAAATAAAACAAAGCAGTTCCTTTAAGGGAAATAAAAAATGAAGTCATGTCAAAGCAAAATTAACCTCATATTCTAAGTAAGTGTCCTCAACTCTAAAGAAAATTGAAATTTGTCTTTAAGAGAAAAAACAAAACAAAAACACTTGTACTCATGTCTAAAAAAAAAAAAAAGAACTTATCTTCTGCCTATAATTTATCCTGAAAGTAGAAAAGTATCGAATTCAAAAGCTTTCCTCTGCTTTGGCTTGAAGATAAGTTGTTGCAGAGGTCACCTAGGGGGAAAAAAAAAGTCCAACTAAAACATCCAATCTGAACGTGAACGTTAAATAAAGGAAAGTTTATTTTAAGAACTGCAACTTCTACACAAATTCAAAATACAGCCCATTATTTTTATAGGTCCTGTATGTCCACCTAGAAAAAAGAGAGCAGAACTCTAGATAGGGCAGAAGGGTGGGAGAGGAAGGGAGGGGGCATGGGGATAGCAATGAGGATGGAATGTGATGGACATTATTATCCAAAGTACAGGTATAAAGACCCGAATTGGTGTGAATATACTTTGTATACAACCAGAGATATGAAAAGTTGTGCTCTATATGTGTAATAAGAATTAAAATACATTCTGCTGTCATATATAAATTTTAAAAATTAATTAAAAAAGGATTAAATGATAGATCAATAAAATAAAAAGGTAAATGATAAAAGATAAAATGAAATAAATTTTAAAATATCAAATTTTTCACTCCCCTGGTTTTATGTAGCATGTTTATTGAGCACCTTGAAAAAAAGACACACCAGAATAAGCAATGACTTCAACCCACTCAGTGCATAGAGGAGGGGTCTGTGCTCTGGCACGCCTGCCTTTAGGAGCTGAAAATCAAAAATGGATTAAATTCCCTTCCTTAATGTGGTCTAAGATCAAGGACTCCAAAGATATCATAATAATTTATTTTTGCATTTTACTACATACTTCCTCATTGGAGTTAATGTATTTGGTTCCTAAGTGAGAAATCTTTGGAAGAAAAAAAGATGCTTGGAGCTATGATAAGGGTGAAAATCTAATTGGTCTTATATAAACAGTTTTTTGTTTTGTTTTGTTTTACTATTTCTAAGTTGCATGTTGATAAAGACATGAACAAGAGGGGGTGGGAATAAGATAATTAAGGGGAAGGTGTTGTGAGATTTCTTCACTGTGGCTCACATAGTTTCCCCATCTTCAGCAGCCAATAGAGAAAAGATGTTTTCTACCTGGGTTCATATGAAAGGGAGAAATGATACTTTATTATTGTTTTTATGCTTTTAAGTTGTTATTTCCAAGAGTTTCTTCTGATGTTTCAGCTAGATAATAGAAAGTGGAATGATGGATATTTCAAATTAATAGAATAATACCATTCAAGGCATTTGAAATTTCTTACTTTAACTTCCATTCTTTAGGATGTCCTTTATCAGTTTTCTTCCATTTATAATACTCTCCAATGAAATGTGGATCTCCAAGCACTGAAATTAGAGTATTAAAATAAGGAGCTATGCATAGATTCTTTAACAACTGTTAAAAGTTGAAAATAACTCATTTCTCATTAAGTCATTACAGGGCAATGATATATACCATATAGATCAAATCATGTTACAATGCTCAGAAACTTTCCAAATTTCTTTCTTTTATTGGAACTTTGTAATATTCAATATTATTTGAAATGAGTAGGTTGTGAACCAAAAGTTGTTTTCATTATAATGATATTTGTTTATATATCATTTATGTTGTTAAATAAAATTTATGGGAGACCATTGTTTCGGGCTGAGATCTCGCACTAGGCCCCAACAGACCAAACCAAAATCCCCAGTACTATGCAGTCAAACTGAAACTTTAAGAAAGAAGGAAAATTCCCAAAATGACCAGTTCCACCCACCAACCAAAACTAAAGATCCACGGAACCACTCAGAAGGGACCCAATAAACCAGAACCTGCATTGTGAATAACCAATCCACCTTTTTTCTTATCTTCTTTTCCACTTTCTGTAGTACTAGGGGATTGAACCCAGGACTTCATACATGCTAGGCAAGTGCTCTGACCACTGAGTTACAGCCCTAGCCCATTTTATTTTTTGAGATAGGACCTTGCTAAATTGCCCCAGCTGGCCTCAAACTTGTGATCCTCCTGCCTCAGTCTCCTGAGTAGCTGGGATTATAGGCATGCATCACCACGCCTAGCCCAATCTTCTTTTGGCATTATTGTTCCCTTGTTCCTGTTCTAGCTGCCTTATAAAATCAACCTGCTTGGCCATGCCCCGTGGAGCACTTAGTTATTCTTTAGAAGAAATGCTACCTGGTTCATGAATCACTAACAAAAGTCAATGCGGTCATTAAATTTGCTGAAATTTTGGTTTTTGGCAATAGTAATAAAGATAGTATTAAGAGAACTCATATAGCCAGGCACAGTGGCATGTGTCTCTCTAATCCCAGCTATAAAGGAGGCTGAGGCAGGAGGATTGTGAATTTGAGGCCAGCCTGTGTAACAATGTGAGATCTGCATATTAAATAAAAGATGTCTCATAAAAACCACAGACACTGTAGTTTAACAAGTTTCTAATTTAGCATTCAAGTTGAAAAATTAAATATTGGAGTTGGAAGGGACATTGCAGATCTTGATCTTTCACAAAGCAAGAATATCAAACATATTCATCAAGATCTGACCTTTGCCAATGACAGAAAACACTCCATTGTGTTGTTGGGAAGCTGCCCATTCTTTTGGCAGATACAATAATGAGGGCTACGATTTCCTCCCTTCATCTGAGTGCTGCAAATTACCATTGATCCTCGCTCTGACCTCTGGAGCAATAATGAGTAGGCTGGTTCCTTTCCCAATAGGACAGAGCCTTCTAATATTTGAGGATAGCTCTCAAGGAAGTCTCAGCTCCTTCAACTTCTTCTTAGGACATGATGTCCTAGAGACAACCATCTTCATCATTCTGATGGCAAACTTTGTTGGTGTTTCTGTTAAAATTTATGTACAGGGCTGGGAGAGCAGCCCAGCGTTAAAACACATGCCTAGCATGCAACGAGGTCCTGGGTTCAATTCCTAGCACTCACGCACGTGCATGCACACACACACACACACACACACACAGTCCATAAATGGATCAGGATTTTGATTTAATCTGAATAGCAAAGATGCAAGTGGAATTACTACCTCCCTTGATTTGTGTGCTACACTTATATAATGTTGGCTTAATTTGCAGTCACATTACAATCACTGGCTTATAAGTTTGTGATTGATTATAAACCTTATGTCTTCAATCAATTCACATCAAATTTATTGAAAACCTAATATGATTAAGACATTAGTAAATTTTACATGAAATATCTCACCTTGCACAAAACTCAACTCAAAGTGGATTAAGAACCTAGACATTAGAACAGAGACCTGAGTCTACTAGAAGAAAAAGTAGGCCCAATTCTCCATCATATTGGCTCACACAGACTTCCTCAACAAGACTCCTAAAGCACGAGAAGTAAAATCAAGAATCAATAAATGAGATAGCATCAAACTAAAAGGCTTCTTCACAGCAAAGGAAACAATCGAAAACATGAACAGAGACCTTACAGAATGGGAGAAAATCTTTACCACCATTACCTCAGAGCACTAATCTCTAGGATATACAAAGAACTCAGAAAACTTAACAGCAAAAAAACAAATAGCCCAATTAATAAATGGGTAAGGGAGCTAAAGAGACACTTCACAGAAGAAATACAAATGGTCAAAAATATATAAAAAAATGCTCAACACCCCTAGCCATTAGAGAATTGCAAATTAAAACTACACTGAGATTCCATCCCACTCCAGTCAGAATGGCAATTATCAAGAATGCAAGTAACAACAAATGCTGGTAAGTATGTGAGGGAAATTGCTGGTGGGACTGAAAATTGGTGCAACCACTCAGGAAAGCAGAATACAGATTCCTTAGAAAACTTGGGATGGAGCTACCATTTGACCCAGTTATCCCACTCCTCGCCATATACCCAAAGGACTTAAAATCAGCATACTATGATAATGCAGCCACATCAATGTTTACATCAGTTCAATTTCACAATAGCCAAGCTGTGGAACCAACCTAAGTGCCCTTCAACAGATGAATGGATTAAGAAACTGTGGTATATATACAATGGAATAGTACTCAGCCATAAGAATGAAATTATGGCATTTGCTGGTAAATGGAACTGGAGAATAGCATGGTAAGTAAAATAATCTAGTCTCAATAAACCACAGGCGGAATTTTCCCTCAGGTATGTGGATGCTAATCCACAAGGGAGGGGAAGATTAGAAGTACTTTGGATTAGACAGAGGGAAATGAAGGGAAGGGGGTGAGGATGGAAATAGGAAAGACAGTAGAAGTAGACATAACTTTCCCATGCTCAAGCATGAATATACAACCAGTGTAATTCCACATCATGTTCAACCACAGGAATGGATTCAAAATTGTAATGGGTTGCACTCCAGATATGTATAATATGTCAAAATACACCCTACTGTCATGTATATCAAAAAACAACAAACATAAAAATTTTAAAAGAAAATTTGACTCCACATTATGTACAACCACAAGAATGGGATCCTAATTACAATAAGTTATACTCCATGTATGTATAATATGTCGAAATACACTCTACTGTCATATATATCTAAAAAGAACAAATTTTAAAAAATGAAAAAGTATGGTAGGATATAAAAGTTAATGAAGGACTGAATAAAACTTTCTGAAAATAGAACATACAAATGGGGAAAAAATTTGAACTATTTATTTGAATTTAAGTTCCTATTTTAGAAGACAGAAGATCTTCAATAACCATACTCTTTTTTTAAAAAAAACAGAGAGAGAGAGAGAGAGAGAGAGAGAGAATTTTTGAAAAATATTTATTTTTTAGTTCTCGGCAGACACAACATTTTGTTTGTATGTGGTGCTGAGGATCGAACCTGGGCCACACGCATGCCAGGCGAGCGCGCTACCGCTTGAGCCACATCCCCAGCCCGAAGTAATATACTTTTGATGGGACTCTTCATTGTGCTTTGTAAAAATTTTAAATTTACTCTCTTGTGAATGCTATTTCCTTTTGAGGTTTCTATTCAAGAACAATACATATCTTTTCTTTTAAAAAATGTTTGGCCTACATTTCATATTTGAATATGTATGGCGGGCAGTCTCTTCCTTATGTATTAAAAAACCCAAATGGCAAGGTCATCTTTCTTGAAGAGTCCCATCAGTTTTATATCATCGACTCGTTTTCTCCTTTGCTTTCTCTCACACCTGAGTGGAAAATGCCACAGTACTTTGTACAAACTTTCATTTTAATGATTCTCATATTTTATCCCTTCCCTTATCTCCCACTGCCTTCCTGTAAACTTCTCTAAAGGCTGATCACAGTGTGTATCTTCACATCCCCACACTGTCAACCGTCTAGATACAGACGTTCAGTGAATGATGCCGACTGGAGGAAATGGTGAAGGTACGAGGGCAGGGGAATGGCAGAGAAACAAAGAAGAAAAGATAAGTGAAATTTTAGCAGAAGTTGAAATTCCTTTCTACCACTTCTCACCACCTGGCTTGGGGCTTCTGTTTTTAACAAATTTTCTAGAAGTTGAAATTCCTTTCTACCACTTCTTGCCCCTATGGCGGCAGTCTTATAATCTGTGGTTGAAAAGCATCCTCTCAATTATTTCCATAAAATAGGTTCATTTTCTGTTGTGCCTTCTAAGGCTTACTGGGCATTGTTTCCACTCTGGTGTGTGTTTGTGTGTGTGTGTGTGTTTTATGATGCTGGGCATCAAACCCAGCTACCCTTTGCTACTCTGGGTTTTCATGACACCCTTTCTGTCCAATATCAGTGGAAGTTGACCTGAGATTTTCTGCCTGCTGGGAGTGTCACATTCAAGGAAAATAACAGTTCCAACTTGCCTCAGTGTGTCTTATTAGCATAAGACAAATGCTGTCTTGTGCTAATCATGGAGCAAATTAAAGCAGGGTGGCATGCTTTTGTCCATCAAAAGAAGTGGAAGACGAGGAGCACAGAGTTGAGAGACTATCCTGAACTCACTCACTTGTTTGTGGCCAACTAGGACAGGGCTGAGTTGCTAACTTGTGACATCATACTCTTCCCAGCAGAACCTTCCCAGTCTGCATTGTACTCACTTGGGAGCTTTAAAAAATGATGACTGCCTGGTCCTTCTCCCAGAGATCCTAATGGAATTGGTGTGGGGTGTGCCCTTTATGTTGGAATTTTTACAAGCTCCTCAGGTGGTTCTAATGAGCAGTCAAGATTAGAACCACTGCCCTGGAAACAGACAGACTCCCTCTTGCACCTAAAGGCATTTGGGAGACACCTGCTGAGCCTCACTGCAGGTTCAAACACTCAAAAGTTAATGAAAGACTCCTAGGGTGAAGGCAAGCATCCCCCTGATGCTCCAGGCCGTTTGGTTTGTCTTGATGACGGCAAACAAACTTTGGGATGCCTACATTCAATATTACAGATCACACTTGTCTGAGGGAATTCTTTTCCCTCACATAAACATTTCCTTATGGAGATCATTTTCTGTTGTTAAGGAGCTGTTGCCCACAACCACATGTATTGGTTTGTTCTCTGCCAAACCTTTTATTAGCCATTCCATAGTGATGGACAGAGAACAGTGGGTCATTGGTTCATTTCCCTATATGAGTGCCTGTGATTATGAACAAAAAATTATAATTATTGATAAAAGTTTTGCCTATATTGCAGAGATGAATTTAAATCTCATACTATACAGAGATAACTTGCTGTCTTAAAGACAGTGTAGTGTGATAGAGTAACACATGAGGAGTCAAAGGATATGGCTCCAGTATTTGGACCACAGCCTTCTTAATTAAGAATAGGCACATTTATTGAGCACCAAGTGCTAGTCGTGTTGTAAATGTTTCAACCCTATGAAGTATGTGCTGTGATTATTCTCACTTTGTAGATGAGGGAACGTGGACACAGAGAGTGGGAAACTTACCCAAAGTCATACAGCTAGTAAATTGCAAAGCCAGAATTAAACCCTGGCAGTCTGGCTCCAGAATTTACCTTCCTTACCAAAATATGGTATTCTCCCTCCCATGTATGATCTTAGTTAAATTACTTAGCTTCTCCTGGTCTTGGTTTTCTGTAAAACAGGCTAATAATAATAATAATAATACCTAACTCATAGGGTTGATATACCACATGCATGCCATATATGTGTTTGATGAATATTGCTTGGATAAATGAATTAAACGATGATATGCTGGAGTGATTCAAAACTTAATTTAGGTGGGCACATTCTATAAACTGTGTTATGCCAGAACAAACTTATTATGGCATCAATGACTATGCAGGTATTTGTGCACAAAGGTATGGGAAAGTGTTAATCCCCCAAATAAAAATATAACTACTCATCGTTCATAAAACATACAGCTCTTAAAAGATGCACAAGAGTTTAATAATCTTACCATTGAAAAGAATATAACTGTAGAAAATGAAGTTATTAGAAGTCTCCCTTTCATTTCTGAGTCATTGAAGAAGCATTCTATAATCTACAAGTTTAATCTTTATTATTGCCAGGAAATTAGGCCATTAAAAAAGATAGTGTTGGATCTCATCCAGCTGAACTATCAAAAGACAAAATGGCCAGCAGCACATGTAAAGTTTACATTTAATTTTTTTAAATTAAGTGCTGGTTATTATTAAAGGTGAGCCCTTGAAACAGTCTTATAACAATTCCATGGGGCAAGAAGAGGCAGAGTGGCTGAAATCTTGCACCAAGTGCTAGATTTAAAGTCTCAGAAATTCTTCTGGGCTAGCAACAACCATTACCAGCTATTGCCTTTACAGTGAGGGTTGGATTACGTAGTTGGTTAGTGAAAAATGTAGAAACAACAAAATTAAAAATCTGGGGGTCAAACTCCTTGAGGAAGAAACTGCACTTTTCAATTATTCTTTATTGCAAGACAATCATTCCCGAATCTCCTTAAGGCGTGGCATGTGCTTCTATCATTTTTTTCTCTAGCAGTTTGGAGTTTCTAAGTGCCCTATATATTTATATAAAGTAGCATCCTGTAACAGTTTGTTTTTTGATTGAAGGAATTTGATTTGGAGTCATTCCCTGGAGTGTATCAACAAATGTCTCTTACCACCATGTTTGTGCCACTAAGTGGCTTTTGCCCCTAAAATGCATCTCTCTCCTCAGTGTCTCATGTGTAGTAAGGTACTCAAATATGTTTGATGAATTGACTAAGTAGCACCTGACCACAAGTCTTTGAAATTAAACATTCATGTATTCTAGTACCAGAAATAATAAAAATTCTTTATACTGAGAGAGTTGCAAAAATCTGTTTATCTTAAAGAGCCATAGCTTAAGGTGTAGCTCAGTGGCACAGCATTTGCTTAAGGTGCTCAGGTTCCTAGGTGCCATACCCAGTATAACAATAAGTAGTTCAGTGATAGAGTAGTTCAGTGATAGAGTGCTTACCTACCCTGTGCAAGGCCCAAATACCAAAATAATAATAATAATAATAAGAAGAAGAAGAAGAAGAAGAAGATATTTTTAAAGCACCTTAAATTATTTTCCACCACTAATCTATGAGTAAGTGAGGATGGTAATAGGTAATGAATAATCACAAAATAATTAGTATCCAACCTTTTGAAAGATATGTTATTTCTTAAAAATTATGTATCTCACTTTTGGGGGTATTTGCTCATTGTAATATTATTTTTTGTTCTAATTCTAAATCTAACAACTTTTTGTAATAGTTAGGAAACTGTCATGATGATGAGATGAAATATTAAAGAGACTCCAAATTAAGGCTCATGGAGTGGAGCTGAGTAGAAGCATTCATAATATTCTAAGATAAATCAGTCAATAAGGTTTAATGAGAGAGACTGAGAGGAATAAAAACAGATTACGGTTTTGGCAAGAAAATATAAAAACAGTGATCTCCCACTGACCAAGAGAGGGAATTCAGAAGACAGAATAGGGTGTGGGGCAAGAGGATGCATTCACTTTGGGACATATTTAATATGACCTGCTCATGATGCATGTAGATGAGATGTCCAATGCACAGTTGTTAATGTAGAATTCAGAAGAGGGCTCTGCTTGAGATGTGGCTTTAGGCTACTGCAAAACATGGCAGTAGAAGAGGCCTTTCAGAGAGAAGGTAGAAAGCATTGAAAAAAGAAGCTATTTTTAAGGAAAAAGGCAGAGGAGTGCTCAGAAGAAGAAAATCATGGCTGTATGGTATCATATAAAGCCAGGAGAACATAGCTGATGAGAGTTTGAGAGATGGACTAAAAGTTCCCCCTGAATCTTAGGAAGTCACTCTACTAGCTTCAGAATGCACCATCGTGTCAGTAGGCTGAGGCAAATTCTTAACCCACTTAGATCCAAATAATGAAACAGTTATCTAAGAATCCAGTGAAATGGAACTGGAAAGGTGTCCAGCTCTTGCGTTCTCTTTTTGTTCTGTATGTGTGATGATAACAGCTGATTTTTCCTCTTAGACTGATATAATCAAACACCCCTAGGTTCTTACGTTTTTCTCTCTGAATTTCTACTTAATTCTTCCTCTGGCTTAAAGGATAATTGTGTTTAGTATTTTAAAGTCTCCTCCTGCTGCAAAGCTTTCTTTCTGGGGTGAAGGGAGTTAGATAAACCTCATAAAATTAAGAACTTCGTCTTCTATTCTTCCAATTGCCTATCTTTCCTTCTTGGCTTTTAATCAGACTTTAGTTCAGGGCTCCACACAAAAGAGGAACTAAATTAATAGTTGTTGAATGAATAGTATATAGATCCAGCAGACAAGTTTATTGCTCTTACATAGCAGATATGTTGCAATTAGCCTTTGAAATCAAGACAAGCTGAGAATAATGAACAAATGAATATACACCAAAAGGACAGAGGATAAGGCAAGATCACCTTACGTGGAGCTCTGTAGGATTCTGTCGCTTTGGATGTGGCTATTCTAGACCATGTCTTGTAGTAATCATTAAATGAGATGGATTTAATTGATCTGAAAATATAAATAAAAATCAGACAATGAGTAGTTTGTAAATTTGCTTTTCAAAATTTATCAGAGCGGGGGCTGGGGTTGTAGCTCAGAGGAAAAGTGCTCACCTAGCATGCATGAGGCTCTGGGTTCAATCCTCAGCACCACATAAAAATAGAATAAAGGTATTGTGTCCACCTGCAACTAAAATATAAATATTTAAAAAAAATTATCAGAGTGGATCATTCAGATAACATCTTGTCATAAGACATTGGACTGATTTGCAAATTCTAACAAACAATTCTCCTTTTTTAAAAAAACATTTTTTTGGTTGTTGTTGGACACATGCCTTTATTTTATTTATTTTTATGTGGTGCTGAGGATTGAACCCAGCACCTCGCACATGCTAGGCAAGCACTCTACCACTGAGCCACAACCCTAGTCCCTCTAACAAGCAATTCTAATATGTAAATCTAACAGATGAATTTCACCCTCAGATGAATACAAATAACAGAAAAGAAAATTGTCCAAATCATTTATTAATGAACGTAAGTGTGCACCCATATGAATAAAAAGAAAAATATAGGTTTATGACCTCTATCTTACATATAACAATAAAAGAGAACTTTAAGCAAAGTATTATTCGTATACATTTTCTCATTCTGCAGTATACAGATTTCTTGCATTTTATATCAAAATTCAATAAAATCACCTTTATTTCCTCCTTCTTAATGAGGAGAATTTTTTTAGTTTTATTTTTACAGTTCTGGTCATTTTAAAAAAAGAAAAAAAAACCTAACTCATTTTTAATCCTCCTGCCTGTACTTTTCCTTCCCTTTGTCAATATTACTATGTTCTAATAGGAGGGCAAAGATCATCATAAAGTATTAAATGGGCACTGCAAAACAATCTCTTAAACAATTGCATTTCCAAGTATTTTTACTACAAACTTTTTGAATGCAGAAATTCTTAACAATCTATAAACAAAATATTGCTTAGAGATATTTTTCAGATGTGTGAAAACATCTATGTAAGTCATTCACCAACTGAATGACTTACATGGATGTTTAAATATTAAATGTAAACTGTTTTATGCTTGTTTTCTGATTTTTAAGTTCCTAGCTCTTTGAAAAAAGAAGCAATTTTTCATTTAGAATGGATATTTTAGCATTAATTTTTATAGATGAATCATAGGTACCTTGAAGTAAATATTTGACTCAATTTTGAAATTAATGGAGCAATATCTAAATGTGTTAATGCATTCATTTGTTTAAGTAACAATTACAGACACCTAGTTTTAAGACTAACATTTTTCAAATGTGTTATTACTTTCCCATTCACACTAAAGTAGAAATCTGAAACTTGGAAAAGATAAATTAATCATTACTATTATTACTTCCAGAGCTGCATGCTGTGATTTACCCCACTAAATGATATACTAAACTAACATTAATTTGCCAACGAAGTGTTTCGGCATTTGGCAACAGAGGTAACAAAATGAAAGGCTGCATTATATCTCCTGCGTGGAAAAGCTTGTGATCAATTTTCTGTCACAGATCATTTAGCAGACAACAATGACCCAAGAGGAAGGAAACTGTCAACACACTGTCTCGTGAAAAAAAAATACACCATCTTCAGGCACAATCGTCTCCGTTGTTTTTAGTCTGTTTGAAGACGACCCATGACCTTCTCCCTTCCCCAGGGTGTACTGTTCAATTTCAACTGTTAGCCTTCAGAGGCTTTTTTTTCCTTTCTTCTAGAATAATTAAAAATATTTCGCTAAAAGGTATAACAGTAGTTAGTTTGAACATAGAAAACAGAATATCTTAAACATTTGGAAATATTTGCATTTTCAATTATAGAGGAAATATCCCCCTTAAAATAGGGGAACAGTAACTATATTTTCCTATTATTCAGATAAACTACTAAGCTTACAAGGATATACACAGCACAAAATACTCATGTGTTTATAGTTTCAACCAATAACAGGAATTTATTGAATATTATCATTGACAGTATAACTGCAAAAAAGTAGAAGCCATAATTTTAAATTGACCATTAAAGCCTCCTATCTTGCTGGGAAAATAAGATGGAGTAGTGAACAGACGTTTTCTGTATTAGCATAATAAAGTGTTAGAAGGTTTGACCCAGATATTTGGAGAAGACAATGCATGAACACTTGAGCAGTGGAAATAACAAAAATGTTAGAAGAGGGAGGTTTTGGAATCATTTGGAGTATGGATCTAGAAAAACAGTAAGAAGGCACCTTTGGCCAAGGGAACAACGTGTACAGAGGATGCTGGGGCGGGGGAGGGGGAGATGAGAAAGATAAGACAATTGACTATTGTGCAGCATTCAAATTTGAAGTAGTTGGAGTTTCATAAAAATAAGTGAAATGAGGCAGTGCAGGATCCTCAAATTTTATGCAGAGAATGGTTTAGAGCAGATTCAGGTTTTGGGGTTTTTTGTTTGTTTGGTACTGGGGAACAAACCCATAGGCACTGACTCAGTTGCCCAGGATGGCCTTGAACTTGCAATTCTCCTTCCTTAGCCTCCCAGATCACTGGGATTGCAGGAGTACATACCACTGCACCCAACCTAATTCAGTCATCTTGATTCATTAGGTAACAGAGAGCCACCACCAGTAGTTCTTAAATAGGCAAGTAAATGAAGAAATCAACTTCGGAGCAACGATTTCCTCTGGGGGTAGTATACCAAGTGGATTAATATAAGGTAGACTAAATGCAGGGCAGAATAGGAAACAGAAAAACACATTCATTTAGAAAACAAATTCACTAATTTAGGCATGAGATAACTGAGAGCTAATAGAATGGGAGTAAAGGCTAGGAGGAGGAGGAGATGAACCTTAAGATAATAATGCAGAGGAATCTACTCACGGGTTACCTAACAGCGTGAAAGGTAAAGGAATGTTAGGGTCAAGTATGCTAAGGCCCAGAAAACTAGTTTTACACCAAGAGAAACTGAAGTAAAATATGAGTTTAATTTTAGACATGGGCTTTAGGTGACGAGAGCATAGACGGATAAGTCAAAATGACCATTAGGACTGTGAATGAGAAATTGGAAATGGAAAACAGGGATTTGGGTCAAATCAACATAAAGGTTGATGGATGAAGCCATTAGGGGAAACAACCTCTGAAAGACTTAAGTAAGTGTTCAGAAAAGAAAGAACAGAAACCAGCTCATAGTTAAAAGGAGCCAGTGAAGGAACCAGAAAGGTTCATTAAGAGAGGAGGAAAACAATGGCAGTGCTATTTCATGCAAGCAATTGCCCCAGTTACAACCACAGCCTAATGGCTGAACCTCTGCTTGGAACTTTCCTCTCTCTCATGCTCCAGTCCTTGGTATCATGGTTGAGAGCAGGGTCTGTGGTCAGCTGAGCTGTGTTAATACCCTCTGGCACCACTACTTATTAGTAGTGCGAATCTAAGCAAGTTACCTAGTCTCTCCAAACCTGTTTCCTCATCTATAAAAGTAAGAGATAGAACTTTCTCAAGTGGGTGTTGCCAACATTCAATGAAATCATGCATGAGCAGGGCCAAGTTTAGCAGCTCTTCAGCACTTGGTGCCGGCTGGTCTCAATTGCCTTTGATAAGGGTACCGTCATTTCTCTCCTGCTAACTCTAGACAGCTTCCTCAACATCTCTCCCTATTCCAGGTTGTTACGCCTCACTGCAAAACCACATTTGGTTATCTATTTCTTCAGGATAAAGTCTGAACACTTACAGGTTGCAATCTGAGCATTTCCAGTCTTTTCTTTTACTAGTCTTATCCCTACATTCAGAGGCTCCATCACATGGAATTTCCTGCAGATCCTGAGGATACCTAATACCACACTTCTATTTTTAATGCAAGCTTTTCTATTTAGACACTCTTTCCCTCTATCTGTTTGTTAAATTCTTATTCAACAAGGTTTGAGTCCAATTAACATATTTTGTAAGTGAAAGTTGTCTTATAGTGGACCCTCGTTGCCTCCTCAATAGCTAATTCATTCTCCCCACTTTATGTAGACACCATGCATTCTGGTGAGACTGGCCCATTCCACATGAGAGCCCAAGGAGTTCAGGAACTGTCTGATCATAATGCCTATTTCAGGGATAGTAATTTGATTTAAAAAGAGTGAATTAGAGCAAGGTTTATTGTAGCTTTGTAGTACAATATATCTTTATATTGGGGATGTGTCAATCCTTTTTGTTCTTTAAGATTGCCTTGCTACTCTAAATCCTTTGCATTTCAAGATATATTTTGGAGTCAGCTTATAAATTTCTAGAAAAAAAAACCCTGCTGATATTTTTAATACATTGAATTGAATCTATAAATTAATTTTGAAGAACTGACATAATAATAATATTTAGTCTTTCCCAAGAAACAAATGGTGATTATTTCATTCTATTCCTTTAGGTCTTTTATGATTTTCAGTATAGGTATCTTGTGCATCTTTTGTTACATTTTGATACTGTTATAAATTACATTTAAAATCTTTCATTTTCTATTTGTCCATTGTGAATATGTAGAAACACACAGTTAATTTTTTTCTCTTGCAGTACTAAGGATTGAACTCGGAGCCTTGTGAATGGTAGGCAAGTGCACTACCACTGAGCTACATCCCAAGTCCCTGATTTTTAAATATTCATTCTGGATCCAGAGACCTTGCTAAACTCACTTATTAATTTCCAAGTTTTGTATATTCATTTGGATTTTACTATATACATAATCATATTACTTGTGAAAAAAATGATTTGCAGCAGTCCCCCCCTATCCACAGTTTTATTCTCTGCAGTTTTATTTACCCACAGTCAACTGTGGGGCAAAAATATTAAATGGAAAATTTCAGAAATAAAAAATTCTGAAGTTTTAAATTGCACATAGTTTGAGTAGAATGACAAAATCTTGTGCCATTTGACTTTATTCACCTTGGAGATGAATTGTCTCTTTGTCCAGTATATCCATGCTATATATACCACCTGCCCATTAGTCATTTAGTAGCCATTTTGGTTGTCAGATTGACTGTCACAGTATCGTAGTACTTGTGTTCAAGTAACCTTTACATAATAATTTAATGCTATGTTACAATGCATTGCCCTCACTTCATCTTAACATGTAGGCATTGTATCATCTCACAAGAAGCAGCACAGGTACAGCACAATAAGAGATTTTGATAGATAGAGCACACACATAACTTTTATTGTAGTATATTATCATAATAATTCTATTTTCTTACTAGTTATTACTGCTAATCTCCTAGTATGGTTAATTTATAAATTAAACTTTATCATATGGATGTATAGGAAAAAAAACAGAAAAAAATGTAGTTTGGTATTATCTGCAGTTTCAGCATCCCTGAGGCTATTAGAATGAATCTCTGGGATGAAGAGGGATTATTGTTTTTAGCATCTGTCTGTCTCATTTTCCTCTCGGTTATCTAGCAACCAATCCTCCTCTCCCTTTCCCCCTTTGGCTTTGTATGTAAGCTCCTCACACCAACACCTTGATTGCCCCTGGCATTCATGATTCATTTTTACTTTTTTATTTGAGACATCAACAAGCCTTCCTGTGGGCCAGGTCATGGGAAATGTGCTTGCTCATTATTCATGCTTTTGCATGTGCTACTCCCTCTGCCTAGCAAGCCCTGCTTCTGTGGGTCTACAGACGAGTTCCTAGACCACCTTTAGAAATCACCTCTGGCATCACCTCCTTCTGCAAGCTGTCCTTTACATGCTCTTCTCCCAACCCCTGCCAAGACTTAGGAAGATATTCCTCTGCACTCTTCCAGTATCTTGATCTTACCTCTGTCATAGCACTTATGGTATAGTATTTATGCAACTGAACAATAAACAGGCATGGATCAAGAAAATGTTACATTGCAATATTTCAAAGAGATGGTTTGAGAGATAGATAACTTGCTTTAAATAGTGAAGGTTTCTAGAGAAAGCTTAGAAAAAATGAAAGCCACAGGGAAAGAAGTTTCTGCTCATTAGTTTAAATGTGGTTCGCTCTGACCTTAGCATTCCTCAAATTCCTCCCTAGCCATGATCCTGATATTTGCCTTGTGGCCTTCCAACTGCATCCTTTGGTGGAACATGCTTCATATATTTGTCCTGTGGGACACAAAATCAGCCTAGCTCCCTGTATTTTCTTCCCTTCAGAAGCCATCTTCATCCTTGAGTATAAATCTCATGAAGTTAGTATCACATGTTACTTGGGGGCATTTCCCCAATGCTGGGGCACAATGCCTTGGCACAGAATGTATGCTCAGTAAATGCATTTTAATTATATGCATAAGTAGCTGTTCTCCCATGTATGAAAACCTGATCCATAAACTGTGGATGGTATCCCATGGGGAAACATCCCAGATAACAAGCACAAGTTCAAGTCACCTTCAATTACTGAACATTAACTGATTTCCCCTGATTATATTCTACCCAGCTGACCAGACTTCACCTGAGTTTTATTATGTCTTTTGTAAACAGTGTTTTAATTGTCTGGCTATGCTTCTAGAATATGTTTCTATATGCAGATCAGTTCTTCCAGTTCATGAAGTAATGAGAAGTACTAAGCCTATGGTGTTAGAACACTATAATGCTAAGAGCAGCATCTCCAAATAATCTCTGAGAGACATCATTGTGAATACACTATTTTAAAACTAAAAACTAGATATAGATTAGCTCAATTGAAGAACAGATGTACTTCCAAGTATGGTGGGACATGCCTGTAACCCCACAACTTGGGAGGCGGACACAAAAGGATTGCAAGTTCAAGATTAGCCTCAGCAACTTAGCAAGGCCCTATGGAACTTAGCAAGACCTGTCTCAAAATAAAAAATAAAAAGAGCTGGGGATGTGGCTCAGTGGCAAACTGCCCTGGGTTAAATTTTCAGTACCAAAAAAAAGTACCACAGGCAAATATTGGAATTCATGAATACATAACAAATTGCATCCTGATATACACCAGGAGTGTAGAATATCTGAAACCTAGATTATTGCTCTGAGTTTTGCCTAAGATCTTCTCTAGAGAGTTCAGGATGTCACAAGACCTGATTCTGGTGTCATTTATCCTTGGTTTAGTTCAGAGAATCTACTGAAGCTTGATCACAGAAGGCTTTCAGTTCTGTTCCTACTGCTTTATTAGTTAATGTTGACACTGTATCTTTATGCACTGAGAATAACTATACTACATATAGAAAATGACTTTTTTATGTTCCGGGGGACTTCAGTGTTTTACAGTTGATAAAATAGTGTTTGTGCACTGGACAACAGGTCTATTCTGTGTGGATAATTGAATGCTCTGGACCACATTGACACATTTAAGGGACAGCTATGCCTCTACTGAATTCCAACCTAGTGCACTGTTCACTCACTAGATTATACATTATCTTCCTGCAAGTTTCCAACACTGTTGCATAAACAGAAGGCCCTTAAGTTGCCTAATTTCCCTCTTATTTAGAGCCAGTGAAGGAGCTAAATCAAGCACTGTTTCAACACTAGCTAAGTGGCTGTTTTCTACTTCTGATCCGTTAACAGGGTAAAGTGGGTGGAAATGCACAGGAAAGCAAAAGCTGCAGAACTGTATCTGAGCTTCTGCCTATACCCATTGAGGTGCTCACCACAAAATTGGTGTCACATTGTCAGGTTATCTCCAAAAGGTACAATGGCCTCAAACCTATCACTATTTTCCTATAAACATAATCTTCTAAATTTCTTAAAGTTTTATGGTTTATAATGATTTGTGCTCATTCTGTTGACAACAAAACCTTTTCCTTTTCAAAATTAAAAATAGAATAATAGTTCAGTTCATATAATTACATTCAATTTAAATTAAATAGAAAGAATTCAATCATTTCCACATTCTTCCTGAACATATTTTTTAAAAGCAAACACATAAGGTAAAAGCAACACCTAACTACTCCCTTTTCCAAGTTAAAAATAATTAAAATTTAGTGATTATAGAAAATATAAGCAGTTTAAATCAATTTTCCTTTTGGTAAATAAGTGGACAGAGAAGTATATAATGAAAAGCTTACCTGACCAATTTATCTTGGTCTTGGGATGACTGCATGTCATCATCTTTCACTGTAAAGAAAAAGATGAAAGGATTCTGGTTTATTTGGAGATTGAATATATGGCTTTATGTGCACTCTTTCCAAAGTCTTAATAAAGTGCTAAGAAAGGAATAAAAAATAAGGCATAAAAAAATCTTAAGAAGCTCAAAAGAAAAATGACAAGAAAAATCTTCAAGATGGAAAGAAGATGTCAAGTGGTAAATAACTATCTTTAAAATTTGATAACCATCTGTATGATGAGGGGATGCCAATAAAAAGCAAGTGAAATTGGACTTCAAAATTTAAGAAGTAACTCGGGAACTGAAGCTACCTGCTAACTCTGAAAGGAGGAGTGAAAGACAGAGCACAGCCCCCTCATCCTTTGGGACCAGATGACCCTGCTCCAGGCATGATGGATGATGCTGACTATCTGTATAGGAAATTTCCAGTCTCTGGAGAAGATACCTCTTGAGCAAGGGAAACTCAGGACTGGCAGGTACTAAACACAGAGCGGGAGTATGGTAAGGGACGGAGGAAAACCAGGGAAAATAAGATAATTCATACTGAACAGCAAGATCCTGACCCTTTTCCTGTCCATCTCTCAGAGTATAAGCACCTCTCTCCATTGCCACAGACTGGAAGATTCATCTCAGGAAAAATAATCAAGCCTAAGTAAATGGTCAGATTCTCCCTGAATAACAGCTTGATGATGAAACAAAACCATCAACAAACCTAGTTTATATGCAGAGCTTCCAATCTTTTAAATAGACCATTCAACCCCCAAACACAAAAGCCAAATGTTTTCTCTGATAAGCAGATGTTGATCCATAGTGGGACAGGGGAGTAGGGAAGATTGAAGGAACTTTGGTTTGTGTAGAGGGGAGTGAGGGGAGAGGTGGGATTGAGGGGATGGGAAGGACAGTAGAAAGAGACAGACATTGTTACATGTAATCATATACATGTATGATTACACTAGTGGAGTGACTCTGACCATGTACAGCCAGAGGAATAAGAAGTTGGTCTCCATTTGTGTACTATATGTCAAAATGCATTCTACAGTAAAATTAATTAATTAATTAATTTAAAAAATAAATAGACCATTCATGATATGTTCATCATATGAATGGGCAAATTCTCACAAATATGTTTCCTGAGTGCCCAAACTGACACGCTTTGTCGATAATTAAGTCTCAGTGTGACCTATATAAGCACAGACTCCCCCCTTGGCCAGTTGCTCATTTTCTATCAGGAAAGTGGGTCCACCAGAGGCGTGACTCCTCTGCTGAACAAAGGCTGTGCTGCTCTGTGAAGTTTGCACCTGGCTCTGTCATTTTGCGCTAACAATTTTAAGAACTAAAGAATCAGATCAATAGATCTAATGTCCCAATCATAGAAGCTATAAGAGGAGACAAAAGAGAAAATTGGGGGGGGGCAAGGAATTACAAGATAACTTTCTGGAACTGAAAGATAATATTTTGATATGTCAATAGCTTATCAAATGCCCTGTACAGTGAATGGAAGGGGAGGGGGGAATAGCAAAAAATACAACTAAGTAACATTGTCAAGAAATTTTCAATCACTGGTAATAAAAGATTTTAAAAGCTTCCAGAAATCAAGAATTATGTGTGAAGAACTGGACAACTGAATAACATCAGATTTAACAAAAGGAACCCTAGAAAGTAAAAGAGAATAGTGTTTCTATATTTTTGAAAGAAAGTTATTTCCAAACTAAAAGGCAGCCAAACCATGAGCATATAAGAGTAGAATAATCACAGAAAATAATGGAAAATTATATTTAGACCTTGTGTAGCAGGAAGTTCCTGAAGAGTGTCCTCCGAGAAAATGAAGGAACACACCAACCAAAGGAAAATGAGGCATTGAACAAGATCTCCAACCCAGAAGGCAGACAAAAGGAACATTCCAGCACACCTGCCGGAAAACTGCCAATTTGGAATTAAAAGAGGATGAGATATTCCAGGAAGGGAGTGGGGAAAGTGGAACAGATCCAACATTGATTGAATCCCTGGGAGCCTTTTCACATCTTGGTTAGAAAGTTTAGGGGAAGAATAGAGGGAAGATTTGTAAAAAACAGAGAATGAAAAATCAAACCATGTGTAAAATAAAAGAAAGAGCTTCATTCATGGCTTATTTGTGATGAATATTTAGTCATATTAATGTAACCAAATTATTTTAGGAGGAAGAGAAGAAATGTGGGAGAGAATGGCAACATAATAGACAAATCTTTCTATTTCATAAGACCACATCTATAAATAATATCTAAAATTGAAATCTTCAGAAATATTAGCACAGAGTAAGCCTAGAAATGTAGTGGTCAGTGCTGGAACAATTGTGCTGAGCAGTCACTGCCTCTGGGGGGCAGCACTCAAGGATAAAAGATGTGAGCTTCTGAGGTTCGCTTTCTTTCAGAAGAATCGATTCCTATTATATGTTCTTCAAAGCTATAAACATATACTTCTTTGATAGAAAATAGATATTTAACATTTTTAGCTATAGAGACTTTGCTAAAATGTTCCTGGTCTATCTGGTGCACTAAAATACAAACAGGGAAAAAGAAGTGTGTAGAAGTATATAGTCACAGCAAATAGACCCATATGCTACCACCCTGTTAAAAACAGGTTTTCTGTATCTCATGATAGCTGTAAGTAACAGGACATTTGTAAAACTACTGTAATCATTGGTTCTGAACGAGAGTGTTAAGACTCATGTTCTTTATTGAGAGAGCAGTGCTATTGGACTGTTTCTTTTCTCTGGACATCCAGGTGGATAGGATTTCTCTGGACATTCCTACATCTAACACCAAGAACAAAAAAATTATATGTACTCATTCTAAAAATCAAAACAAAAACAAAAAAACAACAACAAAAAAACCCAGAACTAAAACCTTATGAGACATTACTTGCCTCATTTGTAGAGGCAATTTTCTTTAAAATTGCCTTGTTGTTAAGAAGATTTTAAGGGGGGCTGGGGATGTGGCTCAAGCGGTAGTGCGCTTGTCTGGCATGCGTGCGGCCCGGGTTCAATCCTCAGCACCACATACAAAGATGTTGTGTCCGCCGATAACTAAAAAATAAATATTAAAAAAATTCTCTCTCTCTCACACACTCTCTCTTTAAAAAAAAAGATTTTAAAAAAATAGTGAAATAATTTGGAGTTTGAGCTGGAAAAGAATCAAATGCTCATCACAACGTTTTCCTAGCCATAAGCAGAACAGAATTTATTTGCATAATTATTAGGTTCTTAAAAGTTTAATGTAAATTAAAGCATTATATTCTCCATAATATTTCTATAATTCCCTTTATCCTAGTATTGACTCATCTGCTAGTTATTGCATTACAGGTTACTTAGACAAGTGTCTGAAACTTATTAAGATGATTTTCTTTATTTATCAAAAGCTTACAGGTTACTTAGACAAGTGTCTTAAACTTATTAAGATGATTTTCTTTATTTGTCAAAAGCTATAGGAATATACCTGGCTAAGAAAAAAAAATCTCAGGTTTAGCTACCATTATTCAGTTTACCCTCATATTTTCCTTCAACCAAAGATTTTTAAAATTCTTTAAACCTTATGTTTATAGAAGAAAAGCATTAGTGATAGGGGATCTGTCGATCTGACCTTGCCCACTATTTTAAGTTACTTGAATTGTTAAGAGAATTCTTCTTCATGTTCAGCTAGCTGGGAGCTGATGGAATTTACCATTAAGGATCGGCAACTATAATGGCATTTACTTCTAGGAAAGATCAGTTAGGCACCCAACTGGCTATATAACTTATTGTGCAAAGTGCATACTGCAAGGAAAAAGGAGTACTAGAAATCATTGCACCAGGACTATGCCAGGTAGTTAGGGGTATATGAACACTCTAAGGGAGACAAGGATATGACTAAAGGAAATGAGGCTATCAGAACATGGGAAGGTCACTGGGCCACCACCCACTGGGTCTGAGCTCAGAGCTTAGTATCTTCTTGTCAAGGCAAAGACCTAACTAGCTATGCAGATGCCAGGAAAGAGTTTGGGGAATGAGAGGCATTTGCATCTGCATATCAAATACCAAACTTAGCTTAGGATAATACAATTTATTCCAGATACTTGATTATGAGGGGAAAAAAAAATCCCCATTGTATTCCAGATATATTTTGACATGGGGCTGGGCCAAACCTGTAAATTCTGGACTTCAGTGATTACAATTTAGAAGGGATAGGAAATATGACAGACTTCTAACTTCAATGTAGTCCTACTTCAGTTTTCGGAGCAACAAAGAAGAAATCTCTTTTTCTGTATTTCTCTTCAAAAATTTGAAAACAGCTTTTATCATTGCCTTTGATTTTCTTTCTTCCATTGGCTTAACATACACATTTTCTTCAGCAGCAAAAACCATGATGTTATAATTGAGCATATAAGTAATCTACATAAGGACCACCAAATCAAAGTAGGATAAAATGATTATGTCACAAATACTTAGTAAGAGGATACTTTTCTACTACTGGTTTACATTAAGCAAATATCTACCCACAAGAACTTTTTCATAGAATTAAGTTCTTCTATCAAGTCAGTCTTCCATCTGTACTTGCAAATTTTAATTTTTTTTGACCCTAAATGAGTGATTTTACATTTGTTCCATTAAACTTGGAAGCAACAGGAAAGTGGGAAGGCCCAGGCTAAAGCCCTGACTCTGCAGCTTGCTCTATGTAGCCTTAGGTTAATCAAGTCATCCTTGGATTCCTCACTGAGGTAGAGACTGTGAGGATCAGATGATTACATGTGTTTGAAAGTACTAAATAAATGATGAAGTAAAATCTGGATCTAAGTTCATGCCTTTTTTTTTTTCTCACTCATTCTACAAAATTTTTATGCAATAACTCGTGTCAGACACTACACGAGGCTCTCAGGATAGAGTTCTACTCTATAATTAATGACTATCAGGATGACACAATTAGCTGCATCTTGTTTCTTGTTTACACAATTAACTATCTGTTCCAGTTTTGTGTCATTTAAAACTGTGACAATAGTTCTTCCTATGCTTTCCCTAGATCTCTGTACTGATATTTTAAATATGTAACATGAGAAAGGATTCTACTAATATTCCAGTAGACCATTTCCCCAGAGGTTAAAGTAATTAATTCTTATGGGATGCAGTTTTCAACATAGACATACTACTATCTAATTTAGAGTGAACAAGTGTCTGCCACTTCCTCATTCCTGATGCGTAGCCACTGTTTCTACTATATTAGGACACTCTTTCTCTATGAAGCTGTGGACAATTTTCTCTTCCTGGCACCCCATACTACCATTCCTGGCCCAGCCAAGATGGCAGGCAAGTTGATACTTAAATACTCTATTGTATTTCCATACATTTTACCAACATACATAATTAAGTGAAAGCTTCCAAACTATTTGGTTTGTCACTCATCTCCTGGGCAGTGTGGTAATGTGAGCAGCTTTTCTGGAAGGTGTGCTGGCAAAGTTGGAGAACTGAAAGACATAAAGGCTGATGTCTACCTGTGGAGGACAAAAGAAAGGACTGACCTCCATCAGGTATCTTCTCTTTTCTTTCTGCAGGGAAAACCCAAAATCTATTGTGCAAAATCATTTATTGCAGAAAATTCTTTAGAACCAGTTTTGAAAACAGTCACTCACCAGAAATATTGATATAACTTTGTTATATAGAATGTTTCTTTGTAATGCTAGCACTATCGGCCTCAGTGGAAGGTTATGTGGTATATATCATTTCTTTATTCATCCCACAGATATTTACTGAAAGCCAGTACTATTCTCCAGAGGATACAGCAGTGAATGTTACAGAATACTGGTAGATTCAGAAATGTGGTCCGTGTGAAGCAGTACTGCTCTCTGTGTACGGATCAAACTAAAAAATGTCAGGGAATGTTTGAAAAATTCTGAGAAAACCAAGACATATTTGGAGATACTGGGAAAGATGCCTGATCGATACTGTTTAATTTGCATCAGACCCAAAATTCCTATAGAAGAGAAGGAGTTGAACTTGGTCACAATTGTGCAGACCTAGCTAATGGACTAGGGGCAGGGATGGGAGTCTTAGAATGGGACTGGAAAAGAGACAATAGAAATAAGAGAGAGAAAACACCAGTAAAGGTCAAAGCCCAGTGGCTGGGGAGGTAATGATACTAGCTGCTATGCAAAGTAGTTGTGCCCTACTTACTAGGAGGAGGGACAGAGATTCAAAGGGAAGAACAGTTCTCACCTGTGGGGAAAGCCCTCTGGGTTCTGCTAACTAGAAAGAAAGCACAGGAGCAACAGAGCCAAAGTCAAGGGTCACAGGGAGGATACCAGGGTATCAGAAAAAAACTGGACATTCAAGCAGATTTTGGAGAGCTTCAGGTGTCAATTCCACGAGCCTATTAGAAGGAATACCTGGGAGGGAACGCTCCAGAAGAAAATGCTGAGTGTTTTGTTAATCAAGAGGAAAGTACTCTCACTTGAATAACATCTAGGGTACTGCAGGTAAAGTCTGGGAAATATCCATTACAGATATGAGTAAAAAGATATCATATTATGATGGGTAGACACCATCCATTCTTATGACCTTATCAGATGATTCTGGGAAGAATCTGCTTCTATAACATGTAAAGACACTGATTTTTTTTAAAAAGGATCACTGATTAGCTAGACAAAAAATTAGAAGAGATCTTAGTATCATTTCATTACTGAAAATGGAGTAAATAGGCCCCTCTATAATATTCAAATATTCCCTTATAAAACAATTATTTGTTAGATCATTTATTCCCTATAAATGCTTATTGTATAAATGATAGTTGCCAAATAACAAGTCTTCCTTACGTTGTAATGGTTCCTGGAAGAGCTTTCGAATTATTTTTCTATACATATATTCATCTTTAATCAGCATTTGGGCCGCTTGCATGTTCACTGGGTTTTCCAGCACTGGGTAAGAAAGCATAACCTCAAAGAAAACACACAATGTATGTGAGTTTTTAAAGTAAACTTTTTCTCTGCACAAAAAGACAGACAAATACATACAGCTCTGAACAAGCATATCTGTATAGACCTAAAGATCAATATAAAGATAGCACAACAGAATCTGTACTCTGAAGAAACTCTTGATCTATCTTGGTTTAAACTAGGATCAGAGCGAGTTAAAAGTTCTTTCCTATAACATTTCTTTCTATCGTATAAATTTAAATTGGATTTATGTGTAAATGGAAATAAACATAAGGAATACTGAAACATCTCTGTACATGGGTTAACACATTTTAACACAAGATCACATTAGATACATGGATAAACAAGCACATTTGTGCTTGCTCACACGTCAATATCCCTCCAGGTCATGGTTCAGACCATATCGCTAGTAGTTTTCTATTGTTGCTGTAATAGTTACCACAAATTTAGCAGCTTTAAAACAGCACAAATTTATTATCTCACATTTCTGGCTGGGCTGGTTTCACTTTGGATTTAACAAGATTGAAATCAAAGTGATTGCTGGGCTTCTTATCAGATGATTCTGGGAAGAATCTCTTCCAAGCTCACTCAGAGGGTGAAATGAATTCAGTTCCTTTCTGGATTTTATTTATTTTTACTGGCTGTTACCTGGGAGCCACCCTCAGCTCCTAGAGACCTATCTCCAGTCTCTGCAGTGAACTCTGAGGACCTGAGAACACAATGGAATGACAAATTTTCTTTTGCTTGGAATCTCTCTTACATTCCCTTTGCCCACATCCCCTCTCCTTCCACTGACTTTCTTTGACTCTTCTGCCTTCTTCTATTGCTGAGGGCTCATGATTACTTTGGTCCATCTGCATAATCCAGGACAACTTTCCTATTATCATATCAGCTGATTAGTAACCATAATTCCCTCTGCAAGTGCTTTCACAGTAATACTTAGTCTAGTGTTTGAATAACTGGAGGATGGCAGTCTCAGGGGGAACTCTTTAAACATTTTGCTTACTGCAGTATCTGTGCCCTCGACCAAATGAGATCAGTGGGAATTAGAAACGAATAGTTCTGCTAGACCATGATTTGTTTATCTGGCACCTCAAAATTATCTTACCTCAAACTGCAAGTATTTATTCAATAATTCAGTATTTTGAACATTATGTGACATGCAAACTCTATAATAAAATATAATTAAAACTACTACAAATTATGCATTACTCATATAATACTTATTTGTAGATGCAGAACAAAGTCAATCATGGTGGCTTAAAAGTTATGGAAATTATGGCAATCTTTCACTAATGAAAGCAATCATTTGACATCTGTGATTTCCAAAGCAACTAGCATTGTCTGCCGTTACTTGAGTTTTCCTGTTTAGAAAACACATTTAAGCCATATTTCCAAGAATATTAAATCACCAAAATAAGGATTCAGTGTAGATCGTAATATACCTTTGCCGCAGTCTGGCTGGGCACAATTCAGGAGCCACTTATCAAGCAGAAAGGAACTTTATTTTTAGAACACACACACCACACGACAGGAGCTCTTGAGGAATTCCCTCAGAGCCCAACTGCCACCACGGGCTTCCCACAAGACTCTCACCGCCCCCCCTCCTCCTGCTCTTCAGGCTGATTCTGGGGGGGGGGGCGCGGGGGGGGGGGGAGCCAAAAAAAGTCCCCCAATGAGCAGCTTCCTGGTCTGAAAGGGCGGGGAAACAGCCCAATGAGCATCACCGGCAGAGGAGCCAATCAGTTGGCAGCAAGAAGTTTGCTGGGGCTACTGTGAGCCAATCATCAACTGGCAGCAGGAAGTTTGCTGGCAGCTGCAAGTTTGCTGGCACCCCTTTGGCTGTGGCTCTCAACATACCTTTCAAAGTGGGTGGGAAGCAGATGAAACTTCTCTTCAAAGAGCAAACTTTTGGTCTTTGGCTGGAGAGCTAATCTTACTCAGAGAAGCACAGCTGGAAAAGTTTATTCAGTAGTCTGCTTATTAACCACTAGGCCCAAGACCTATTCACCTCATGTATACACAAGCTATTATGTATATTTAATGATTTTTAAGAACGGGTATATAAGTGTATTTTAAAATGTATAAATCAAACATCCTGCTAAAATGGCAAAAAAAGGAAAAAAAAAAAAAGATTTAACCTTTAAATTGGTTATGTGGTAATCTCAAATTTAAAAAAACTTCCCAGGGGAGAAAAACTAATAACAATAGAGCTAGGATTTTCCTTTATGATGATCAGTGATTTTGTTTTCTTTCCCTTTACATTATCAATCCTCTGTGATGTGACATACTTGTTTTATGAATATATTAAAAAAAAGATGAGTAACTGTATTATCTACTGGTTTTTCTGGATATATTTGGCAACACCCTGTGGTCACTTTGCTTGACTGTTTAATAGTAAAAATAATCATGATATTTACTATCACCTCTTGTGCTCTTGGAGTAGGCACAGTTCCAATTATTTTCACGTACTCATTAATTTAACCTCACAAGTCACATGATGTAGCTACTAATAACTGCCTTTATTTATTTATTTATTTTAATGTTTTCTTAATTATATATGGATGGCATGCCTTTATTTTTTTTTATTTTTTTATTTTTTTAATATTTATTTATTTATTTTAGTTCTCAGCGGACACAACATCTTTGTTGGTATGTGGTGCTGAGGATCGAATCCGGGCCGCACGCATGCCAGGCGAGCGCGCTACCGATTGAGCCACATCCCCAGCCCCAGCATGCCTTTATTTTATTTATTTATTTTATGTGGTGCTGAGGATCGAACCCAGTGCCTCACACAATGCTAGTGCTCTGCCATTGAGCTACAGCCCCAGCCCAAATAACCACCTTTCTTGTGGATAAAGAAATTGAGGTATGGAGAGACAAACTTATCCAACAGTGCAAGGATATCAAGTAGAAAAAACAGGATTTGAAGGCAAGCAATCTTAGAACACCAATTTTCCTTCCATTACATTATTCTTCAATTCAAAATTTTCACCAGTTCATTCCCGTTTTCCATCACTCATTACATTTTGGGAACATTCAACTTTATTATTCTTATGACAGACTGTATTTCAGATGGAAGAGAAAGGAATATATCTCAGTTTAAAGGGGTCCAAAAGTTCAACCCCAGATACCTGAATAGCACATTCACTCAGTTCCTTGACATTTTTGCTCAGATGTCTCTTTTCCCAGAATCAGCCTCATACAAGTAGAGGCTTAATACATATTTGTAGAATAAAATAATGATTGAATTGGACATGAAATCTTTTTAAAAGATTACACTTTATTCATTCAGTGTACTAAGATGACTAGATAGGAAAATTAACTATTATTTTACTCATTTAAAAAAATAAGCAGGAGAAATGGGATTTGTATTATAATTCTGTTGAGAAAATTCAATTAAGTCAAACTCCTTTGTTCTCCAAGTATTTCAGATAATCAAAAGTTAATAGTTTATCTCCAGATATTATTAATGATAAGTAAGTCCCTAGATAGAATAGCGCTAAGCCTGATCCAAGTAGTCAAAACAAATGTCATGGAAATAATTTTAGCATCAGATGAGAGAGGAGGGCTTTTAAGGGTCAGGAATAACATAAGACAGAGGTATGATTCTATGGACCATGGGTCCAGGGCATAAAGGTGGTGGCACTTGGGAAACAGGCTCCTATATGAGGAGAGGAGATAATTCCTGGTTTAATTATTTGCTGGGTTTGATATGAACATTTATAAGAGAAACTAGCCAGCACTGTCAGAACACAGGATAAAATAAAGCATTTTAAGTTATAGTCATGTGATTCACCTCTTCTGAAGAAGGCAAGGTTCATGAATGAGGAAAGATTTAAAAGGCCTGTTTTGTATTAGGAAATAAAGTTAAGAGCCAAAATAAAACCTAAGACTATATTTCCACAATTGAAACCATCCAAACCATTATTTTCTTCTATTATAAAATGTGTATTCTCTGGTTGTAAAGGCCCTTAACTACAATTTCAAATTAAAATAAAAATCTTTATAACTTAAGTTCCACTTTGTGTCTAGATATAGAATGTTGATTTACATAAGCTTTCTCAAATCCTTTAAACATTAAAATATTCATTGTACATTTTGATCCTTGTGTTTTGAATAAATGGGGTATTAAAGAAAGCATTATAATAAATCGATTCTTACCTGTAGGGCAAGTAAGATACTGCTCAATGTATAGCCTGTATTCCACATCTTGGGGTTGTCCAAAAAATCTATACAGGGCTGACCAGTGTATGGGTCTACTGTATTAAAATAATACATTGATGTTGATATATAATAATATTATCCTTTGAAACTTATAAATATCAAAATGCCTAGAACAGAAATGAAATCCACATGTTGGATGGGATGGAACTTCCCTCCATTCTGTTATATTAGATTGGAAAGATACCAAACATTGACTTATGTCCTCACACAGCTAATTAACTAATTCAGTGTTTAAAGAAAAAAAATAGAATAGAGCCAAATATGAAAAATGAAAGTATAGAATAACTAGAACAAAATTAAAATAATTACTAGATTTTGTTTTGCCAAAAGCTCATTAAACTTAAAGATAATGGCAAAAACCACAAATAACAAAATTAATAGATCTGATTACATAAAAAAAGTTTAATCTTAGATGTAAAAAGAAAACAGCATGAACAAAATTAATATTAGTGACAAATTAGGAATATTTGCAACATCTATGACCTAATGATGATATTATAAATTATGTTAGATAAGTCATCAAATTAGAAATATAATCACAAAAGTGAAAAAATTGTTTACTTCACAAGTATTCAAAGAAGTGTTTATTAGAGTAATAGCAATCTAGCATGTATGACACATTGGTTGAATGCCAACAATGTAAAGAAAATAATAATAATAATTTAAAGAATAATAGCAAGATTCTTATCAATTAGGCAAAAAAATTTCTCCAAAGTTTCTATGCTCAGAACTGAACGGTGCTAAATAGAACTTGATATACATTTCCTGGTGGGAATGCAGATTACATTGAAAGACAATTTGCATATATATATTATATAAAATATAAAATAATTATATAAATTATATAAATATATAAAACTATACATAACTATCTTTCTGGACTGGAGGTCTAATATATAACCTTCCTCTTTTCTTAAGTTCACATAAAAGTAAGAAACAGACCAAGATGTTAAAAGAAGGAAGTTAACATCAGCTTTGCTATATGTGAGACTGAAATGGAAGATACACTTGATCAATGGCTTTAATTGGCTCCAGAAAAGTCTCTCTGATTTGAACTTACCCACCAAACTAACAGCCTGCTTAAGTTTCCTGCTTGGAGGAACAGACTGTACCCATTCCAAGGTCAGGATAGTTGGAAAGAAAGAGTGTTGGGAAAGTGCTGGGACACAGGTGATCAATTCCTTCCCTCACCTCCGCAGACAGGTAAGTGACTTCTCTTGGGAAGAGTAGGGGAGGAAAAAACAATCATAGGCTTTCCCATATTTTTCCCTTCTAGAGACAGAAATTCCCTCTACTCCATGTGAGGAGTGAGGCCTAGGGGATAAGAATACATCCTATTAAATTTAACCCATTAATGTCCTAAATATTAAACCAAATATGGCACAATTTTACATTATGAATTTCAAAAATAGATTTTAATTACAAAAATAATAATAATGTACTGGGGGGTAAAGTACATAAGAGAATATAAAGTAAAATACAAATGTTCCCCTGTCTACCAATTCCACTTTTCTGTTATTACCAGTTGGTCCATAAAAGCTACATACACATACACATATGCACACGTGTGTGTATTTATTAAATGTAATTATATTTTACATTTTGTTGTTCAAAATGGTTTTTTATGTAACAGTGAACTGTTAATATATTTCCAGACATAAATATTTATCAAAAATATTGAGCACCTATGTACCAAACAAGGAAGATTCTAGGGATATTACAATGAACAAGATTCTAGCTTTCATAGATCTTCCTTGATTTGTTTAAAGGTAAAAGATATCACAAGGGATTTTTCACTTAAGAATTCCTGTAATAAGGGACATTTAGGTTACAGTAGGTCCTCTGCATGTATAAGTTTGGCATCCTTGGATTCAAAACTATATATAATACCTCAACTATGTAGAAAAAATATATATACATAAAAAAGAAAGTAAATTCGGCAACATATTAAAAGTAATATCTCTTTGCATTAGGATTCGAGGTGATCATAATTTTTTTCTTCAATTTCACAGTTTCCCCAACAAACACATAATCATATTCAAGTTATTAAAAAGAAACATAATTATATTAAACATTAATAAAGAATAAGTAATATAGATACAGAGCCCCTGATAATTAAAAAAAAAAAATCTCAGTTTAGTCCTTACCATTTGGATGAAAAGGAATTGTTGTAAATTTCACAACTGGAGGGGCAAGGTTGTACTCCGATGTAAATTCTATTGTCAGTTGTAAAACAAATCCTATGATGTAGAAATAAACGATTTTATTGAAGTGCCACTTTGTGCGCGTGAACTCCAATCTGATTAACATTGGAGTCTCTCCTGATGGTTTGCTTAAGTAAATTGCTTCTTGGTGCATAGACCCCCTTGGGTATTATAACATTTTTCACAACCTAATGGTGCTAGTTTGCAGCCTCTTTCCCATCAGTCCTTTGTATCCACCACCTCTGTTCCCCTAAAGCTAAAGTCACCAGAACCTGCTGCACCCTTTCTTGCTTTCAATTGCAGCTTTGCTGTGCTGATTGCCTGAATTTCTTTCCCTCTTCTGAACCTGACAAACTCTTAAACATTCTTCAGGATTCAACTCAAATGACACTTCTTTGGAAAGACTTTCCTGATTTTCCCAGGCATAATTCACCAATCACTCCCTCTTAGGCATTCTGTTCAAAATTCTTAGTAGCACAAATTATATTTTACTGTAATTATCAGCTTATCTCCCTTGCCTCACTCAAGGAATCTGTCTTGCTAACTCATGATTGAAAGAACACATGGTCATTAAAGTTTACAGTGATCCAGTCAGTCTTCTTAAGAATTTGTTATGGAAATTTAGGGGGAAATCATAGTGGGTAAAATGAGAAGAAACTGGGATTTTGAAAGTCAATAGGAATTTTAATAGATATTCTCTGATCTTCTGTAAGACCATTAGAAGATATTCTTAATTAATATGCTTTATTGTGTTTGCTTTTTAAAAATGTGATAACATTGGGACTGAGGGTGTGGCTCAGTGTTAGAATACTTGCATAGCATGAAGGAGGCCCTGGGTTCAATGTTCAGCATCAAAATAAAAAGATCTGGCATAAAGGAAAAAAAAATCTAGAATTTCAATCTATGTTTAAAAATAGCAAAACCATTTCTATATTGCAAATAATGTGAATATTTTAGAATTCTAGTGAATTGGTATAATTCAAACATATAAAGAATTTCAGAAAATTAATATAACTATATATGTATGTATGCATATATATATATATATATATATATACACACACACACACACACAAAGGATACAGACTATTCATGATATAAAAAATTTTAAAGCAGATTTTGAAAACACAAACCATGCAAACTTGAATTCTGTAGACCTTCAATTTCAGCTTGCCATTTCAGCATATCATCAGTTATAGGAAAAGCAGTAATACCCTTTAAAAAAACAATACAGAAGCAGACAAAAGATTATTAATTGCAGTTTTGAAAATCAGATGCCAGGTTATACTGAATTCCAAAAACTCTAAAAGTTTTTATTTATTTATTTATTGGTTGACAAGTTTATTTATCGGTTGATCTGGGGATGTTTTATATGCCTTATTGCATTGAAGTTAAGGTAGATTCTAGGGAACTTATGCAATAGTAAAATTAAAAATCACAAGGGAAACTAGAAGATCAAGATTGGTGTTCGTGTCTTATACAGTGTCTGTGTCAATAGCCAATTTAAGATTCAAATTAGAAAAGTATGAAATAGTTAGAAAGCCCATGTTTCTTCAAAGCTTTTTAAAGATATATGGATGCTATACGGAAGGCATAAAGTAGGAATGTTTTCTTTAAGAAAAAGTCCAATATTACAATTATATATAAAAACATTTTTTCCTCTACTTGAAGTATTGTTCCAATGAAGAGCCCAGAATGTGTTTAATAGAAAACCTACCAATCAATTATGTTGAGGAATACACTTAAATAATTCAATAAATATTTCTGAACAAACATGTTTGTTAGGTGCTTGCCTGGATGAACAGCATCTCTCTCTCTCTCTCTCTCTCTCTTTATGATTTTTGCTTTGCACTTTTTTAACCTTTATTTTATTTTTTATATGGTACTAAGTATGGAAACCACTGCCTCACTGCCTCACTGTACTAGGCAAGCACTCCACCACTGAGCCACAACCCCAGCCCAGCCCTTCTCTCTTATCTATATTATCTGTGTTTATATATCCCTTCATTGAGTTCTCTTTGCTAGAGAACCAGAAAGTTCACAATGAGCAGAAACAATATGAAATCTAAGTCTATGCCTCTGGGATGTTTATTGATAAACTGTTCCTAATATCTTCAGTGAGGGCTTTTTACTTTTATAGCATGGTGAAAACAGATCACACTGAACTGGAAATAACAGTGCAACTGTTGGTAGCATTCTGTATCTTCCTTCTAAGAATGACTTTCTTTCTAGACTTTTTCTTAAGCACACCTCTTTCCTCTTATCATCCACTTCACGTTCTTCATAAATTGGGCCAACACCCATTCCAACAATTCATTGGTGGCAAAGTAGGGCAAAGATATTGCATTCCTCTGAGATAAAATTATAAGAGAAACGTATTGGTGTGTTATGCTGGTAAAAATGCATTAGACAGTAAGTACTAGAACACAAGGGTAAGAGTAAGGTGTTTAGAATCAGATTGGGCCAAATCATTTTGGAATCTTTTAAAAACTTAGGTTCTGGTAGGTAAAATTAAATACTGCTTATTTTATAGTATTGTAATTAATGAGCATAACCCTGAACCTACTAGTTACTTACCACTTGATAGATTCTAATACTCAGGGCTTAAATCCACAATAAATTACTTAGCACAATATGCTTAAAATTGTTAGCCATAATTATCTTTAAGAAATAGTATTATGAAATAGTTTTGGTAAATAATAATATCATAGTGGCAAATTAGGTTTAATTAAATTATGATTTATAGAATAAACACGGATTAAACTGCTTTTTAAAAATCATTAACCAGTGAAAAAACAAATCCCTCCACATCCCCAGTACTTACCACAAAATTGTTCTGGTTCAACTCTTTTAAGTCTCTTTCCAGCAAGATGTAAGCTCTGCTGTACATGATAACGCAGCAGAGGATCTGCCACTGTTCACAGATAGACTGCGAACTCCTCAGGTTTACTCTGAGCCTCCTGTCTGAGGTTTTGGATCATCCATCTACATTCAGTTAGGTCTCAGAGGTCACTCGCTTTCTAGAATCCCAGAACATTCCCAAGATAAACGGTTTCTTAGTTTGGGATATAACAATGACTTTTCTTTTCCTATTCTGACTCCTCTAGAGGAAGACTTCCAGAAGGGAAATTGGGGTCTCACTCATCAGCGGCGTGTTACTGCAGCGCCAACCCACCCTCCCAACACAAATTTGGATGAGCAACTGGGACCACCCGGGTTGTTGGCTCTTGAAGTGGCAATGAGGAGAGTGGGGATAAGACAGTCCCAGCAAGTTGTGGTTTAGGCTTCCCAGGTGTGACAAGGTGTCCGCTGAGCCGGAGGAAGCAAATCGGTTGCCCAGCAACAGGACTCAGGGAAAGTCTAACTGTGGTGGAAGGTTGGCCTCTTCTCATCCAATCAACGGCGGGGTGTAGCGGCTGGATATCTCCGCAGCCAATCAACGATCAGTTTCACTTTGAAAGGCCAATGAAATCCGTGGTCAAGGCGACACCCCCCGCTTTCAGTCCGCGGACTAGGACTCCACACCACGGGAGTGGGGGGTCCGCGGTGAGATTCCAGGACCCAGCCTGTAAGTCACAGAAACCTTCACCCAATGTGCATCTCCGAAATTGTCCTTCCTAATTCTTTATCAGGGACTCTCCGGTAATGAGTGACTAGTAGGTTACAGGTTTGGGTTTATTCATAACCTCTTGGCTGGTAAGGCGAGGTATCATTCGTAGCCCAATCTCATACACTATGATGTTATCGAGTCCTCCAGTTGCCCTGGGAGAGAGCTCCAGAAATAGGGAACGGCGTGAAAGTCCTCAGATTCCCATCACTTCCTGTTTCGCTCTTGCTGTTCCTTCTACTTGGCACCACATTTTTTTCCCCATGTTTCTCGCCCCCGTTTCCTCTTCGCTCATCCTTCAGATTTCATGACTTTGTAAAGTCATCTTTAAAACGCAATTAGGCGCCTCTCGTTCTCACCACGAGACCCTATGTTTGCCTCTTTGTTAGCACTACCACATTGTTTCATAACTGCCTTTCGTCTTCACCAAGCTGGGCACTCCTCATTCCCTGTGCCAAACTCAGAACCTGGCGTCTTTGTTCAGAGGGCTTTCTTAATTTACGTAACTAATTTTATAGAAATGGGATATCGGTTTAATCAGTTCATTTCATAAATACTGATTAAGCACCTATTTTACAGACTGTGGAACTGTTCAAAGGAAGTGACTCATTATTGCTCCAATGTACAATAAGCAAGTACAGTCAGACCTCTGCATCTGCAGGTTCTGTGTCCTTGTGGGATCAGCATTTTTGGATTCAACCAACTGCGCATAGAAAATAATTGGAAAAATACTTATGTTGCATCTGTACTGAATATGTACAGACATTTTTCATTATTTCCTCTACAATACAGTGTAACAACTATTTACATGCAATTTACATTGCATTAGATATTATAAATAATCTAAAGACAATTTAAAGTGTACAGAAGAACATGTGAGTTATATGCAAATACTGCACTAATTTTTTGTTTTTGGTAAAGGATGTGAGCAAACATGAATTTTTGTAGAGGGGGGAGCATCCAGAAAGTATCCACTGTAATACTGAGGTATGATTGTATCCAAACCCACAACAAATACACAAAAGAAAAATTATAATTTCAGATCATGATAAGTGCTATGTAGAGAATAAAACAGTAATGTGAGAGGAAGTGGGGTAGAGAGTTAAAGGCTAGAAATGGTTATCAGGAAGGCCTCTGTAAGAAGTGGAACTTTGACCTCATACACAAAAGATGAGAAGGAACCTGTTATATGAAATACTAAAGGCAGAGAGTTCTGGAAGAAACTGAGGAAAATACAATAATTCTGAGTCAGGAACAAATTTATCTTGAAAAGTCAACCAAGGAAGGGCTGTGGGAGAGAAGTGACAGGGTGGGAGAGTACATGGCAAGAAGTTTAGGTTTTATGTTAATGGCAATGAAAATCCATTGGACATTTTGAGTGGAAGAATGTTATGCAAAATATTTACAAAACAACTGATCTGTGAAAAATAAATTGCGGGAGAGGGGGCAGTTGGAATGCTCCACAGTCTATTTCATGTTCAGGTATAGTAGCTTAGAAATTTTCATCAATATATAAATTTTGGCACAATGAAATGATTTGATCCTATGTCTCATAGAACTGAATACAAAGGATTTTTTTTCTATGAAAGTATCATCTAAGATCTGAAACTGAATTTTGTTTTGGCCATCTTTCAATCCCATTGGATTTGAACTTGGATTTATGTAGGACTGGTAATGTAAAGTGAAAGTGGACAAAGGAATATTTCAGTGAGAAGAGAATGGATTAAATTTAGAGATCTTAATTATGTTTCTCAATAATATTATGCTGCTTATACAATTCCTTCTTCCATTCCAACGGAATATTGTGATAGTAAATGCAGAATCTTCTGTAATTTTTTTTAAATTTTAATATTTATTTTTTAGTTTTCGGCAGACACAACATCTTTGTTTGTATGTGGTGTTGAGGATCGAACCCGGGCTGCACGCATGCCAGGTGAGCGCGCTACTGCTTGAGCCACATCCCCAGCCCCTCTTTTGTATTTTTTAAAAAATACTGATATTTATATTTTTCATGTACCACATAAATATGTGTACATTTTGAAATGGCTAAATGGAGTCAACACATGTATCACCTCCCACGCTTATCATTTTTTTTTGTGATGAGAACACTTAAAACCTACTCTCTTAGCCATTTTCAATAATAAAATAAATGTTATTAATTATACTCACCATGTTGCTCAATAATAATCTTTTGTTTTTGTTTAGAATTTTGTTTTAGGGAGAAACACGGTAAAGTAGATAAAGTAAAAGAAAAAATTCTTTGCTGTGAATTTTTAGAAGGTAGCATTTATGAAAGTAAAGCTGATAGATTCTAATAAGACCACCTCACACACCTATATTACTAGCTTTTTGATTGTTCCTTGGGACTTCAGACTAATATACCCAAATGCCTGGTTATTACCTGGCTTGTTCCAAGGGTATTACAAACTCAAATGTCAAAAAAGAAAATGACTATTCTTTCTCCTAACTAACCTTCTATCCCAAATTTTCAAGGCTGAAAACCTGAAATTATCTCTGACTCTTCTTTTTCATGGCTCACATGTAGTCACTCATCAAGATCTACTGTCTTCATAACTTCTCAAGTTTTACCATCAATACCCCAATTCACAGCCTTGTCATTGCTTGCCTAGGCACAGAACATCTTTGTACTGTACTTCTTGCCTATGGACTTGCATATCATAGTACTATATTTAGACTACTAGGTCATCTGATGATTTTCTGCTTAAACTATTTAACAGGACCAAGTACAGTGGTGCATTCCTGTAATCTCAGCAGCTTGGGAGGCTGAAGCAGGAGGATCACAAGCTCAAAGCCAGTCTCAGAAATTTAGCAAGCCCTAAGTAACTTAGTGAGACCCTGTCTCAAAATAAAAATGTCAAAAGGGCTAGGGATATGGCTCAGTGGTTAGGCACCCCTGGGTTCAATCCCTGATACAAAGAGAAAATATTTAAAGGGACCGCTTCAGCTCCCCAGCCATCTCCATCTTCAGCATTTTGAATGTGAATCATCTTTCTGGGGGTGTATGGATATGGTGTGTGACCTTGGACTTTTCTTTTTAGCAAAACGGAGTCCATGCAATTCATTAATTTTAATAGTATGTGATGTAAAAAGCATAAGACCCTGGACTTAAATTCAAGCTTCTTAGCATGGCAGTGCCAAGCCTACCTCTCTACCCCTTCCTTTATCGATGCCCACTCTGCTTTGTACTTGAGGTACCAGCACCATTCAGCTACATGTCTTTTTCCCGTATATACCATCTTGTCTGGTTCTAGCCATCTTTTCTACCTGGGTTTCCTTCCTCTTCTTTATCTCATTTTCAACTCTTACACATCCCAAACACATAAATTCCTCCTTAAAACTTTCCTGAATCACCAGGGTGGGTTGTGTTTTGATATGACCTGGACTCATCTTTGTTTATTATTACCAACTTTTTCTTAAAAAACTGTTTGTGGGACTTTTTCCCCCACTAGAATGTAAGTTCCTAAGGGCATGGTGACTTGTTTGTCACTGCATTCCCAGCCACAAGCACCTGGCTAAGAGGAGGAATTAAATATGCTGACTGAATTGAACTTAGCAAGATAAAAAAAAAAATTCTGGGGTCACGGAGAGTCACCTTCCATGAAAGAGCTAGGTTAGGCATAAGCAGAGGAAGGGTTTTGATGAGATGTGTTAGGGTAGGTAATCCAGGGGAACTTGGCCAGCTCCATGATGCATAGGGGGTTAAACTCAGGAACAGGTTGACAAACAGGGAACTAAAGGATGGAAGAAGGGTTGGTTATTGAGGTCAAGAGCCACCACAGCAGAGGGGTTGCAGAGCTGCAATGAGAGTATAACAAATCCCCAGAACACAAAAAAGGAAGGTAAAGGAAATTCAAAAGATCCTGCAACTGATTGGAGACAAACAGGTTGGGAATTCCAGGACTATTTTGAGGGTGGAATTGTTGGAAAAAACAGAGCTCCCTGCTGGAGGCCCACCGGAGCTTGGCACTATTATATTCTGGGGCTGCTAAACATATTCACAGTTATATTCACTAGATGGCCAGCATCCTGCATTTTTTAAAGTAGCTTAGCTCATAAGTCAGTGGGAAATGTGCTTTGGTTATGGAGGCTCCTGAGTTGAGGAATGGAGCTGGGGCTTTGGTGAGAAGAGGGAGCAAGAGGAAATATGTGTGTGTGAGCCCACATGTATGTTTATCTGGCATCTGGCATGCGTGTAGCGACTGAGTACGTTCACCTCCTATAATTAATAGCATCAGCTGTTCGGATATGAGTCATTTGCCATAGTAAATTTATAGCAGAGACCTATCTGAAGATACTTTCGTTGGAATGGAATCACCTTCCATTAATTACAGCAAGTATTGGTTTTAATAAACATTTTTTCATACATGATATACTTGATATCATGATCTTGCCATGTCTCACTCCTAAGCCTGCCCTTCTTTGCCTTGGTCATCAGGTTTGTTCTTGTGGTTGTTTTTGTTTTTATTGTTGTTTTATCAACTCAATCAGGAAAATAAATCTCTACATGTAGGCCTTCCATTGTTTCAATACCTGATGGTAAATAACAGGTGCTTTCAAGACAGACCTGGGTTGGATCCTGGCATACCTGTGTTTTATAAGTCTTGAAAAATTTACTTAGCTTCCTACACCTACATTTTTTCGTGTATTCTATGAGCCAGTGATAATACTTACAAGATCATTGTGAGGATTAAAAGAAATAACACCCTTCAGGGTTTTGGTTACTACCTGGCATAGAGAAAACAACAGTTAACACTTCCCAGGTATGGACATTGTTCTAAATGTTCAGCAGGAATTAATTGTATCCTCAAAAGTGAATCTGTGAAGTAGTTATACTTATGATTCTAACTTACAGATAAGGGAAACTGAGGCATAGGGACACCAGATAGTTTGCCTAGGTTACACAGTTGGACAGAAGCAGAGCCAGGATGCAAAACCCCAGATATCCAGCTCCAGAGTCCATGCTTTTAACCTTCAGGCTGCCCTGCCTTGCAGATGTGTCATATCCCATTGAGCACTCTGGGTTTCTTGAATAGATCATTGCTACTCTCAATAGTTGCTAGAAATATCTGTGTGCATCTGTGGTTTTTGTTCTTGTTTTCATTGGCAGTAATTTCCTCCTGTTATTGAGTCTCTTCCATCAAAATGTAAATCCAAAAAAGCCAGACTACTGCTGTATAAAATAGTGCCCATCTACACGTCTGTTAACTAAACGTGTACTCTTTCTTCTCTTTTAGATTACACATTCATTAAGAACTGTCTCTGACTTCTGCAAATTATGAATATACTTACAGTACTCTGTATGTTGTTAAAAATATCACCTAGTAAGTAATTATTTTTAAATGGTCTTTTACCACTTTTATTCCTTCACGTTGACAGTAGATTAAATCCTATTGCTTGGAGGAGGCCTTGTTCATGGTCTTTCCCCTGAAGGCCTAAAGGTTTGAAAAGAGAACTGTTGCACTGCCCTTTTATAGAAGGCAAAATGCAAAATTCTCAAATAACCCCCAGGACTGTGCATAAGATGGATTTTATTCCTGTTATTAAGTCATATGGCACATTTGCCTTTGAGAAAGTCCTTAAATGGGAGTTGGCTTTTCCTGAAGTCAGCTACTCAAAACTTGCAATGGATTCCAGGTGAGGGAGATTCTCTGTTGTTAGCTTTGAAAATGGAAGGGGCAATGTGGCAAAGAATGTGGGCAGCTTTTAGGAGCTGAGGATGGCCATTGGATACCAGCAACAAGAGAACCAGAGCCTTATTCCACAACTGCAAGGGAATGAGTTCTGCTAAAACCACATGAGCCTGGAAAAGCTCCTGAATTTCAGACCAGAACAACCAATGTGTGGTGAGACCCTGAGCAGAGAAGCTCGTCAGGCCATGCATCAATCAGACTGAGAAACAGTGAGCTAATAAATGAATATTGTTTCAAGATATTAAGTTTGTAGTACAGGTTAGTATCTCTCATCGCTTGGAACCAGAGATGTTTCAGAGTTTGGATTTTGTTTTTCTTGATTTTAGAATCTTTGCATAGCCTTTACTGATTGAGCATCCCTAATCCAAAAATCTGAACTCCCAAATGCTCCAGAATTTGAAACCGAGCTTCATGTTAGCATTTAAAAACTCTTGGACTTTGGAGAATTCCATATTTTGGATTTTTGGAATTAGGGATGTTCAATTTGTATTTTGTTACACAACAACAGATAACTCATACAACTTCTTATCCAGAACACATAGCCCCTGCCCAAGATAAGTAATATGGCAAAAAGGCAATTGACTTACTGATCTGGGTTTACCCTGATCCAGTGTGAAAAGAAATTGAAGTCAGTTAATAGTAAAATAGAATCATTTCTAACATATAATTTTTGGCAGTGTAATGAGATAAGTGTGGGCATGCAATCTTTAAAATTAAAGACCAAACTAAGGCTCACATACTAATTTTCATCATCCTAGGTGAGCAAGGCAGTAGACAGTGCAATTATTTAACATTTATGATATTACTAAGGTTGTTTCCAGCTTTAAAACCAGGCATCCCCTCCCCCTCCTTTTAAAAATAATTCTTTCCCTCAGGACTTGGACAGATGTTTTCATTTTACTTAAAGACTGTTTTCCTCATCCACGAGGAATATGTACCAGTACAAAGTGTTAACCTCATTTGGATTTGAACCCCCATCCTCAAGAGCAAGAGGATGGGGAGGACCGCCAAATGTCAACTCAGCTGTGAGAAGTGTTTTAAATCATATTTTGACATATGTTACACTGTTAACTAGAAAACGAAGTGCGGCACACATGCTTCTAGTAACTCTGGTTTCACATCATATGATCTCTTCTTTGTCTTGAGGACCTTTTGATGTGCGTTCCCAATATTGAGTTTCTCTGCTTTTAATAATCTTATGTTCCTTCCTCAATATAAATGTCATGAAAAATACTGAATGCTAATCTTCAAAGATCAAACAGGAAGAAAGAGGTGGGCAGCGTAGTTTAGTGGCTAGAATTCCTGAAATTTCTCAAATTAAAAAAAATTTATTTTCACTTATAAAAGCCTCAGCTCCAGAAATGCTTGGTTCCTCTTTTAATGTTGAAGCTGTATGTTCCTCCCGATTTTAGAATTAGATGAATTATAAAATAATTGCCTTTCTTGTTGTAAGGCACCTGAGATGCAGGGGCCACTTAATCACTATTTATATCTCTCCTTCTGGGTCTAACAGAGAGCTCAGAATCAACACAGAACTGGCTTTTCTTTCACCGTCTCTGCTTTAGCTAGGGGTGACCAACGGCCCTGGTGTGCGTGGACAAAGGACTTTTCAGTACTAAAACTGGGACAGTCCCTGGCAAACTGGCACGGTTTCTCACTCTAGCTGGGGCATCAAGGACCTTTTCAGATTGAGAATTGTGAAACAACTTGGTTAAAGCTGTCCACTTGTTTTTGGAGCTTGGTGTCTGTGAGGAAGAAATGTAGTTTTCCTGGGTTCTTCACACGTACTGATATGTTTTTACAAGAATCAGGTCTCCTTTCATTTTATTTGCCCACATGAAAATACTTTCTACCAAGAGATATGGCATTTCGTGATATCTAAGTACAGTTGTGACTGTGTGTGTGTGTGTGTGTGTGTGTGTGTGTGTGTGTGTGTATGGGGGAGGCATTTAAAAGGTGGAATTATCCTAGGCTTCCTTCACGTATATCAGTTTAATATACCTTTTCACAGTGTTCTCAGTTGCCTCAGGGATAGTTCCAGAAATTCGTGGTGGGAGAGGCTCTGAGGTGGCAATCGGCTCAGAAAGGGTGTAAGGGATGGCATATGGCTCAGGGATGTCTCAGGGGTGTGTTTTGAAGCTGTTTTTACTTAGTGTATGTTTATTAGGGGTGGTTTGAAGGGAGATGATGGAAATTATTGAGGAGCTAAGCCTAGCCCCACCTCTTTGGCCCCAGTACTGGGTGTTCTACATTATGGCCTACACATGAATAATTAAATAGAAGAGTTTATGCTCTATTTACCACATTAGAAAACAATGTCACCCTTTATAAAAATTGTTTAAAACACATTGAATAACAACGTTACCACTTTTTGAGCAATTACTCTCTGACAGATACTTCTTGTGTCTTTAGATAGTCTCATTAAATGCTCATGCCAAATCTGAAAGATTGGTGTTAGAAAAACTGCAAAATTATATAAGCTCTATTTTCTGAGAACTTTGTGTTGGTGAAATCTCACAAAATTCTATGAAATAGATACTTTATAGGTTAAAAAAAAACACACAACAACCACCAGTGACTTATTTAAGTTCAGTGACTGAAGGAGAGATTTAAGCTTCAATAATTCGACATTAAAACCTTTACTTTTTTTTGATGCTGTGGATGGAATCCAGGGACAGTATGCTAAGTATACGCTTTACCACTGAGCTACATTCCCTGCCCAGAACCCTTACTTTTAAATACTGTTAGTTATATTTACACCATTTGGTAGATAAGGAGATAGATAGAGATTACCTTAGCTACTGAAGATCAACCAGGTCATTTGCTGGTGTAGTTGTCAAATACGTGCTGTTGCTCCCTGTCTTCCCCTCTAAGTCAGGAAGGAGGGGATAGAGATACAGTGTTGTATGCTATTTCTGAGGAATTTATAGGAGATTTTTAAGGTACCTTTTCTGGTACATTCTAAGGTCAGCCTGAGAAATTATAATTTCTAGACAATTGTGGTGATAACTCAGTTTGACAATGATTGCTTAGCCCAACGATGCCTATTAAATTCATTTTTAGTGCTGTTTCTGATTGAGTGGTAGGTTGTCTAGGCAAGTATGTTAAAAAAAATTTTAAGGCTAAATCTTAGTTCAGTTTGGCCTCAGAATTTGGGTTGGCCAAGAGGATACCACATGGCGCATGTATGAGCAGAAGTTTTCTGAATGACTGTGTTTTGGTTCTGCCTGTTGCTCTTTTCCCTATGCCATGACAGCCCCTTGTCCTTCAGAGACCTGGGAGCAGGGCTGCTGCAGCAGACCCATCTCTGCTGAAACATGAGACCTATTTCTGAAGCACATATGCTTCTAAGGCTAGGGAGGGCTTGAGCTTTAATCTATGGCTTCACGTAGCTAGTTCTGTTATTTTGCTTATGTGCATCTGAATTTAGTCGAGAGCACAAGTCCATGAAGACTGGCATTTAGAATACTTTCCTTCAAAGTGAATATTCTCTGAATTATTTCTATTTCAGCATGTCCTGATATTGCCCTTTCAAAAAAATATAAGTAATGTCTAATCTAATTTTAAAGTAGGGCCTTCCTCCTAACTTAACCACTCTTGAGTTAGAATATTTACTCACAGTCACTCCAGCATGGGATACGCATCTTGCCAGGCCTGGTCAGCAAATGTTATGGTATTCATTTGTGAATAAGCAATTCATAGGTGCTTAGGATTCAACTAGTCATAAATATGTCAGCAGACCTTCTCCCTGTATATCTCTATGTTTTTAAGCCTTCCCAGCCTAATTTCCCAGAGGATTACATTGACCTTGAGTGCTTTGATGGTTTGTAAGGCTCCCCCTCTCCTGAGTTAACAGTGTCCTAATACTCTTGGCATTTATGGTTACAAACTTCAGGTGCAGTCTTATTATGACTGCAAAAGAGCCACTTTCTTACACGTGTGCTTCCTTGCTCCTTCTGCCTCTGTAATCTAGTACTTCCTCTTTAGTATTTCAGCTATTGGCTAAAAAAACCCTCTCTATAAATTAAGATTATGAGCTTCACCCTAGCATCACTTGGGTCCCTATCCCTGTCCTCCTTGGAACTTCCAGCCCTGTAGAGACCAGGGAAGGGGAAGAAGGAGCACCAGGTCTAAAAGCAGAGTGCTCACAGCCAACCAAGTGCTGTTGGACTGCAGCTAGCTGGAGGAAAAAGTCACAGTGCGATTGTTTCCCCACAACTGGGTAGAGTCACTAGAAGTGCAAGGGTTGGAGGGGAGGGGAATCTCTGGCACCTTCCAGTTTGATGTTTTCTAGGGGCTTCCCAGCCTTGCCCTCTGTAGAAGACCTGCCTAGCCTTCAGGATGATTCTGTTAACACTGAGGAGTGTTCCTTTCATTTTGTTAACCATCAGTCCAAGAGTTAAGAGGTATACTAAGAAACCAGTTGTTTTGAGCTTGTCCATAAGAAGGGAAAAATCTTTCAGCCACTAACCAAGAATAAGTGACTTGAATGAACTAGAAGAAGCATGACAGCCACACACACACACTCACTATATCTATGTATCTATTTATATAGATAGATATATAGATATAACACACACTCACTATATCTATATGTCTATATGTCTATATAGATATAGTGAGAGTGTGTGTGTGTGTGCACGTGTGCATTATGCACGCTCTCTGCCACTAGCTATACCCCAGCCTGTGCTGTTCTTTTTTATCCAAGCAATTACAGAAAAATATAGCTAGCCAATTGTCAAACAGCTAACACAAACAGTTTTAGTGCTGAGTTTTTTGTTTAAAGAGAGAGAAAGAGAGAGAGAATTTTAATATTTATTTTTTTAATTTTCAGTGGACACAACATCTTTGTTTGTATGTGGTACTGAGGATCGAACCCAGGCCACACATATGCCAGGCGAGCGCGCTACCGCTTGAGCCACATCCCCAGCCCAATGCTGAGTTTTTGATTAAGTAAAACTTGACTTTCTGTAAAGACAATAGAGTGCTAAAATGTTCTTTAGAGTAGGTCAGAATCATTTGGAGGGATTATTAAAACACAAATTGCTGGGTTCCACAGGAAGAATTTCTTATTTAGAACTTTGAAGTGGAGCTCATTAATTTGCATTTCTAACAAGTTTTTGGGTGCTCCTGATGCCTGACTTTGGGAACCCCACTTTGAGAAACACCAAGATAGGTAATCATCTTCAAAGGTATATAGATAATAGAACTCTTCTTCTTTTTCAGTTGATGCATGTTATTTACACACAATGGTGGGCTTAATAGAATCTCTTTTATTCAGTGCTTTGTGCCTCATAGCAGGCAGAATGGGAGAGTGAGGCTGGGAGCTTGCAGATGTTGGTGATTAAGGAATTAAGGGAATCGAGGGACGCTCAGAGTTGAAGGGATTGGGGATGGTGGGAGAGGCAAGAGGCTGGAGAGACATAAGAAGGAATGGGAGTGAAGGACAGATTGAGAAATTCAAGCGTGAGGGAGAAACCTAACCTGACAGGGATCTCACTGCCATATGAAGCGATTGCCTTATTGAGTTTGATCGTTGAGGTGGTGACAAGAGCTGTACCTAAAACAGATGGATAAGGCCCTGGAGGTTTTATTGTATTCCCTTCTGTATTAAATAGCAGAAATGGACAAGTTCTTTGAACTTTCATAATGATACTCATTTTCCTTGACAGTATGTATTAATCGCCAGATGGGAAACTCTTTCTTTTGGGCAAATAAGTTCATAAAGATAAGCTGTGACAATTAAATGGCCACATTTCTTTTATTTTATCAATATGGCTGGAATCTAAGTTGGACATGATAGGATGTAGGCAGCCTTTTTTCTTTAGTGTCCTAAAACATGAGTTTTGATGTCTAAGTTCATATGGAAATTCCTATTCCATTTTTTTACCTTCCATTCATTGTAATTGTTCAAGGTGTTATTTTAAGAATTCAAGGCTTAGCCATATATAGGTGGATAGAATTTGGTTATGAAATCATTGAAAGCCTCCTTCCACCTGCAGTCACTAGCAGAAGAATGCCCAAGTCTATTTTATTTTTTTACTTTTCCAATATTGGGGATCAAAACCAGAGCCCCATGCATGCCAGACAAGTATTCTATCACTGAGTTACTTCCCCAGCCCCTCAAGTCTATTTTAAAAGCCTACTTAAAAAATCATTTCAGTGAAGTATGAACGAATATGTCTTGTGATTCTTCTTTCTACAAAATGTCAATCATTAGGAGAAATAATATTAGAATTCCCAAATACTTCTAGAGAGCAATATTCAGAAAATAATATTTTATAGTAAACATTTTTAATAAACAGCAGCATAAAATAATCAGTGTTTAATATCATCTCTGGTGTGTGATACAAATGCATAAATCCTTGATATAAAATAGCCTTTTCGTCATTACAATTCCATGCTTGTCTATTTGAAATGCCCATAACAACAAATCAAACATTAAGTAATACAGTGATTAAATGCATGCAGTGAAAATAAGGAAAGATATGGTAAGGTGAAATATCTGATTATTGCCATTATATATTTGAAGAAAATCTATATTGAGTTAAGAACAAACAAAGGAAACAAGGAAACAGACCAGATATAAAAATGCAAAGATATATTTTCACTTCTGTGATACAAACCATAAAGATAGTTTTGTGCAAAAAAAGAATCTGAAAATAAAGTAATCTTACAAAACATTGTCAACAAAGCAAAAGATATTTTTCAGTTTGTGAAAAAATACTATTTAATACAAAAGGGACTGTGTTATGCAGTATCACAGTGCTGTTATAAAATACATTATTACAAGTGGTTTTGAAATTTAGATTGCTCACCTTAATGATTTCAGCTATTACAAAATGTTTAAAATAAATGTTATAGTTCTTTATAAAAAACTAACTTGAATTTATTTTTTAACCATAATAATGTTTTTCCAGAGAAGGTATTTTACTGGCTCATGGAATGCTAATTTCCCTTTAAGGGATTCCTAGAAAAACTCAGATTCACTGAAATTGTGTTTACTTAAAATAATAAATATTCTTGGAAAAACAATTGATTGTCATATGATATACAAAATTGTGGTTTGAAGCTTCATCATTAAACAGTTGCATAGCAACAAAAGGATACAAATATTCTCCTCTACCTAACGTTAAGAAATGTAATGTCTTGAATCAGCTTATTCATGCCACAAAAATATGTCTTAATTTATCTCCCAGAAAATCTGAATATAGCCAATTCTTTGAGTTCACAGTAACTATAAATTCATGTTTGTTCTTTGAAAATTCAAGTTTGGAAAAATTACAACACATTTTGTTAAATAGATTTCCTTGCTTTCCCATGCTAATTGTATTTTTTAAAATGGAAACATCAAGGTAGTTTCTAATTCTTTTACATTCTCCTCATGAAATATCATTTCCAGGAATTAATTTACATCCTGGAAGTCTCACATAGCTTTAAATGAAAACAAGACTTGGAGACATTGTTCTTAGAATAAAGGAGTTATTTTTTAACAAGAGAAAAATCAAATATAAAGCTCCTTCCTATATAGGACTTGAAACCCATAAGAATTCTAAACTTGGCAAAAGATGCTTGGCAAGTCAATGCCAGGAGAGGCACATCTGATACCCCTCTCTAAAGAAGGCAAAAAGGATCATGTTGCTTATTTACCAGTTTAAAGAATGCAGTTGTTGGTACCCTTTGAAATGAGAACTCATTACTTGTTTTTTCGAAATACTGTAATGTCTTGCAAAACAGAATGTATTGTCTTTGAATTTCAACTAATTGTATGAATACATTGTTATAATTCTTAGGGCTGAAATAAAATCTGTGAACATTTCCAGCACAGGGGGAAAAAACGCAGGGGGCGGGGGGGGGGGAGCTTTAAATTTCCAAGCTATTGGAATCATCACAGGGTTCCCTATTTGCCTACAGTCCACTGATGGTAAGCACCCTGACACCTCAAACAACTTGTAAATGGGGCTGGGGCTGCAAGATATGGCCTTCTTGGTCTGCAGCCACACCTCTATTCTTCAGCGTTATTGGTCCAGGGGAACTCCGGTGGAGGCTGTCTTTTTGGGAACTCTTGTTCTTCTCCCATGGATGTTTATCTAGGTTGAGGGACAATTTCCCTGGATATGCCTCCTTCCGTGTCTCGTTCCTAATGCAGCCAGGTGAACTATCAATCAACAATCAATTCCAGCATCCACATTCAGCCTTCTTAGGGTGCTATGCCCTGTGTTATTTCAAGGACTTGTGTAAACGAGTGAGAAAGGAAAATGTGGAAAAGGCCTTCATGATCAGAAAAGGTGGTTCACACAGAGGCATACTCTGCACCTTCCCAAAGAAGCCCCACTGTGGAGAAGACTTCAGGACATGGGATACATGGTTATGGCTCATTTCCATCCAAGATTTCAAATTTGGCCTAAAGTTTCCTCATTGACTCTGAACACCACTTCCATACAAACATGCATAGAGTCTAAATTGAATCAGTATAATTCCTGAACATTTGTCCTGAAGAAGAGACAGCAGGTAGACAAATGCTATGGTATATACATCTCGGGGAGAAACCAGTCATGGTGACTAAAGGCAAATACATAAAGCACCATTCAACTTTCCTTTTTGGTTTGATGTTTAATCATCAGGCTCTTTTCTTCTTCAACGGTTTCCAGTTTTAAGTACTTGAAACCGTATGTTCCAATCCCAATGTCACTCCATGCACCTGGATGGACTGTAAATCCCACAGTGCGTTTTTTTTTTTTTTTTTTTTCCTGGCCAGTGTCTGTCCTGCTTGGTAAGACACTGTTAAACTTCACAGAAGATACTTGTTGCAATGTCTGCTAAATGAGAACCTTACTTTAATAAAAAATATTTGAATATAAATCTTTTCTACGGCTTTCTAGTTTGTCCTGTATACCACATTTACAAAAGTTGCACATTTTACAGTTCTGCAGAAATCATAGATTCCGTGTGCCCATGAATATTGGAGTCTCCTAGCAAAGAGGGTTGCTTTGAGTCTATTTTGTAAGGTTTCTGAGATTTGTTGCCAAAAACGGTGATTCCCATTCCACCAGGATGATTTGGAATTGACATGTGGGGTAGTAATGGGATATTTGCTTCCTGATTGGATCCTGATGAAGGCAAGCTGGTCACATGGCCAGTGCTGGTCGACCCACTGGCGCTGCTTGGGGACCGACTCTTGGGAGGTGGGCAGTGCTGAATTACCCTGGGAGGACCTGTTGGCTGGTAGTGGGCAGCTGGAAAGGCTGCATAGCCAGGAGGTATTGGGTATCCATTGATGGGGATGAAGCGCTGGTTCTGAGGTATTGCTGGGCCAATGAAACCGGCAATCTGGCCCTGTGGTGTGATACCCTGGGTTGGGAACATGTAATTGGGATATCTGGGGTTACTGAGATTACTCACTGGGCTGGCACTGAGGGAGGTTGTCTGCGTGGTGGCATTTCCCCCAGAAGGAGTAGTAGAGCTGGTGTGACTTGAGAGACCCTCCCAGGACCGAAGTCGGACATGAATATCTTTAAATCTTGGTCTCCTGGAAGGAATCTCATTCCAGCACTCTGTCATGAGACTGTACATCCTGGGCGGGCAGTCTTCAGAACATGGCAACAGCTGGCGTTTCCTCACCATCTCGATCACTTCCTGGTTACTAAATCCATAATATGGCTGGAGTCCAAAACTGAATATCTCCCATAAGACAACCCCAAAGGACCAGATATCTGAATCAGAAGAGAATTTGCCATACATGATGGCTTCAGGGGGCATCCAGCGAATGGGCAGCAAAGATTTACTCTGAACTCTGTAGTAATCAGCAGAATAAATTTCTCTGGAAAGCCCAAGGTCTGAAATCTTTACATGAAGTTGCTCTCCGATTAAAATATTGCGAGCTGCAAGGTCTTTGTGGACAAAGAAGTGACTAGACAGGTATTCCATGCCGGCTGCAATCTGAATTGCAATGTGCAGGAAATCTCCATGATCCAAGCTGGATTTTACAGTGCCATCTTCATCACTGCTACAGCCAACATCGGAATGTGGGGACCGCATGATGAGGAACTCATGGAGATCCCCCTGATTCATATATTCAAAAAGCATGCACACAGGTTGTTCTTGAGTGACAGCACCCAGAAGGCAGACAATATTGGGGTGGTGCAGTTCGGCCATCAAGGAGGCTTCTTGTTGAAATTCTGTCCATTGCTGAGGGTTATTATAGTCTTTCAAGGTCTTGATAGCAACCAGCTGAGCATGGTCCATACCTGGGAGATAGAGATGGCCCTTATAGATTTTTCCAAATGCACATTCGCCCAGTTCTTCCATAAAACGTACAGCAGAAAGAGGCAGCTCTTTAGCTTTGCTCTGTGTGAAAGAAAGGAATAATGTGGATTAAAACATTTCTTAAGGCAAGGCATCAAAGCATCTGAAAGGAGGCATGAAGCAACCAGAAAAGAATCTAGAAATTAATGAAAATTAATGGTAATGCATTTTTTTAATGATTTCTTTAAATTTTCAGTAAAGAAAAGCTTATTGATTCAGTCCTATGCTTTATGGTATTGTTTGTAATAGCAAAAGATTAGAAATAACTCAAATGTCCCCCTAGAGAAAACCTACTTATTAAATAAGTCATGGTAGAACTAGTATATAAAATATCCCATACTCGTGAAAAAGAGTAAGGAAGTTTTCCCTGTACTGATATGGAAAAGTCTCCAAAATCCTATTGCTGAATTTAACAGAAAAAGTAAACAAAGAGTTAATGCTGTTTGTGACATTTTGTAAAAAAAAGAAAAAAGGAGAAAAATGAATATACTCATAATTCTCTGCATATGCATATAGAAACTACAAAAGGAGACTTGGGGTACGGCAATGGTTATCTGGAAGGTATGGTGGTAAGAATTAGAAAGGGGCACAGAAGTGGAAATTTTTCCTGTTATTTTTTTGTTATTGTTGGTGGTGGTGGTACTAGGGTTGAACCCAGGGCTTTATCCTCATAGGGAAGTGCTCCACCACTTAGCTACATCCCAACTTGCTATCATGCCTTTTTATACTTTTTATATAGGTAAATGGACTATCAATTCAAAAAAATGAATAGTTAAATTTAGAACTATATGGTCAGCCTTTCCACTTGTAAATCAGGAAATTTCTTCTGCAATTATAGGTCTAGCCGCAATTTTTCCTTTGTTGTCTGGATCCTTCTGTTATTACTATTATTATTATTATTATTATTATCCTTATTATTATTATTATTATTATTTGCTAGGGATTGAACCCATGGCTTCATGCACACTAGGCATATGCTCTACCACTGAGTTGTAGCCCTAGCACCTGTGGCAGCTAATGAAGTTCCTCTGGGAGAGCAAGGTGTCAATGATAAGAAAGGACCAATTGAACTAACTTTTTTCTCTTGCAGCACTTGGATGATTTTAGTTTTGCTATTAAGAGTAACCCAAGATGACTTTTTCCTACATGATGTTAAGATTGGGGCCTTCAATAATAACATTCGCTAATGATGTAAATGAATCTAACTGATGTGATGGTCCCTTGAACAGCATAGTAGGTATTTCTTTTTTACTTAAACAACACTCCCCAGGCTTTTGATGGTAGAGAGGGCTAAGAGACTTAGTTCTAAAACTTCTTTTGGGAAAATGAGAATTGGGAAACAAACCCATGGGTCATTAGACTGATATAATAAGGAGTTAGAAACCCAACACCCTCTTCTCCCCCACTGCTTGAAACTGACCCATAGGCAGTATGGTGTAATTCCAACCAAGTGAGCTTTGGAATCATACAAGTTTGAGTTTGGATGTTGGATCTGCTGTTTTCTATTAACAATAGTGAATACTTATATAGCACTTTGTGCCAAAACTATTCTAAGCACTTCATAAATATTAACACAACCCTGAGGAGGAGGTCCTATATATTAGCTGCTGACCTTGAGTGAGTTTCTTAACTTCTCTGAACCTATTTCCATATCTAAGAAATAATATAACTACTCCAGTTGCATTAGGGATTAAATACTACAATGTATAAAAGTAACTTCAACCTAATAAGTGTCCTTTAAATCATTCTCATTATCCTCATTAGGGAAGTCATCCAAGAAGTGGAGTAAATGCAAATGATTTAGATCCATTTCTAGCCTTAAGTAGCTCTAGAGTTTGTCTGATTCCTTCTATGTTTTAAAATATGTTTTAAGTGTCTTCTTGACAACTTTTCTCTGTTGTCCTGTTATTGTTAGTAAAAAAAAAAAAAGTTGATAAAAAAAAATAACATAATTTGTTTGGAAGCCTGAGGGTGGATACAAAGTTGTGACCTGAAGAACTCCTCAGAGGGTTCTGGTAAGAATAGATAGAAGTGGAGGCAGCAAGAGCCCATGCTGAAGAGCAGATGCTGGCAAACAGGACAAGGAAGCAGCAGGCCAGACTCTGGGAACAGGAAGAGAAGAAGGAATGATAGGAATTGGTGAAACCTGACTATTAGGCGCAGGCTGCCCACCCCTCCACTGAGGCAAACAAATGAATTTCCAAAGGTGATTTTGCCATTCTCCATAAGGAGAAAGAGGCTTAAAGAAAGTCTCAAGATTTTTCAGGAGACCCCAAATTGCTGCACTTGCAAAGAAGGCTGAAGTCAGCAATTCCACATAGATGCAAATACAGAATGTCTCTGGAGGCTCAGACCAGGCCTGACACCTTGCAGGGCTATGAGCTCCAGGGTGTGATCACTTGCAGAATTATAATTGTTCCTTATCCCTGTCCAGATACGTGAAAGAGTACATTTTGGCCTAAAGTGTGTCTCGTCATATCTCACCATTCCCATGGGCCCAGGGACCAAGCAGTATGGAGTCCAAGTCTTCTCCCACCTATATAGCATGAAGGAATAGTCTACTAGAAGCACTCAAAACCAAATTTGGGCGGCAGGTGTGGTGGTGCATGCCCATAATACCAGCAGCTCAGGAGCTAAGTCAACTTAGCAAGACCCTGTTTCAAAATAAACATAAAAAGGCTAGGGATGTGGCTCAGTTAAGGCCCCTGGATTCAATTCCTTGTACCAAAAAACAAAACAAAACCCAAAACAAACAAAAAACAAATTTGGGGTTTGCTTTAGAAAGAAGTGTAGAAAACATATACAATGGCAGATCTCACAAAACCTTTCTTTTGAACACCTGTGCAGCAGCCAGCACAGTAATGCCCAGAGCAAACCACACAGAAATTGGTTTCAGGGGAATCCTTTACATAGTGATTTGCATTTTTAAAATGCTCAAGTTACTTGGTACAAATGAGTCTTAACTATAGACTCATTTTCAAATTTTACATAAATCCTGAACTAGTTAAAAAATCATAAAAACCCTTCAAGAAGCAGTCGGTAGACTGTACGGTGATGGCAGGAAATTAGCTGTATTGTTGAGGAACAGATGGTTTACATTATACAAACCCTTTAGGCTAAACTTGTTTAGGTCTGGCATATTGTAAATTATATTTTAGTAATGAAAGTGAAATGACCTCTGCTTGACCTCAAGTGGGGTTTGTCTGTTTGAACCAATGTAGTGGAAAACTATGAAAGAAAATGAAGTCATAAAGTTTTGGCAGTTCAATTTTGGCTCATTTCAAGTTAAGGGGTTATAAATCTGTTTAGTTTTTGTTTGACAAGTATTTGTCATACAGGGATGTACGAAATGTAAAGAAGTGTAAAATACACATGAGGCACGGTGCCAAAGTAAACCAAGTACAAAGGAACACTGGAATGAATAGGGTCCTGGGCGCCTATCTCTTTATCACTCCCTCCATTAGTTGAATGACAAGATGGGCTCGGTTTATTATATGCTGTAAGGCAATTAAGTACCTTAAAACTGAAACAGGCTTTCAGTTTAAATGTTAACATTTTTACTTCTCAAAGTAAACACACATCTGCCTCAGTGCGGTTTTTAAAATTATATAATTTTTGATGGGGAGGCAGATAAAAGTTGATGTAGAAGCTGATAGATCGGTTGAAGATGAGATTGTGCTTCTTCCTTTAGAAACTTTTGGAGAGCAACAGTGTCAGGGTTCGAATGAGCAAAAGGAGAATGAAGAAAGAACATTTCAGATGTGAGCACTGGCTCAACTAAACAGTAGACAGAGACCGGGCTGATTGTAGGTGGCCTCTTTCACCTGAGTGATGTGTGAGAAGTGGGGATGTGCGACTCTTTTTGTTTTCTTTCTTAAAAAAAAAATTTTTTTTCATACCAGGGATTGAACCCAGGGGTACTTAATCACTGAGCCACATCCCTAGCCTATGTATATATTTTTAGAAACAGAGCCTTGATGAATTGCTTAGGGCCTTAATAAGTTGCTGAGGCTGACTTTGAACTCACAATCTTCCTGCTTCAGCCTTCTGAGCTGCTGGGATTATAGGCCTGCACCACCCTGCCCAGCTCCTTTTTGTTTTCTTAATGTTAGATATAAAAGAACAAACTATGAGTAGAGTTTTTTAAGTTGTAACTCTGATGGTGGCTACTGATGGGTATGAAGGGCCATCTCCGTGGTGACTTTATCTTTCTACTTCAGGGAAGTTACACCTCAGGTGATAACAGATTTGAAATAACTTCTGGTGAAGCAGCTTATGAGCAACTGTTATTTCCTAATCATTTTACATAAGTGATTACTCTAGGAAATGAGAGGTTTTGTGATGGCCACCAAAACCTGCTCTATGACTGTTTACCTCTGGTTTGGTTTCTGAGGGCTGCTCTACTTTTGAGTCCCACTTGAAGTGGACATACAGATAAAAAGCAAAGCCACTATAATGTATAGTTAATGTTTGCTAATAAAATAAAGGAGAGAAAATAAGCAGAGCTACATTAGGATGGAGGAAACTGGGCCCAGGTGGTTCTCTGGCACAGGAAGGGGTCTCTAACAACAGTTGCTGAAGAAAGACCAAAGTTCATATTCACAGTCAGCCCCAACCACTGCTTACAGTCTCTACAACCCCTGTCATTCAAGCTCAGTATATCCTCCATGTTCTGATGACCAGGCTGACTGTGGCCCTCTTACAAATCTCCTGTACTATTCTTTGGAAGTAGATTTAGCTAGACACAAGTGTCTGCAGAAGAGTAATTTTCATGTCATGGCATTTGTCTTTGCCCTGATGAGACAGATCCTGACCCTATTGAAATTTGAGGGATATATATATATATATATATATATATATATATATATATATATATATATTTTTTTGGCAGGAGGACATCACTTGGTTCTTTTTCTCTCCAGAAGCAGTACTCTCTCAGATCTGCATTCCTTGGAGACTGGCTTGCTATCTGAATCTCAAATATCGCCATATTCTACATCAAATAGGCATCAGACCCATTTGGAGAACCTATTAAAACATAAATTGCCAGACCCCACCTCCAGAACATCTCATTCTATAGGTCTGAGATATTCCATGGATGACAGCTCCCAAGTGAGGTTGATACTCCTGGCCACACTTTGAAAACCACTGGAATAAATGGAGATGGCTTTCTGGATTTTGCAGTCTGGGTTCCCACATGAAGAAGGACCACAGTGCATGTGAAGAACCCAGTTGAGCTATTCTAAAATATATAAGGTAGAGAAAATAATACTCTGCATGAAAAGATGCTTTGGGAAGGCAGGGAGAAGGAAAATGCAAAATTACCTACCAGCAGTTGCTGGGTTTGTATTCTGCACAGCTACCAGAGATTCAAAGTTCTGAAATGTAAATCTTTCTATAGCATGAACCATATTATCAATTTACTGTGTTTTCATTTAGTTTATAATAGTTGGTTGCATCAGTTAGTCAACTGATGTTATATCTACAATATACCAAAGAGTGCACATACAGACTGATATATGAGGGAACCATGCAAGACCCATGAAGAGCAGACACAGTTCCTGCTCTGATGTTTGTAATTTGAATTTATTAACAGCTACCATGTATTGAATACTTTCCATGCGCTAAACACTGAGATTAATAATGGCTATAGTTTTAATGCTAATGTATTAGGCTATAAATACTTTGCATATATTAACTCCTCATAATAACCCCATGAGATCAGTAACCATGCCTAATCCCCAGTTTACAGATGGAAAACCTGAGGAACAGAATGGTTAACTGGTCCTGAATCTGATAGGTGCTCAACTCGGACTTCAGAGCCTGCTTTGTCAGCTACTCCCCGATGCTCCCTTTTGTGCTCTCTGAGCTTCACGCGTTAGTTCATTTCATCCTCATTATAATGCTCTGAGATTTCCCCACCTTAGGGATGCTCAAGATGTGAGAGCTTTCTGAGCTAGACAACTAGGGTTGATGCTCTGCTGCAGAGAGTAAGAAAACGAAACCTGTCAATAGTAACCTTTGCCAGAATTGGGCACAAGAACCCCGGAGAGTATCTGAACCTGATTTTTCTTGGTATGTGGACTTGGCTATTGCCATGAATCTCCTTGTCTCCAAAGTCGATTTTCCTTTCATGTGCATTATCTTGGTTCTTAGGTAAACAGTGTTAGATTTGTGAAACAATTGACTCCACTCATAAACGGAAATGACTGAATTTTAAAAGCTTAGAGGCCACAGCCATTTTATTTTGGGAGATTACAGACATTTTTCAAAGACTACAGCTGAACTAAGTGCCTTCTGGCTTATGCAATCAAATTCTAGAGGGAGTTTCAACCCATAGTTTGCCACATTTGTTTCAGAGTTCAGCTGCACTTCTTTGGAAGTGATTTAACTTCAGAGGCGTTTCTTTTCTGTATAATGCAACTTTCTGATAGTTAGTTTGAATGTTTGGTGGTGACCAAGGTTGATTCTGTGGTGGAGTTACTTTACAATGTCAATGGGAGAGGATCCATTCTGCTTGGAAATAGACAGAACAGATGTCAGTAATTTTAATGTCAGCCTGACAACCATGTGCTTCTAACTTGAGCTCATATGTTTCAGCCAGCCTGAACATTAAGGCAGTAGAGTGAAATAAGCAGACCTGAGTTCGAGTTCTAGCTCTGTCTCTTATTAGCTGTGACTTGGGGTAAATCTTAATCTCAAACTGTTTTTTTTTTTTTAACCTCCTGAATCAGGCTTAAACTAGTATTTACTTGGTAGGGTTATTAAAAAGAATCTATTGAAATAATGCTGCATTACCTCAGTGATGAAGAATTTAGCCCATTCTTGGTACTCATTTATAATACTTGTTTCCCTACAAGTTTCTATAGACACAGGTCTGAGCTGAGGTTGTTTTGGCCACCCTCCCCGCAATCACTACTGCATCCTCTCCACCCTGATGGGTTTTATCTAGGATTCGAGCAGGGTGTAGGGCAGGGGAATTCATATCAATAGGATGGGCACAAAGAATATCAAATCTCCCCTTAGAGCTACCTCTATAATCTTGGTTGTGATTCTTTTGTGTCTGTCCCCACCCTGGGCAATGCTTTGGGCTGCTGGACCCTACAGCTTCTATGTGGAACATTCTGCTTCATTAAAAGACCTGTAGTCCTCCCTGTAACAATAATAATAATAATTTCTATCTATTGAGTACCTGTGAATGCCAGACACATTATCTTAAAGTGTCCAAACTATCTCTTTGAAGTAATATTTTTGTCCTTTCTTTACAGGTGAGAAAATAAAAGGCTCAGAGAAAAGTATTTGCTTACGATCTCACAGCCAGTAAAACAATTTAGCCGTGATTTGTAATCCTATCTTCCTGCCTTTCAATCCAAGCTCTTTGAAGAGTATCAAACTATCTCCTAGAAATATACTCAGAGAAAAATGTGTCTGGACAAATAAGTTAGGCCCAGATGGTAGGGACTCCTGGGTGCCTGGATGAATTTTATAACTTGAGATTGGTCCTTCCAGGTTGGGAAATTATTGTACTCAAGGGGGAGCTAAAGGGATGCCAGAGGCTGAAGTCAGGATGACAGAAAGAGAAAGAGGATGAGAGGACTGACATACATTAGAGGGCGTTCCCATTTAGGGCATTAAAAGAAGAACTAGTGAAGGAAACATGAGGAGGAGATAGGAGGACAGCCAAGGAAAAAGCAGTTCAAGATGGTGGTTAAGGATATCAAATGCTCCAGAGAAATTAAAGAGGATGAAGACTTGGAAAAGGTCACTGGGTTAAATTACATCATTGGTGACTCCCAGGAGGCCCATGTGAATAGAATGGCGAGCTCAGAAGCCTTGGGAGGCAGTGGCTTTAAGGAATGAGTGGAAAAGTTATTGAGGGTAGTTAACCATGAAGTGTAGTGACATCTGGTCTGGACAGGTGTTCAAAAACGGGAAGCCGGACCACAGCAGGGCTTCCTAGAAGCCTGTCTTGGCAAAAGGGACAGGTCTAGAGAATATATCCAAGTTTCAGCATATCTAGCAACTACTTTGGCTGGATAGGAGAAAGAAGAGATGAATTGCCTAGAAGTGAAGAAACAGAGAAGAGGGCAAGAGATGAGGGTAAGCAGAGAAATAAAATATAGTCACCAGCTTCAGGAAGCTAGGCAAATCCCCCTTCCGAACCCCCAACAATCCTCAAAGGCTTCTTACATCAGCCAAGAGCTGCAGAAATCTGACCCACCAGGGCTGGTTAGACTTTGGCGGCACCCCACCCAAGGCCTCCTCTGCTTTTCTGTGCCCCTGTTCTCAAACTCCTTCACCTCTGAGCCTCTTTGTTTGCCTAATCCCCAGGTAGGCGAGGAGTCAGAAAGCTACATGGGTCTCTGTGTTGAAAGGGAGACTCTGCCCTCTCCCTCTCCCTGAGAAGTTCCTTCCCTAGCCTCTTGGCCTCATCCAAGAGGCTTAAAGGTGCTGTTTTCCAGTTTGGGAAATGCAGGCAGGGGAATGAGAGGCAAAGGGAAAGAATTAGAGAAAAGGGAGTTTCTAGGTTCCACTGAGGAGGTTCACTTTCCACAGTACTTTTTTTTTTTTTTTAAAAACCCACTTAAATTGTAAAATTTGTAACTCAATATAGAAAAATCTTGCTTAGCTCAGATACCACTAGAGTACTCATCGGAGGATTAAATGGTCTGAAATCTTTTGCTGAATAAATGCTGAATAAAATAAAAGGAAAAGAAACTTGGACAGTCCACTTCTTTCTCTGAACAGCTGAGAAAACTCAGCAAAAGACTAGATGATTTCTCCCAGGCCCCGAGAGGTAGAGGGAGAGACAGAAGAGCATCTCCATGGCCTGTCTGTCCGCAGGCTCAGCATGAAGACGCCTCTCTGGTCCAGTGGCTTCCTTTTCCCATAGATCAGAAGGAAACTGGTGCCTCATCAAAAACCTTTACTAGCAGCTCCACCATTCTGCCTCTCAGGGGACCTAAGCCAGGCTCGTCAGCCAGTCTGTCTGTGGCCACCTATTGTCCTCCTGGAAGGGTATCAGTTTCTAATCTCCCAGAGGAGCCTCTTCTTCTTAATCCAAACACTCAGGGGAATGTTAGCAGCTCAGCAAGTGAAGAGAGATGGAAACAGATAGTTTAAACCCTGATGGGAACATTCGCATGGATAAATAAGAGGCCAGAGTCTCTGACTTTTGAATAGGGCCAAGGAAAAAAATAAAAATAAGGCGAAGGCAGGCAGTTTCTTTCCTTCACTTCTTTTTCACCCTCACCTCCAAATACCCTTTTGACTTTGCTCTGGTAGTGTTTTCAGGGCTTTTTCTCTTCCTTATTTGCATCGCTTCCTTTTACATTTTATAGGCGCATGCAATATTTATGTGGCTTTGACCTTTTAAAGCAGTTTTAGAGATTGATTGTTTACGTTTAGGAATTTTCTTTAAGGTCTACAAAGTCTTTTGTGCTTTTTCCAGGAAAAGGCACTCAGTAAGAACCAAAACAAACAACGGAATAACTCAAATTTGATTGGAGCCAAATCTCTTAGGAGAGTAAGAAAAAAAAAATTAGCATTTGTTTTTGTTGTTTCCTTTTCCCTCTCCCAACCCAGTCAAATATTTGAACCATTCCTACTTCAGTCTAGTTCAAAAGTGCTTATGAGCTGTTTAAGGTCAAATTGTAAGCCTTGGACTGGAGAAATCTTGACACTCATTTCAAGGCATGTTTCAGAAATGAGCCAGGAACTATGAAAACCATGTTTATTTCACCAAGTCTCTGAGAAAACTCATGTCAGTATGTTTTACATGTGTCTCTTTGACTACGGAGGATGGGGAACCATTATTACTCTGGCCAAATTTTATGTGTACCTGCAAAAGCTAGGGCTATATCACTCAGGTTTGTGAGTGTTAGCCAGGCCTCTGAAAGGTTTGTCAGCAGCCTGGGGATGCTTGGCACAGACTGACCAGATGGGATCATATTTAGTTGTTTTCCAGACTCCCTCCCTTTTCTATGTAATTTATTCTGTGAAAAAGTTATCAAGGGGTCAGCAAGAGCCAAAGCTTTATTTTGAGTTGAAAAACCCTATATTTACATTTTATCTCCCCAATTACAAGCTCTTTGACCTTGAACAAGTCACTTAATCTGTTTGAGTCTCAGTTACTCTGGCTGTACAACAGTAATGATATCATCTGACTTGCATATTAGCTATTTGGATTCACTGAGATAATGGATATAAAAGCCCCTAGTATAATTCTTGGCAATTCATATTAATCAATATATATTAGCTTTCTCTATTTATGCCACAAAACTCTATGAGATGTTCAATAGAAAAACTATGTAAATTCAAAGTTTCATGCCTGTTGGACATCACGTTACAAACCAGCCTGCACTAAAAATAGAATTAAGATTAAGCCTTATCTATAAAAATGATAATTTTCCTGAATGGAAATGATACTTCTATGGTTCCTGACACAGCAGTGAGGAGCTCATCTCTCCAGTAAGATGACTACTGCCCAGTATAACTGCTATAACCAAACTGATTTGAGCCTATATTTCCAGTAAGTGGCTTTTGCCCAGAGTAATTGCTATAATCAAACTGATTTGGGTCTCTCAGCCACCCAGGCTCTGCAATATCAGAAACGACAGGGCAAGACTCTCACTGAACAATGACATTGCACTAGAAGATTGAATCCCTGGGATATCTAAAAGTACCTGGAAGGCCAACCAAGTCTAACCTCCTGAATATGCAATAACATTAACCTCTTTATTTTCTTTTACTTTTATAGTAGTATTAAGTAGTAAGGATTACAGGTCACATTACATAAAATACTACAATGTTTATAAATTGGCTATCTGGAAGCTAGGATATCAAAAGAGTTGAACCCATTCCACTCATGCCCCAATCCACTGCATGATCTTCAGTGTGTGTGTGTTCATGTGTGTGTGTTTGTGTGTTATGGCAAATATTCACACTTAGCAAGAGAACATTGGTTTTGCTTGGGGTGGAAATTCTGAAAATGAAATTTTAGCATTTAAAGAACTCTAAAACTTTACCAAGAAATATGATTTACATAATAGCAAAAATATTAAGACTCCCAAGTTTAAAAAAAAAAGTCTAAACAGCAAAGCAAAACAAAATGAAACAAAGACCAATAGTCTCAATTGTGTCATTCCACTTATTAGACAAAAGAATTAGCTAATTTAAATGTGAAGACATTTTCCCCTAAATTTTATTATGGGTGTCCAACGAATAATATGGCCACTAACCCACAGAGAATATAAATATTTGTTGAATGACTAGTCCTCTGGATTTGGCACAAGAAGAAAAGACAGGCTTTGGAAGCAAGAATTCTACACGATTTAAGTGAATTCCTTTGCTGAGAGGCTTGGGAACAAGGTCCTGGCCTTCCTGAGAGTAAAAGCCTGTCAGGTTTCAGCTCAAGATGTAGTGCGGGTGCTCCATTCAAAGTGAGGGCAGTGACCCTGAGTTCCTTGTCAGGACCTCGAGCAACTTAAATGCTGAAAGATGTGAATGGAAAGCAAAAGGGGATGTGGGTTGATTTTGCAAAGAGAAGGGAAGGTTTAAGTGGGCTATCATAGAACAGCTTTCAAAGATTGTTGGAAGGACAACCTTTCTCTTAAACCAAAAAGAAAGAGATTGAAGATAGGATTCGAAAGGATTTTTAAAAATTGTGTTAAAAATCCAATACATAAAGCTGACCATCTTCATTATTTTTAATTATACAATATAGTAATTTTAATTATGTGTACATTATTGTGCAATAAAAGGATTTTCTGACTGTGAAGTTGGTAAACAATGAACAATGTTGAATCGAGCGCTCTCTCTCTCTGTCTACTCTGGGGAAATAGGGAATCTCCTTCTTCAAAATTTTAAAGTAGCTCACATTCTTTGAGGGCTGGGGCGGGGGGGGGGGGGACCAGGGATTGAACTCAGGGGCACTGGACCACAGAGCCACATCCCAGCCCTATTTTGTATTTTATTTAGAGACAAGGTCTCACTGAGTTCCTTAGCACCTCGCTTTTTGCTGAGACTGGCTTTGAACTCGCCATCCTCCAGTCTCAGCTGCTGAGATTGTCAGTGTGCACCACCGCGCCCAGTAGTAGCTCACATTCTGAGCCCTGAGGGCCTGACTGAGATGATTTCTTAAAAATCCCGTCTAACCCAACAGTTCCAGGGCAAGGCCAAGCTCTGGCAAGCCCAACACTGGAGTGGACACAGAGGAAAGCCATGTTTCAGGTGCCTTGGGCAGAAGAAGAGATGCATAATTAATCTTTGCATTGGCTAAAGATGAACTCTAGCACTTGAACTCTGATTCTACGTCATCTGATTTCCAAGCATAGTATGTTTATGATGGTTTGCTTGAACTTGAAGCCTGTGGAATAAGTGCAGCTCTGCACAGCTTATTTTACCTTGGGTTTATATGCATTCAGCATTGACATCTCTACATTTTGGCCTCTGACGTGTTTCGGTTGCCGCTGCACTGGTGGTGATGAGGACTTCTGGTTATTGCGGCAGACACAGATAAAGAAGAAGAGGAAAGCAATGGCCAGGGGAATGGCCACGCTTGGCACCAGTATGTACAGGATTTCCATTTTATTCTTCTCCTTGGAATCCTTTGAATCTGGGTACAGAAACAAAAAAAAAGAATGAGTTATTTTGTTAAAATAACACGTATAACATTACATTGCATAGTTTAAAATGACCCTCTTCTATTCTCCTATACACACAAATCCACAGTGAGAAAAAAGAATCCATTGCTTATTAAAATTTGTTTCTATCAAACCTTCAACATAACTTATTGAAGTTTAAAAGTTTAAAGTTCAAACGTTTAAAAATTATAGAGAACATTATAAAGATTTTTGTATGGGTGTGGGTTGTCCTCCGGTGCTGCCTCTCTCTAGCAGCAGACCTGCATTTCTCTAACACCTTAAAAGTTAAACACCACGTAAATGGACTATATACATGCAAGAGCCTTAATGTGGACCACAGGGGTCTTCTTCTTTTGGACGCCAGCCCAGATCAACCATCACCACCACATGGTGTTCCAGACATCAGACCCTTGTCTTGGCTGGTGTGGACTTACAGGTCCAGTCCTGTATCTGCCAGTTTCAATGTTGCTAAAGAATGCTGAGCCCAGTGTCCCCAAAGCAACTGGCAGGAGAATATGGGGATCTGAAGTCAGGGCCCCATGGGTCCCTGATGAGCTTTGTGACCTGTTCAAATCATTCATGTCTCTGGGTTTCACTTTTTCTCATCTGCAGAAGTGAAGTGGAATGTTCTGGATGGTGTGTACAATTCCCTCCAGCACAGAAGTACTGTATAACTTGACACTTTTTTTGAAACCCCAGAATTCTTCTTAAATGGTTTCATATGAACCCAATAATTATGAGTGCTAACACTTTGAAGTATGTTTTTGAAATTTTATACATCCACTTTACCATTGGTTGGCAAAGACTATATGTACAGAAGGGTATGAGTATGCTTTTTTGAAAAATTGGTTTGGGTCTGACCATTAAAACCAAAAACTTAAGGCATATATTTTCATCAATGAATTTTTTGTCTGGTAAAACAAACACGGAATGGTAATTAGACAGGTTAGATAATGACATGCTCTGACCACTAAAATCGACTATCTTTTTTAAAGAAAATCCAAAATTGTGAAAATTCAGCTTGACACCAAATTCAGTGATGATTATTTATTTTACAAAAGAATTAACATGCAACCCTTCAGTGTGATCTTCCACTCCTTCAGTAAGTCACTAAACAAAAGCTACTATATGCCTAGCACTATTCTAGGTGGTGGGAATATAAAATCACGTAGGACGTGTCCTCTGCCCTTAAGGGGAGTCTTGCAATGAAATAGAGAAAAAGTCATCACAATATGTTATTAGACAAAAGTATGAATAGAAGGATGAAAAGACCCAAACCCTCCTTTAAATAGAGAGCTTCCTGCTGGGCACAGTGGTGCACACCTGTTAATCCCAGCTATTCAGGAGGCTGACATAGGAGGATGGCCAATTTAAGACAGCCTGGACAACTTAGTGAGACAGTGGCTCAAATAAATAAATAAATAAACAAACAAACAAATAAAATAAGATAAAATAAAATAAAATTTAAAAGGGCTGGGGCCAAAGCTCCATGGTAGAGGATTTACCTAGTATGTGTGAGGCCCTGGGTTCTCTCCCCTAAAAAAAAAAAAAAACAAGAGGCAGGGGCACTTCCCTGGTACATGTAAAGACAGTATACTAAAAATAATAATTTAAATCCCTTTTTATATTTCTACTGACACAAAATCAGGTTTGTGATCATTATCCCTATGGAATAGGAACTTTTGAAAACAAACTCATTTTATCCGCACACCTAACTCTAGGAGGTAGGTGACATCCTTACCCCCATTTTCATAGGCAAGGAAGCTGAGGGACAGAGTGGTTAAGTAACTGGCCCAAGGACATGCAGCTGGATCTTCCCCATCAGTCTTGTTCCTAGCCTCTGTGCTGCACCAGCGCCAGCAACTGGGGAACACCTGCTGTTTTGTGCCCAGCTTCCCACAGTAGGGGTCCTTGGGTTCATGGAGGTGAAAAGGGTGAGGGGGATCTGACAGGTGGAAAATAACACTGGTGCTGGCTTTGAACTCCCTAGTACCTGGTATCCCTGGTACCAGGTAAATGTGCAACCTTGCATCTCTGGAGGGGCCACTCTTCACTGCCAGGTGCATCTGCATGTCGGTGGACCGATGGAGAGGAATCGTACCAGTTTGAGGATGTCTACAGCAAGGCCTCCTGTGAGCTCACAAGACACACAGTGGGTACACTTAGATACACTGCTGTGGATTAAGGGAAGTAGACTTTTTAAAGTCAGAGACCTCGCTTTACTTCCTTTGTCATTATGTAGGTGAACTTGAGTCAGCAGTAAGACACTGAGCAAACTTGTCCACAAAGTAAAAATAATAATGCCCACTTCGTAGAATTGTTGTAAATAACAAACAGTGTAACACGGAATTTACCTATTCTAGTAACTGTAATGACTTGATCACTCAAAGTTCACTGTTAGAGTAAAAGGGGATTCTGGGATAAATGTTTGGGACTGGGAATTCTAAATAACCCTCAGCAAGAAACAACCTCTCTGATCTCTATTTCCTTCTTTATTCAATGGGAATGAATCACCCAATCTTATTTAGTTCATGCGAGAATCAAATGAGATAATGTTCACGAAAGAACCTTGAATAATTGAAAATTGCTATACAGTTGTTGGATGCTCTGTTATTAACATTATAGAATTTCTCAGTACCCTGGGGTGAGGGCAGATCTCTGTTATTCTTGGATTTTCAGTGAAATCATTATAAGCGTAACGATTACAAAAGGAATGAGACTAATTCAGTACTAATGTAACGCTAGTCATTTTTCCAGCCTGGATTTTTAGCAACAAGAGAAAGTAAGGTCTCACCTGTCTGGCAAACAAAGGAGTCTATTCTGTATTCATAACCTATCAGCTTATTCATGGAAGGCCTTTTATTGTAAATGGGCGGTCTGGGACAAATCCCCCTGTAGTTCTGCAGGAGAACAAACTTCAAGAAGCTAAATCCTTTAAATACACTCAAACTTGGCTCCTTCTGCTTACACAGAGGGTATGCAAAGGAGTACAAGGGGTGCAATGTCTTCCTGCCAAGTGAAATAATCAAGCAGAACAATACGCAGTGGTGTTGGAGGTGACAGAAAACAAATGCAGGACTATTGTAAGTCTATCATACAACACGGTTCCTTCCCTACACGACTCTGCATTTGGCCAGAAGGGGGTTCAATCTCTGGCTCAAAAAAACTTTAAAAAATATTTTCCATAGCACAAGTAGCCTTATTTCTGCCCAGTCCCTTTTAAATGCCCAATCATTCTTATTTCTCATTTTAACCTAGCACTTGAGTGTTATCTCCATCTTACAAAAACAGAAATTGAGGCTGAGAAAGGATAAATGACGGACCAAAGCTGGACAGTGGTGGAGCTTCTGGGTTGGAATGTGAGCAAGCCTGTCTGGCTTCAGTGCTTCTATGAATCTTAAATTACATCACTAATGAAAATTATTCCAAAATATTATATGGAATTGTTTTTGATCATTCTTAAGATTCCAAGGTTCCCTTTCAGTGAGAACTAATATCTCATAGGGAGTCATACTGTTAAGACGTTGCATTGGAACAATGGACATTATTCTCACTCGAAAGGGTAATGGAAACCTCTAATGTGTCACGCAGAAAATTGGCTGCAAATTAGAATGGTGAAGATTTTTAATACTTTCGAATAACTGCTTAAAAGTTCAATGCACATATTAGTTACATCAAGTTAAATACTTGGGATTTTTGAAACCAATAATTTAGTCCAGATCACATAATTAATTTCCGTTTAAAAATCAACAATTTGGTATCTCAATTCACATCTGACATTCCTGTTTTATTTTTACAATGACACTCAATACTTTGATTAGTAATTAAATATATTAGAGAAAATATTCTGTTCTTACCCTGGGGTTTACAGCAAGGTAATCATGATTTCTTACTCAGAAGATACTTTTGTAAAGTGAAACATCATCTGGGATATTACTTTGAGTTAAAACAAGGAAATGCTCTGATTTTAAGTATGTCAAAGGTGGGAAGAAATTTGAGTGAAAGTTAGAATTCAAAGGAAATGAAACAAGTTTAAATTATGGCCTTGTTTGAAAAATTTTAAAAAATTAAAAAGAAGAAAAAACAATCACTATTATTTATTATTTAAAAATTATAAAACAAGCAGGTCCATGGCAATAATGATATTTACATATACCCTTGGAAACCAAAAGAAAAAGATGGTAATTAGGCCTTAACCTGGCTTGCTGGCCCTGGTATTCATTGCTTTGATTTGATGATGGAAATACTAAGTAGATTGTCTATTGCTTAATGTATTCTCAAGTAAATTCTTTAACGAAAGAAAGAAAGAAAGAAAGAAAAAAAGAAAAAAAAAAGAAAGATAGGCCATATCAGTGATTAAAATTTTCTCTGTAGAAAAATGTTTAAATTATAAAAAGTTAGGGGCAAAAATTCATTTGTGAGCACTGGGAAAATCTTAGTAACTGCCATCTATACAAGTTCACTAAAATTTTCTACACAGTCAGGGCCTCAAGTTTCCTTTCCTATAAAAGGAAAGAGTTGGGCCATCTTTGTTTTTTAATAATTAAAGAGAATTTCAATTGTAAAAAATACGTAACATAAAATTACCGTCTTAACCACTTTTAATTGTACAGTTCAATATTGTTAAGTATATTCACCCTGTTGTATGACCCATCTACAGAGGTTTCCGTCTTATGAAATTGAAACTCAGATCCACTGAACAATTCTTCATTTCTCTCTCCTTCAGACCTGCCAACCACAATTCTACTTTCTGTTCTTATGAATTGGACTATTTTAGGTGGAATCCTTGATAAGTGGAATCATATGGTATGTCTTTCTCTGACTACCTTATTTCATCATGTGATAGCATGTGACAGGATTTCCATCTTTTTAAAAACTGCATAATATTCCATTTTATGTACATACCATGTTTTCTTTATCATTTATCCATTGATGGATATTTGGGTTGCTTTCGCCTGTAGCTCTTGTGGATAATGCTGAAATGAACATGAGTGTGCAAATAGCTCTTCAAGATCTTGCTTTCAAATCTTTTGGACAAATATCCAGAAATGGGATTGCTGGATTATATGGTAATTCTATTTTGAATTTTTTGAGGGACCTCCATACTATTTTTAATGTACTGCACCATTTTGCATTTATCAGCAGTGCGCAACAATTCCAATTTCTCCACATCTTCACTAAAAATTTTTTCTTGGATAATGGTCATCCTAATAAGAAGAGTGAGGTAGTATCTCATTGGGGTTTTGATTTGCATTCTCTAATGTTAGTCATAATGAGCATCTTTTCACATGTTTGTTGGCAGCTTGTGTGACTCCTTTGGAGAAATGACTTTTGGAGTCCTTTGTTCACTTTTTAATTGGGCAAATCTTTAGGTGCCAAAGTTTGATAAATTGTATAAAATTAAATCTCTTTCATTTTTCATAGAGGGGTAGACCAAGCAAATTTAAACTTCAGCAAAACATCAATCAAGTTGTAATTGACTCATGATTTTCTTATGAAAAAAATGGATAAATATTAGTATCATTAGATAGAATTGTAATTCACTATATGCATTTACCTAAAAGTGCTAATCATAAATCAACACCGAATTATAGAGGGTTATACTTTAGAAAAATTGCTTGCTCAACATTGTCATTGATCATGACAACTTGAAAAATTCCTGAATCTAGGAAAGTTACCCAATTGTTTAACTATTGAAATAAAAAGTGAGAAGATCATACAATAGGCTAAAACAATGAATCTAAACCGGCAATTGAAACTTTACAAATAGATATAATAACTTGCAGTTAGGCTATAGACTTGTTTTATAAAATCCATAATTATAAAAATCTACTAAATGTTGATGTAATCACTTTCCCCCCAACCCCTCAAAAAGGGAATACTAACAAGTTTTAGTGGAGATTTGAAGGCTCAGTTGCACCCAGCAACAGCATGATGAAATTGCTCTAAATTTTTCTCATATGGCACTTACAGCAGTGTAATAGCCGTCACTGCAATACTGAGTAATGATTAAGAACGTCACAGCCCTCTGGTACTTTCTCTGGTTACAAAACACCGAAGGGTGTCTCGTATTCTGAATAGGTGTCCTCTATTTTAAAGAAGGGCTTTGAAAGAGTAAGAAATACCCATAAGAGGAGAATGGTAAGAAAAAGTAAGAGGGGCTATGTGCTTTTCAGAACAAAGAGAAATCAAATAAAGAATATGAAAGATGTCTTCAAATCTGTATGAGGAATTACATATACCCGGGAATAAAAACCCAATCTATTTCCACATCATGTACATCCACAAGATTGGGATCCTAATTAGAAGAAGATAGACACCATGTTTGTATAAATATGTCAAAACCTACTCTACTTTCATGTATAATTAAAAAGGACAAATTTTTTAAAAAAGAAAAAAAACCTCAATTTAATTCATAGACTTGCTCCTTATTAGGGTTAATTTTTTTTTCTTTTTAGTTAGCGGTCAGCATAATCAGATTTCACATAGAAGTTTTGTTTTCTCTCTTACAAAAGCAGACTTTTGAGCAGTGGGAGCCATTCCACTTTGAGTGGAACAATTTCTCCATCTCTGGAGCCATCTGTCAATGTTTGTGATTTCTACAGTTCCTCCCAAGGTTCTCTGATTTTATAAACTACATTGGTATAACTTATTTGGACCCTTACTAAATTTTTGACTCTCACATGAAGCAATTTAAAACCTATGATGACATTTCTCTGTAGTGCCCTCAGCCCATCAGATCCAGTCAATGAGGCTGACCTCTCTGCATGGTATCAATGGGCACTTTGACCATTGACAGGTTCATCCAATTAAAGTCATTAGCAGGAGATAAAGGCAAGAAGAGTATGGTTGATGGATTTGTTCCTCTGGCCTCCTCCTTACTGGGTTGCTGAGGATTGTCGACATTCTTCTACTAAATGCTACCACGAGTCCTAGACAGCCTTCTGGTCAGCCTTAATAGGCTGGTAATACTTTCCATTCCTTCTAGTCTCAGATCCTGCACCTTCCTTATTGGTTTCTCCTAATAACACCTGTATAGACAATTTCTTTGCAAAATTCCCCTGAGTCTATTGGGTCATTCGTTTCTTGCTAGAACCTTGACTGATACAAAGGCAACAGCAACAATCATTGAGGCTTAACATCAGAATTCTGTTACCAAAAGGCCAAGATGACAATGACCACTTCCTGCTGGCAGGGGTGGCCCCCAAAGAGTCAGGGGCTTTCAAAAGCTTATTTTAAGAGAAGTTTACACACTGGGTAAATGACTATGTACTGGGGACACCTAAAAAAAAACTTTGAGAGAAAATTATTTTATAGTTAAAATGTTTATGGACTATGACTTAGCTATATATAATTTTGGGTCACTATTGTTCTTTGTTGAAAAATGTATAAAGGCTGGAAACTAAAGGGCATCTTAGAAATGTCTGTAGCATAAAATAACTGTTCTAGAAAGCTTCAAAGTATACAAAATCACGGCTTTATTCTTTTCTTCTTTACCCCTCCCCACCATTCAGTTCACTGTAGTGTTCAATTTTGGTTTGAAGAAATGGCTGAGAGACAAATTGCCTCACAACAGGTCTTCTATGAAATATGGGAGAAGGCTGCTGACAGAATAAGTTAAAAACTGCAGTGTTCACAATCTGGAAAACATCTGCCTTGCCCCGAACTGTAAACCACCACATTGTAGAAAATAGTTTGTGACAAAGCAGAACCTGGGGCGGGTGTTTCTAAGGTCATGGGACAAGTCAAGGCTATTCAGGCACAGAAGAAGGCTATATGCCCTTTGGCAAATTGTTCCAAGCCCAGGTCTTAAAAGGAAATATAAAAGCAATAGACCAGGTTAAAAACTCCAAATGGAGCCAAATGATTTACTACTTTTCTTATCAATGGGACTCTTCAGTGAAGCTAGTTTAGGAGCAAAAATAATGCTACTGCTAGTGGGTTTGGGTTGTTTGGTTGAGGGGAAACAGACAATGCTGGCAAGGTTACCGGAAAAACTGTGACCTCAAGGCTTGATCAAGGAAAATAAAGGGTCAAGTCTTGACTATGGAAACACCAAAACAAGCAGGATTCTGCCTCTCCATACAAATCAAGAAAGCAACAAAAGGGATCTCAATAACTTGGGGAGGAAAAAAGAATACAAGTCGTGCAAAATGGCAAGATCATTGCACAAGGAACTTCCAGAAACACTAATGTTCCCACAGATTAGCCAACAAAGCTGGGTAGAAAAGCATTGGTAAGGGCTACAGTGAAATGGTGACCCCGAGAGGAGTGTGTAGATGCCAGTTTGGGGGAAAAAATCAGCAAAATATTTCTTTTTCAATTTAGTTTCTACCCAACCCATGATACTTGGCTTCAGAGGTGACCGATGACTGCACATGGAAGGTGCAGGCCAGATCTCCAAGATGATGGCTAGCTTTGAGTATTGGAGATCTGGGATAGCCAGGAAGTGGCCGGGAAAAAGGGAAACACCATGAGACCTGAGTGGAGTTGCTGGAGGAGCTAGACCATATCAAGGCTGAGTCTAAATGAGGCATGCTGGATTCTTCAGAGATGTCTTTGAAGCTGAGCGTTCTATTTCTATATCTCTGCATATGTGAATAAGAAAATCAATGGACAATATTCCAGAGAATTCATAATAATCAAAGGAAAATGATAAAGGAATATTTATTCATCTGAAATAGTCTAGAATTTGTTCTAGAAGCAGTTACAGCGTGGCAGACAGAGGGAGGGATCTGGGACAGGGTTGTGTGGATCTGGTAAAAATAACATGCCTCAACTTCTGCATCAGTAAGGTGGAGATGATCCCTTTGATCTTGTGGTTACTGTGAGGATTAATTAGTTCAATACATTTTATTATGCATCAGCTAAGTCTTGGGCTAGATCTAATAGAGAGAACTAAGCATAATGTTCAATAAGCACTGTCACCATTAAAATGCAGAGCACAAAGCACTGGGAACTGGATGACAATACTTAGTGCAATCTAGCCCCTTTCTTCATTAAATTCTCCACTGGACTTAAGCTGCCTGAGGGTCTGGTCTGATCTCTCTTGCTGGAAAATTCTGAAGCACAGTAAACCTCAACATATACTGGTTTAGTGACTGACTGAATTGTAATACTTTTCCATTGTAATTATCAGATGCCTGGCACATGAAAGAAAAGAGGGAGGGTGAGAGGTCAAGTCTTTCTCAAACTATCATCTGTTTTGTCCTTTCTTTTCATGTCCTCTAGGCACTTTCTGGGCATAGACACACAATCCTCACCAAGCCAATTTCCAAAATTCACAGTGGCCACATTAAGTTGTCCTTCGTCTTGTGTTCTGTCCCAGAGTGAAAGTTCATGAATAAAACAATCTGCAGCAGACTGTTTATTCTAGAAAGTACAACCAATGTTCATATTTTCTATTTAATTAGGCCTATACTTTTTTTTAGCCTTACTTAGTTGAAATTCAAACAAAAGATGTCATTAGTGAAAATGAGAAACCCATGAAGATTCTGAAATCTCAACTTGGAAATGTAAATAACTAAGGAACATTCCCACAACAGTCCATCCCACTTGGGATGGCAGAAAAAGACTCATTTCAATCCTGTTCTACTAATTTACAACTCATTGTGAGATGAACAGTTATAGTTAATATTAGTCTATCTATCCGTCCGTGTGTTCTCACACAGAGTCATATACATACATAAATCACATAGTTTAAAAGGCAGGCTGTAGGTTGTAGTGCTTGCTCCCTTTTCTTTTAGCCATGTGACCTTGGACAAGTTACTTAGCCTAAGTCTCAGTTTTCTTTATTGGGCATTAAAAACAAATAAACAAGTAAAAAAAGAAACCTACCCATAAGTATATGGAATTACTTATTCATGACAGATTGCATTTAAAAAAATCTCTTAGTGTAGTTTTTGGCCGGTTGTAACTATACAATAAATGGTAATAAGTGTTTAATATTGTTTTTCTATTGTCTATGATTGTATAGTATAGGAAAAGTTTCCTTGACCCTGGCATTATTGACATTTGGGGCTGAAGAATCTTTGTGTGGGCTCTTCTGGGTTTTGCAAGGTGCTTATCAGCATCCCTGGCCAGTAGCATCCTCTAGACCCCTCTGTGGTGATAACGAATTTCCGGTGCAGAACAAAGAGTGATGGTCTAAAGAGAGGAGACCCGGTTTCTATGAGGTAATTGGTGATCTTAGATGGGCCTCTCACCGCTCTGGGCCTTGGTTTACTCATGGTTAAGGGGGCCGGAAAGTCCTACTTCATCTTTTATGGTTTTTGTGAGGATGAAATAAGAAAAAATCAAATGCTCTACAGAATTTATAAAAGTAGGATTCCATTATGATTATTTTGTCAGAGGTGGGCTACTGAGGGTCGCGATTATGAGAAATCTTGTCTCAGTCTGCAGTCGACACTGACCTGCTCTCTTCTGGAACTTTCACACTAGGGAGCCGCTGGTCTCCCAGCAACTTCTTATTGATCACACAAGGATTCCCCGTTCCTTTAATGCATGTGTTTGTGGCTTGAGTTGAAGAACTCAAGAGGAACTGTTTTCTTTCAAAATAAAATGAAAGTTGTGTTGTTGTTTTTTTTAATCCTAAGTGGTAAAAACTGCCTTGTTATCTCTGGGTTAACTTTCATCTAAATTTATCATTCATGTGACTAGAATTAACCAGTCATCAGAATTTTAACTGTGTCCTCTGCAGGTTAATATTCAGAAAGAATTCTGAGTTTCCAATATCACTGTCCTGATTAATACTGTGATCATTTACTGATAATCATTTATGATGAATTTCTTCAGCAGTAAGGGAACCTTTTTTGATGTTATATCATATAAGGGAAACGGCATGGTGGAATCTGGAGGTTGAGCCTGTTGTTATCCTTGTATTTATTTTTGCATCTATAGCTTGAAATGAGAGCTAGGAGAGTGCCAAGTAGAAGAATATGAGCTTTGCATTTGCTCAGAGCTATGTGTCAGCAGATGAAAGTTCAGTGGTAGGTCCAATCCCACCAATGGCTGGACATCTGATTTAGACAAGTTCTTTAAAACTTGTGAACCTTAGTGGTACATATTAATAATACCCATCCCACAGCAAGGGTATGAGTTTTGAATGAAGAAAATCATGTTAGGTACCAAGCAACGTGCAGGCATGTATTAAGTGTTCTGTAGATGTAAGTGATATTTCTCTCTCTCTACACAGTCAGAAAGAACTTTAAAGGATTTTTCTTCTTCTCTCAGAGCATGTGTTTGGTCTGATGGCTTCAGAAAGGCTATTGAGATGAAAATTAATACTTTTTTGGTATAATGTATAGTCTTGATTTTTTTATTTTTATTTTTAGCAATAGAACTTGAGTCCTTGAATCAGACTGTCAACATATCTTCCAGTTTATGGGCAAATTTCTTCTCTATTTCTGATAACTATTAGTTAGAAATTAAGGATCAGAAGTGACCAATGGAGTTTGCCAAGAATGGAATGAACTGTGCATTTCTCCCATAAAATAATTCATTTGGTCCAGCTCCCACTAAACTTCTGCAGTTTCCTCTCTCTCAGCAAAAGGCAAGCCAAGCCAACAGCTCTGGAGTCATTCTTGAACCCTTCCTCCTTTTGTACCACATCTGATCTACCAGTGATTCCTGTCATCTCCAATCTCAAAATGCATCCAGCCTCTGCCCCTTGCTTCTGCCTCCTCCATTCCTCCTCCTGCTCTCAAGGACACTGCATCTCTTCCCCCAGATTATCTCTGTAGCTTCCCATGATCTCCTCGCCTCTGCTCTCACCCTTCCTGCAGTCCAGTCTCAACTCAGTTTCCAAAGTAATCCTTTAAAAATGTTCCGTGTGAGTTCTGTTCAGAATGCTCTAAGGCCTTCCCTACTCACTCAGGCTCACAGCCTCAGTGCTACAGTGGCTTCCAGGGCACTGCATGATTGGATCTTATTACCTTTCAGACCCATTTGCTGCTCTCCTCCTTGCTCATTCTGCTCCAGCCCCAATGGCCCCTTACTTCCTCTTGGGTGTGCTAGGCCTACTCTTACTTTAGGGTCTCCACTTATCCCACCACCCAGATGAGTAAGTACTTGGCATATAGTAGACATTTGACAAATATCGTGGCACAAATGCCTTGAATAATGATCTAAAGACCCAGTTCCCCCTGGCTTATGTTATCTGTGTGTCTCATAACTATTGCTTCTGGTTTGAGAGTTTTTGTTCTTAGTTTCCCAGCAGTGGCATCCTGGTTCGCCCATCATGCCTGGGAAGCCCACTCCCCGTATCAACAAGAAAGAGTGTCAGAAAGATGAATCCGTTCCAGAGAGTTCCAAACTCCAGGTCTCATCAACATTTTCATTCTCTTTCTTTTACCTTATAAACATTCTCTAAGTAATGGAACAAACTGACTCAGCAATTCCATTTTCTTTCTACACACTTGTACACTTCTTCTGCAGTATTAATGGACCAGACAGAGAACATGTTTATCCAGAGAGTGCCCTGGATGAGTGGGCAATGGTTGAAGACTCATCCTGGTTCATGGGTATGCTCTGTGACATACAGAAGACAGTTTTTTATCCGCACAGCTTCTGATATGACTGTTGTGCTAAAAAGGTCCACTTTAACATGGACCGTTATAGGTCACATCTTTTTCTACAGAGATGATTGTGATAAGCTGTCTCACCTGTGCCTCTGGAAAGCTGGGTCCCTGTTACATCTTCTAGTGCAATGGCTTCAGGTAGAAAAGCAGTTACTTTTTATAGTGTGATCTGGTACCTTACTATTATGTAGAAGTATCAAGATTTTTTTTTGAAATATCAAGATTTATCTACACTAGAAACTGTCTGACATCAAGCAAACACTTTCAATCCAATTTGCTTCCCCCCACTGCCCCCCCATAGGATACTTCTAAGTGAAGAGGGAATGGGGTGGGGATCTTTGAGAGGCGATCAAAGACATTAAGGGCAATGACTTGTATTTACCACAGGCTGGGATGTCACACAGGTCAGACTTAAAGTTTTCATCCAAGGTGAAGCACCAGGGCGCCTCCTTCTGATTCCCTGGGTTGCGGCAGTAGGAATGGCCTCCATTCAGCTCTGGGAAGCGGAGGGCAGTGAAGGTGTGTGTGTGGGGGTACTGGGAATTCCACGGCTGGCACTGGCGCCCTGATTTGGTCACACTGACAGTCCCCCGGTAGTCTACACCTGTATTGTTGTAGCACTTGTGATCTGAAAAACCCAAAGAAAAGCCCAAACTGTTAAAAAGACACAGAGGCAAAGCTGGTTGGTGTTCCCCAGGCAGCAGTTTCTGGAGGGGAGAGCATCTGATTAACCTCATGGTCAGGGGCCACGTGGGGCAGTCTTCCTGCTGGCTGGGCTTGGACTCAGGGCCTGCCTTGCAGTTACATTCCTGGGAGGATTTAAAGCTTATGCTTCAGGAATAAAACCAGTCTTCTGCAAGTATTTTTAATATTGAGCACAGAAGAAATCAGAACTAGAGTGGGACCTAGAGGTACAGAAGTAATTTCCTCGTGAATGGTTCAGTGAAGGTTCAAGCCAAGCTTTTCCTAACATTCTAATTAATGGCCTTACAATGAATCATGTGATTAGAGAATCTAGCTGGTAATTCACAGAAAATGTGTACTAGTGCATTCTGGGTTGCTAGCAGGAGTTAGGGCTCTCTCCGTGTGGATGTAGTGAATACCCATGGGAAGCAGATCCATTTAAGCAGCCCTCCCAGGTGACCATAGTGGCTAAAACTTAAAGCACTGTAGAATCTACTGAGTTGATATAAACTGGAGTTTGGAAGATTACTGACTATAGTAACAATTTTGATATGAGCACTTACTATGTACTAAGCATTTTTGATCTATAAATTTATTTAAGTAATAAAATAACATTAACTACTGAAAGGAAATTTAAAAAATTACAAGTTTAATCTAGGTGAAAGGAACATGTACAGAAGAATAGTCTTCCATTGGGTGGTGGAGAGAAGATAGATGATGGAGGCCAACCTTCATATATGTTATTTTAAATTGCAGTACAATACACATACCATAAAATTTACCATCAGTGCATTTGGTACCTTTACAATGTTGTGCAACTTCACCACTACGAGGTTCCAGAACACTTCTGTGCATTACTAGTCACTCCCACTACTCCTAATCCCTGCCCCTGGCAGGTATGAATCTGCATTGTATCTCTATAGATTTGTTTATTCTACGTATTTCATATAAATGGAATCATACAGTAGTGTCAGGCTTCTTTTATGTTTTCAAGTTCTATTCTGGTTGCAGCATATATATTTGCATGTCATTCCTTTTTATGAATAAATAATATTTCATTGTGTGGATATACCACGATTTATTTACCATTCTTCCACTGATGGACATTTAGGTTGTTTATGCCTTTTGGCTACTGTAAATAGTGCTATTATGAACATTCACATGAGAGTTTTTGTTTGAACATCTGTTTGCAATTGTTCTGATCATATACTCAGGGGTGGAATGGTAATTCTGTGTTTAGGTTATGAAGAAACTCTCTCCTATTCTTTTAAATGGTTGTTTTTATGCAGCTTGTTGAAGGTAACTCTATCTAGTCTACCATTGAGTGCTGAGGCATGGTACTCAGACCACTAGAAGGTGATCTAATGACCAGTGTGAACAATTACTGTCCTGATGTGAATAATTACTGTAGGTCAAGGTCCATTTTCACTATGCCATTGGGTTGCTCGCCTTCAGGTCAGCACAGAAGTTCACACAGAAGGTCAGGGCTACCACTTACTTTTATTTATAGGATCTGCCATGGGAATTCCAATCCGAATACAGTTTGCAGCTTCTGGGCTCTCTGGCTGGGGAAGATCTTCACAGTTTGGCAGTTTTAGCCTCATCAGAATCATGGGATTCGACCTTGCAAAAATGTACTCTGTTTGACACAAGACATTTTCCAGGATTTCACATTCATCTCGACACAAGTCTCGGGGCTTTGGGACAGCTGAGGTTTCATCACAGTATGGGAAGGCGTAGTGGCACAGGGAAGGAATGGCAAACTGAGAGCACTTATCAGATAAGTGACTGGAGGTGCCAATCATGGTGAAGGCAGCTGAAAAACAAACACAATTATTAACTCCAGAGGCCAGGGTTTATCTCCTCCGGTTATCTAGTCAACAGATATCAAATACAAACACACACAGGGAGGAATCTGCTGTGCTGAAACCCACAGGGCCCGGAGGAGGAGATTCATTTCAGATGTCAAAGCAGCTTACTTTCACTGACTTGAAAAAATCATTTTGACTACAAAGTTAAAAAAATATTAAATTACATATGTACTGTTTCCTAATAAAAATAATTAATTAGGTTAAAGTACAATACATTTTTCATTTTTTTACTACAAAGCAGTAGAACTTCATGTTTCATCCGGGATTTTTTTTTATTATTATTAGTTTTTCGATGCTTCTAAGACATTTGACAGCTCCAGGGCAGAACTTGCCTCAGGCAGTGGCTGAGCCTGAGCACAGCATCCAGTTCTGTGTCTTGCCAGATGGCAAGAGTTGCTGGACGAGTTTGGGTAACTTGCTTCATTTCTTTGCGGCTTGAATACTTTCTATTCCATTTTCTGAAAATGAGGCAACTCACTTGGAAGTTCTCGAAGAGCACAATCCAATTGTTCCAGTATGTATCATAGACTATTAGTGCTCCTCCAGCTTAACCTCATCCCCACGGGGCGTCTAGATAAAAAGAGCAGCAGTCTGGAAGGGCAGTCCTGGGGGCTGTTGATGCCCTGTTTCTCAATGTGTGTTTCTTGGGACTTTAATCCTGAAGCTTATTAACAGTGTTTGAGAAACTATGCTTACACAGCCAAACAGGTTTGGAAAATGCTAGGGGGTTAAACAAAGTTATATGGAGGGGGGGGATCAATAATACGTTCCAGGAAGCTGATGTCTACTGAACAATTATTATAAATAGGTCACCGAATATTTACGTCAGAATCTCCCTTTATTTGTATGAATTCTTGGTAAAAGTTGGGTTAAAATGTTCTTTTTTTTTTTTTTTTTTTTTAGGTTGAAATGTGCCTTCAATAGCTCCTTCCTATCAATCCTACATCTGCTCTTTGAAATTTCAGAGTTTTCTTCCTCCTGAAAACTTGAGGGCTTCCAAAAAATGGCAAGTCCATCTTTCCATAGTTAGTTCTCCTAGTTAAATAGCTCCCCCCAGCCTCCTCCCTGTTCTTTCAAATTCCTTCAAGATCATACTTTCTGAACCTTTTGTTGTTCTATGTTCCCACCTTGGAATGTTTTGATTCTGGTACTGACAACTAAATCCACAGCCTGGCACATTCTAGGTAGGTGCTGTGCCACTGAGCAACATCCTTAGCACTTTTAATTTTGAGACAAGGTCTTTCCGAGTTCACAAAGCTGGCCTCGAACTTGGGATCCTCCTGCCTCAGCCTTCCCAGTTGCTGGGGATTATGGGTGTGCACCACCATGCCTGGTTTGAGTTTATTCTTGCCTCTTTCTCACTTGCTTGCATACTTTTTCAGTGTATTATGCAAATTAAGGTGTTTCACTGTGGCATTTCCATACATGCATATATACCTGGTGCATTGGTTGTGTCTACCTTCCCTCTATGCTCTCTATCCTTCCCTGTTCTTGCCTTTCTTAAATCCTCAGGTTGCTAGACAAACTGTAATAGTCAGATTTGAATTTCAGAAAAACATGGAGGATATAATTATGTTAAACATTATCTGAAATTCAGACATAACTGGAGAAACGTTTTTGTATTTGCTAAATCTGTCAGCCTTACTAGAATTTCATGAAGGCAATTTCAAATGGACTGCAAAGAGCATGTGGCACAGAAGCATAATGACCACACTCATGAAAAGGACATGAGGCCATGATAGCCACCAGAACTAGGGTGGAAATGGTCTAAGATGCACTACACTAGCCACACTCATGTGAAAGGGCCACACTCTTAGCTTTCCATCAAAAGAAAATGAAGACAATTAAATTTCAGTGAGGAAAAATGATGAGTAAAATATTGACAAGTACAGCAGGAAGGCACCTAAGGTTAATCATTCATTTCATATAGGAAGAAGGGATTTTCTTTTTTTTCTGATTTTCCATATTGTTAATTGGTGCATTATAGGTACACATAATGGTGGGATTTATTGCTCCATATCAGTACATGCACACACTACAACAATATAATGTGGCCAGTATCATTCCCCAGAGGTTTCCCTTTCCCTCTACTCCTCCCTTCCCTAGTCCCTTTTTTCACTCTACTGATCTCCCTTCAATTCTCATGAGATTCCCCGACCTTTCTTTTCCTTTTTTTTCCAGAAGAAATGATTTTTGTGGACAAGAAGCAATTTCCCCCAAGTCGCTGTAAAAATAGCTCTGGGATTCATGTCCAGAGTTCTAGACTCTAATTTCATTCTCTTTCAGTGTATAACACGTTGCTTCCCAACAGTAAGCTCTGTGAGGGCAGACACACCCAGCCTGTTTACACCATCACATCCCCAGGTCCGAAGCCAGCTCCTGGCATACTGAAAGCACTCAGTAATATTTATTGAGTGTTGGAGTGAATGTCAGATTTCTTAAATCTTCCTTTTTCTCTAAGAGTGATCTTTAATAAATTATTTTAATGTAAATTCCAGAGCACAGAGATCATGTCTCATGATTCTTTATGGCCTTGCTCCCAGCCCTCATGCCTAGCCTACTCCTTTGTCAAGAGAGAAGCTCAATGAAATTGTTGGTGAGAAAAATAGTTATTCAAGGGATAAATATAACTTTATTGTTGTTACCTACCTGTGATCTGATTTTCTATTTCCCCTTGCATATGCAAAGACTCCATATAGACAGTGCGGTTGCCAATAAATCGTGCACATGCAATCCCTCTGTATGGCTGACAGAATCCATCTTCTTCATACTCATCTCTAAAAACAAAGCGTAGTGGTTATCTAATGTACCGGTTAGTCAGCTCTCACTGTGCAATGCCCTTAAATACCACTAGGGGGCACATTTGGGCATAGTATCCCAAAGACAGCTTTTGCTCAGTTCTCAAAACATCACTTAAAACATCTGTTGGTCACGTTGGTCAAGTTTCCTACACCCCCAGAAAATCATCCTGAAGCACAAAATCATCCTTAAATATGGGAGAAAACGCTTTTATTTTCGCAGCTGGTGGTGGGCTGGAAGATGATGTAGTTGTAAGAGTAAAGAGGAAATGAGTTGGAAATCTGGGCACATGTTCTACAGTTTTTTGTTTTTTAAGCACAGATTATTTCTGCTTCATTTGCTACAATGGCGTGGGTGTATTAGCCACAAGATCCACTCCAACTGACATGTCAATTAGGGGGATCCACAGGGTAAGGAGCTGGGTGCAGCTAGAAGGAACCAGAGTGTAGCCTGGATAGGTGGCTTCTTACTGCTTGAGACCTATGCTATGCAGAAAGACAGCCTACACAAAGCCACAGACCTGAAAATTTGAGTTGAGTCACTAAATCTACAGGAATTTGGAGAAAATGTCTTTGGAAGTCTTGCCTTAATGTTACCCTAAAATTTTTTTTTTTAAAAAAGTCTTACTAAAATTTTGCTACCTCAAAATAATAAGTAAAAGAAGAAAGTAGATTTCATCTTGAAGACAAAGGGATACCAGTTAATTATTAGCACTGTGGCAAGTGATGAACCTGGAGATGTTAGTTTTAATATAAAAGGGCAGAGGCTATACCTTCCCTAAAATGGGCCCAAGACAGAATATAGGACATCCACCTGTTTTTCAAAGGAAGATCATAGCTATGTCAAAAGCTGCCTGCCACATTTGTAGGTTGATCTCTACCCTGGATGCTTCTTTTCTGCTCAATCTGGCTGCTGTCAATACGTCTCCACAAAATATCATTTCCCTCTTGGGTTTTTCTAAGTTAAAAGCCAGGAAAACAATATTTCCTTTCTGGGTTTAACATGTGGGCATCCTTAGGTAAGTCCTCTATGCCCTCTGAGCCATGTTTTTCTTATCTATAAGATGGGGATGACAATTGATCTCTCTAGCTTCCAAGTATAAGTCATAACAATCCCATCAAATAGGGCAAAGGCCTTTTAAACGGCAGAGATGACATTGATTATTATTAAAGTATTTACAAGACTCAAAGAGGAATTTTATTTAAAAGGCATTTACTAAGCTCCTATCCTGCAACACAGACTGTGGTCAGGGCTTTGGTGCAGTACTTCCCCACTTGTGTCGGTGGGGTGAGGGTCAGTACAGGAGTCTAGGAAGCCCACAATACAGCAGCAAACCAGAAAAAAAAAATCTGATAGACAGTTATATTCATCAGTTTTCTATTTCCCACTCTACACCAATCAGTTTGAAGGTGGGGGTAGGGTAAGTATCTTTAGTTGAGTCTCAAAAATAGCCTGTATTGCAAAGCTCTTAAAATCTTAACCTTTAAGTACACATACAAACGAATATATTATATACCTGACATAAAGAAATTGAAATTTTAATGTTGTGCAATCCTGCAAGCACTCCATATGTTTACTTTCATAAACCCTAGAGTAATGTTGAAGCCTTTTTGGCTTAAATTTTACTTGGGTTGTAAAATTAACCCAACTTTTATTGGGTAACTAATACCATAAACCTATGGGGAGAAGGAAGGTTCTCGATGACCTAGCCTTGGATGCTGTAAACCTAAGTAGAGACCAGAATCCACCCCCACACCACCCCTGCTATTAGAGACTATGCTTTTCTATCCCTCAGCATTAGCAGATCCCTGGATGTTGAAGGTGTCATTATGAGAACCCTTCGTCCTCCCCTACTTAAATTCTGAAGGCCTCAATTTATATCTCTTGGGAGGACAAAACCCTGGAATTACCCCCAGATATAAATCCCCAACCTACTGGGAGTTCCCATATTTTATGTGTGAAGCTTAGGCTAAACTTCTTACCACCTTTCCAGTTCAAGCCTCTTAAAAAGACTCTTTGAAAATATATATATATATATTCCCTCCCCCAAAAAATAAAATGGAATGCAATTCCTTAGCTGCCCATTTCTTATCAAGGGGTTACAGCTGCAGGTGTATTGAAATTTTTTTTTTACTATGCTTAGAATTCCTGCTATTCTGACCAATTTCCTGGGGACAGATATTTTCAAAAACCAAAAAGCAAACCAGTATGTAACGTCATCTGCTGGTGAGCAGTTCTCAGCCCTGGCTACTTGTAAGAATCTCTTGAGGCAGCTTTCAAAAATACCAGTGCTTAGGCCCCGCCTTGGACCTATTAAATCATACTCTCTGGGGGCAAGGCTTAGGAATTCATGCTTAAGAAAAAAAAAAAAAAAAACCCCAGGTGATTTGAACGTGGTGAAGAACCACAGCACTAAAAAAGCAAACTCCTATTAAGCATCTGCTCCTCTGTGCTGCATGCGGTGTGAGGTGATTTCTTCATAGCATCTTTATTTCACAGGAGGAAACACTGTGGTTCAGAGAAGTTAAGTAGCTTGAAATTCACAAAGCCTGGAAGTGGTGGAGCTAGGAATTAAAGGGAAAAATTCAAAGCTCAGGCCATGTTGCTGGATCTGTAACTGTGTTCAGTTTTCCAAGACTGTTCTCCATCAGAAATAACTTGATTGTAAGTAAGAGACTTTCTGATGAGCCTTTATCCTGTACCAAGCACTGCTGAGTTCCATATATTTATAAAATAGTTTGTAAGTCATCTCATATTGACTGGAGTCTTCTAAAGAGGGTGTAGTGTAATTATTCCTATTTTACAGATGAGAAAACTAAGGGCCAGAAAGCGTGAAGAACTTGTCCAAAGTTGTACAGCAAGCAGAAGAGCTAGATTTTTCCTAATGGAGTGCTTGTAACCATACTGTGTGTGTGTATATATATATATATATATATATATATATATATATATATATATATTTTTTTTTTTTTTTTTCCTAAATGGTTTGGTTATGGAAGTTCCTGCACTTCTTACAGGGGCTTTCTGCTGTGGAGATGCTTTAGTGTATACTGAGTGGCAAAAAGATTTTCTTTTAAACACAGTCACAATCACCTTTCATTCCTTCCAATTTTCCCTGCTGGCTTTGGCTGGGGGAGAACAAATCCTCCCCAGCATTAATCAGCTTTATGCTTTTTTCCAGCTCACACTTCTTTCATCACTGATGTCTTCCTGCCTCACTCCATGCTCTGCAAATTAGAAACATGAAGCGGCAAGGCAGCTGAAGTGCAAGGGCACTTGCAGTTATCGTGTCCAAGGCCACGTTCTGCGGAGGAGGAAAGTGCATGGTGAAAAGGCAGACGGAACCTGGCTGCTCATTGCCATGGTCAGCATGAGCATGCGCCAGATACCTCCCTGGATGTAGAGGTGCAGAGGGTGTTTTGCGGGAACTTAGGTTTCTCACAGAGGTAATTTAGTTACCATGTTGCCAGCCTCTGCAACCTTCCCAGTTTGTTGTCATGGAATTGGCAAAGACAGAAAACGTTTTGCCCTCCACTTCCAGGGTCTCATTCCCTAGGGCAAAGAGTTTATAAAGGATGATGAGACTTTGCGAGAGTGCAGGTGGCACCTTGGGGCAGCAGTGGGAGTATCTATCCATTAAGCTCTGAAGAGCCAGGAAAAGCAACACTGTTCTATGGAGACTTCATCTCATGCCTGTTCCCAGCCTCGTTCCCTGCCAGGTGTAGTGAACCTGGTAATACTAGCCACACTAAGGATCTTGCAAGTCTCAAAATAAAAAATGCACTTTGATGCTCCTGTGGCTCGGCTTGCACTCTTTCTGAGGCCTGAATGCCTTCTACCCTCCTTTCATCTGTGAATGTCCTTCTCATTTTTAGGATCCAGATGCTCCCAACTCCCCCCAACTCTCAGCACCTTAGTCAAACCATTCTGTGGAATACTAACTTTATATTATACCCTTCTGTTTATTGCTCACTCACAAATCAACCTAATTGAGGTTGTGGTGACTGTCCTAGGCTAGCCCACTGTATGGACCATTCTCCATACCAGAAACATCCTCCTTCCTGGGAATCATTTTCTTTCTCAGAATAATAATAAAGGGAATGGGCAGATCTAATAGATTTAATTAGCAGAATGGATGATTGCTAGTGAATTTGGCCCTAAAATTCCCCGTTTTGGGGAAATACAATAGTTAAAATGAATACTTATATGTGGGAAGAGAATGGATGTAGAGGTGTTTTGCTAACCATAAAACCTAACTGAAACCAAAGGATGGAAAACAGGTACTCAATTAGCTTCGACACACAAACATTCACAGCAGCACAATTCACAGTAGCTGAAAGGTGAAAGCAACTAAAATTTTCATCAACAGATGAATGGATTAACAAAATTTAGTTGATACACAGGGTAAACTACTATTCAGCCATAAAAAAGTAAAAAAGTACTGAAACATGCTACAGTATGGAAGAACCTCCAAAACATTATGCTGCTGGGTGTGGCGGTGCATGCCTGTCATTGCAGTGACTTGGGAGACTGAGGCAGGAGTATTGCAGTTCAAAGCTAGACTGGACAACTTAGTGAGACCCTGTCTTAAAATAAAAATAAAAAGGTTTGGATGTAGTGCAGTGGTACAATGTCCCTGGTTCAATCCCTAGTACTGAAAAAAGAATATGCTAAATTATATAAGCTGAACACACACACAAAAAAGCCCCACATATTGCATGATTCCCTTTATATGGACTATTCAGAATAGGTAATTCACAGAGACAGAAAGGTTGGTGGTTGCCAGGGGTATGAAGGCAGGAATGGGAAGTAACTGCCTAATGAGAGAGGCAGTGTATGTGCCACACTGTGAATGTGCTAATTATACTGAATTGGTCACTTTAAAATGGTTAATTTTATGTTTCGTAAATTTTGCCTTAATTTAAAAATATCTCATTTGTACAAGAGGGCTGAGGTGGAGGTCCAGGGAGAGGCCAGTAGCTAGGATTCCAAGTCTTTGAGGTGAGGAGGGGTTTTGATATCTTTGTGGGTGACTATCACAGATTCATCTGACGGAAGTGTGGGCAATTTACAGAGCATCTGCAGTATGGTACCTCTGTCCTGATTCTCACGGCTCTTGGAGTGGACTGGCAGGGAAAGTGAGCTCCATAAGCCCACAGCATGGCAACCTCATGGGGAGGTCTGCAGGGAACAAAGTCATCCAGCACCTCTGAAGTTACCCCCTCAGCCCTCCTATAGGCCCCATTATGAGCCACGGGAGATGACATCATATCAGGACCACAGAGCCAAGACCCAGGCCACCATGCAGCGGTGGGAGTTTCCATCCAGGAGGAGATGGTGTCCCTAGGTGTGCTCCAGTGAGCCATCTAGCAAAGGTGGGTTATTTCTTCTCTATGTGGTTAGCCTTTTCTCTTTTCCCGAGTAAAAACAACTTCCCAGTGCCTTCCCAAAAGACCATCATGGCCAAATATGGATGGAAAGTATCCCCTTTTAAAATGTGTAAATTGGGCAACCTATTGGCAAGATTGGTTAAAAACAAAACCACATACTAGCTTTAGATATTCCAGGCTCAGTGTGAAGTTTCCCAGACACCCTTGGGTGATGCAGTCAGATCACTTAAAGGTGAAAATTAGGTATAACAAAAGCAAAACCAAAATACAACAAAAACTTTCCACATAGTAAAGGAAATAATTAACAGAGAGAAAAGATAACCTGCAGAATGGGAAAAAGATATTTGTAAATTATTCATCCAACAAGGGGTTAATACCTATATATATATATATTTTTTTTTCAACTAACTCCTCAGCAAAAACAAAACAAAACATATAAACAAACAAAACAAAATAATCTGATTTTTAAAATGGGTATGTGATGTGAATAGATATATTGTAAAAAAATATATATATATATATATATATATATATATATATATATACACACACAAATGGGTAACAAATATATGAAAAAATCCTCATCTTCACTCATCATCAAGGATTTGATATTCTGTCCTTTGTGGCAACAATGAATGGAAGTGAATAATATTATATAAAATAAGTCAAGTATATGACATGTTCTTACTCATATGTGAAGCGAAATGAATTGATCTAATGGAAGTAGAGAATAGAATGGTGGCTACCAGAAGCTAGAAAGGGTAATGATTGGGTAAAACAATAAAGTGAGATAGGAAGAATCAGTTCTAGGATTCCATATATAGAGCACAGCATGGTGAAAATAGTTTAAAAGTTTATTGTGTAATTCAAAATAACTAGGGGAAATGATTGTGAATGTTCTCAACACAAAGAAACGATAGAGATATGTTAATAAGCCCAATTTGATCATCACACATTGTATACATGTATCAAAATAACACTGTAAATATAAATAAATATGAATAATTGATATGTATCAATTAAAAGAATTTTAAAAGGGGACTTTATAGTAAAATTAAGGATCCGAGTAAAGGTCACAGAATTAGTCCAATGCCGATAGATCAAAGACAAGAAGACTTTAAGAACAGGTTATAATCAGATATTACCTCAAAAGTTATCACCTATCCAAAAATATCTCCTTTTTCCCAAGAAGATTTTGAGCCTGGAAATATCCTTAGTTAACTGCTAACCAGGACGAGGTGACATAATTTGAATCATACTGGCTTTAGCTACGCACATCTTGGAATGAGGCCTTTTGGTGAAAAGGCATCTGCACAGGTACAGGCAGACTCGTGAAATGAGCTAGTCCGAATAAAGAACGTGCTGGAAAGGGAGCTGTCAAGCGCACCAAAAGCAGACTTTGCCTCCGGCTGACTGTGGTCAAGAGATTACAGGCGAAATACGTGATCCCAAGGTGATCTCACAAACTGTTTTCTAAAGATCAGTCTGAAAGTGGGCATCAAAGAAGGTAATGTGCTAACATATTTGACCTTTCAGGTCAATTTTCAAAGGGAGCCAATCAAGGTATGTCCCCCAGAGGGTGGATGACACAGGGAGAAGACTCCAATCTGTCAGGTCAGGAACTCAGCTAGCTCTGACATCCTGTTGTCTGGTGTTGAAATGCCTTTGTAAGCACAGGCAATTTTGAGGTGACTGTGTCCAATATCATGTGAGGTTCCCACAACTGGGCACTGACAACTGTGAACATTTATTCCCTTGCTCTGTCTCACACCACTTTTTTGCTTAAAAAAAAAATTTAAATCAAATTTCAAGGTTTCCCCCCTCTCTCTTGGCCATGAACCATTTAAACAAACAGATGAATAATGTCTGTCATAGTTTCCAGAACAACACATAATAGTTACTTGTGTTCAACTCAGAAATGGGAAGACATTGGCTTTGCTTCACGGTGATGTTTGGGAACACAAGGGTTGCACTGCTCTTGGAAAAAGAGAAGAATTACCAGGCTTGTATCTCACAAATGTAATTTAAAGGAAAATGATTCATGTAATGTATTTTCTTCCTAATAAACAATATATTTGAAATGATAGGACTGCACTAGTGCAGTGCTCATAAGAATAAAAAAGATCGTTAATAAAAAGAATGAGTGATTTTTGTCATCTTCAGTTTACTGAAGTTTTCGTGGTAGGGTGGCCTTGTACCTTCTAAAAATGCCTTGGATGTTTTTATGTTTTCCTGCTGTCAAAGGCCTACATTGCCCCTAAGGTTAGGCTGAAGCTGGGAATGCATAGGTGACAGTTGGAGCCCTCAAGGTCAGGGCCCTTGAGTTCTCATTAGAAATCCTACAGATGTGCTTTGGCAGCTCTCCAAATACCAGGTATTCGAACTGCTCCCCCAACTTGCCCATTGAGAATAATGGGACTCTGGAATAATGTGGAATTCACACATACCAGTGTGGGCAGATTTTCTACCACAAATGTTGCTAGGATTGCTTCCCCCAACTCCCTATTTTCCTTGTATGCTTTTGGCCATGTATTAAAAAAAAAAAGAAAAGAAAAAGAAAAAAGAGGTTTGTGGAAAGAGTGGTAAGTGAAATTTAGGGATGTTTTAGGAGGATTTAATTTCATTTTACTACTCAGAAGTGAGGTGAAACCCAATCCCCAATTCTTGCTTTTCTGTTTCATCTCAGTCAGCTTTGTCTCTTACCCCTGCTGTCACAAGACAACTGGCTTCCATGCAAGGATGGTGGGTAGAATTCCACCCCAATCCCCAGGCCCCAAAGGGCAATGCAGAGGTGCCCCCGTGAAACAGAATCTTATAATTTTTTAAAAATTATAAAAGTAGAAATTCACACTAAAATAAGGATTAATTTGTGATGCACCAAATGAGATTAAGCAGACAAGGAATATCTATTAAATAAGGGGTCTCTGGGACACTTGTGAAACCCAGTGAGCTCTTTAGGAGAAATGAGGAATAGGGGTGGGTTATAGAGGGCTTTAACTGGAGTGGGAAAGTGCAGGCAGAGGGAGGGGAGGGCTTCTACACTTGGCCTCCAGATACCAACAATGCCATCTCTGTCCACAGGCTAGTGTGGAGGAGAAATTTAATCTCTATCCCCCATTTTCATCCCCTGCCCCCTTTCCATCCCTTCTTCTCTTTAGCCCAGATGTGTCTTGAAGCACTGTGCTGAGAATCAAAGAGGGGGCAACTACTTGAGACTAAAAAGGCTTCTGAGGAGGTGACTGCTTAAAAAAGGAATAATTCAACAGGTCATGGATTAAACAGTATGCTGGCCAAGGCAGGTGGAGTCAGAGGCAGGAGCGAGGTTTAATAGAAGCAATGGTAAGAGGGCAGGGGTTGTCCAAGACAGGCCCAAGGACAGGGTCTTCACTTGAGCTGGGGAGATAGAGAGGCTCAACTTTCCATTCGTTTTCTTCCTTCCTTCTTTCTTTCTTTCTTTCTTTCTTTCTTTCTTTCTTTCTTTCTTTCTTTCTTTCTTTCTTTCTTTCACAAAACTTACATTTAGATTCCTATAATTTTTTAAACATAGTCTTATTTTAAACTTGCTATCTCAAAATCATAGTCACAAAAGGGAAGGGGATGGATTCTATGCCAAAGACAAGAAGGCACCAAAGAGTAGTGTGGTATGTCATGGTGACACAGTATGCAGAGGGCAGTGTACCAGCCTTTTCCACGGAGAGCTAAGCCTATGCCACAGGTGGCAGAAAATGATAAAGGGCCCACAGGCAGAGCTGGTGTGGAAGGGGACTGTGAGCTCAGGGCAGACACATGACTCAAAGCTCTCCCCTAGGCCTGTTTATCAGCTCATACAGATATGCAGTTGCAATGGGGAATTATGGTTTGAATGTGGGGTATCTTTCAAAAGCTCATGTGTGAGACAATTCAAGAATGCTCAAACATGAAATGATTAGATTATGAGAACTGTGACCTAATCAATGGATTAAGCCCCTTAAAAGAGTTAACTGGGTAGTGAATGTAGACTGTAGTTGAGGAAGTCACTGGAGGCTTGATTTTAGGGTTTATATTTTGTCCCTGGTAAGAAGAGCTTCCTCTGTCTCTCTCTCTCCCTCCCTTCCCTACCCCCCATCTACCTCTCTCTCTCTCTCTCTCTCTCTCTCTCTCTCTCTCTCTCTCTCTCCTTCTTGGTTGTCATAAACTTAGTCTTTCTACATAACATTCTGCTTCATGAACTGAACCTATGAAACCGTGAGCCAAAATATACTTTTCCCTTTCTAAGTTATTCTTATCTTTTGGTAAATGGCAAAAAGCTAATTAATAAAGAAATTGGTACCAGAGGTGGGACTGTTGCTATGACTAACCTGACTATGTTGTTGGGAAGCATTTGGAACTGCTTTGTGGGAGGAGTTTGAAAAAAATTGGCGATGCAGGATGGAGAAACCTTAGAATGTAGTAAGAAGAGCTTAATAGGCAATTCTGGTGGGATCTCAGAAGACCAGAATGCTGGTAGGAATGTGGACAGTAAAGATTTGGCTCATGAGGTTTCAGGTGAGAAGTTAGACTCTACTGGAAATTGAAATAGAGGTCATCCATGTTACATTCTGGGAAAAAAGAAAAAAAAAAAAAACATTGTCTGTATTTGGCTCATGTACTGAGACTTTCCTGAGGCTGAATTTAAAAGTGATGGGCTAATTAATCTGTTGGAAAAAATTTCAAGACAGCACAGCATTCAAGTGCACTTGGCAGTTTTCAGCCAAGTTTACTGTGATAATCATGAGCAGAAAACAGTGAAATGATTTGAGAAACTTACAATTTGGCCATAGTATGTGTAAAACTTGGGTTAGGGAGAGATGGTTGTTGAAAAGATTACAGTCACTAAAGATATGTGACTAATAGGACATAACAGGTCAGACATAATAGGAAAGATGGCTTGAGGGGCATCTTAGGAATTGATAAGATCACATCCATCCTAGGTTCAGGGGTGTAAAAGTAAAAATTCCTTTGAGAAGAGACCACAGGGGCACCCTGATTGTATAGGGGTCCCTTGGAGGTGGCTTCACCATGCTCAGCTATCCAGGCACCCAGAGGCCACTGCAGCCATACTCCTGAGAGACCTGGCTACTGCTCAAGATTGGCAGCAGATGGCATCATCCATGTGGTGCTAGTTCTGCAGGAATTCAGGATTGTATAGTTAGGGGGTAATGAAGGCTTATAGAGAGATTTCAAAGGAAGACCTGAGAGGCCAGGCAAAGTATAGTAGGTTCAGAATCTCTGCAGGCAACTTCTGAGAGGGTGATGCCTGAAGATGTGAGAAAGAAGCGGAAGCTGCAATGGAGACCCCTGAGATTAAGAGATAACGATAATATGGAACATCTGCCAAGGAAAGCTGCAGAAATCAAGCAGAAAAAAGCCAAGAGATAGGCCCTGTGGGCTGCAACCAGTAAGGCCATAGGGGCAAACCTACACAAGCCCTTTGGAGAGAATATTAGGAAGACATGTACCCCAGATGCTGGATATGGAGCTACAGGACTTATTTGCTCAGCTGGATTTTAGTTTTTCTTCGGTCCTATCTCTTTTTCTATCCCCAACTTCTCCCTTTTGGTATGAAAATATTCTGTGTCATTATATATTGGACATGTGTAAGAAGCTTTTGATCTTTACAGGGGCTCACCATCAAGAATTTGCCTTGAGTCTCAGATGATATTTTGGATTTGGACTTTTGGCAATGTTGGAACTGTTAAGATTTTGGGGACTCTTGAAAATAACTAAACATATTTTGCATTGTTAGATGGGCATGAGCTTTTTGGGACCAGGGACAGAATTTTATGGCTTGAATATGTGATGTCCCCCAAAAAGCAGTTCCAAATGCTTCCCAACAACAATGTGTGAGATAATGCAAAAATGCTCAGAGGTAATATGATGAGGTTATGCGAGTTGTGACTTAATTGGTGGATTAATCCACTTTACTGGAATAACTGGTGGTAATTATAGGCAGGTAGAATGTGGTGAAAGAAGTAGGTCACCTGGGGTGTGCCTTTTGGTTTATATTTTGTCTCTGGTGACCAGAGCTCTCTCTGCTTCCTGGTTGTCGCGAACTGAGCCGTGTTCCTCTGCCGTGTCCTTCCACCATAATATTCTGCCTCGCTTTGGACCCAAAGCTATGGAGTTGGTTGGCCATGGACTGAACCTCTGAAACCATGAGCAAAAATAAACTTTTCTTCCTCTAAGTTGTTTTTGTCAGATCTTTTGATTACAGCAACAAAATCTGACTAATACAGGGAGTTTGTAAAACTCAGGTCTAATCTTCTCTGTAGCTGAATGAATGAAGAGTGAGTGGCTCTGTGACTTGATCAGGTTCACCACATAGATGTCATCAGTGTGCAGTCCACAAGGAAGTTCAGGGCTTTAGAGACCCACAGAAGTTGGTTTAGTCCTGACAGCTGCATTCTAGCTCTGTGAAGCCTTGGGTTACTCACATAGTCTCTTTGGGCCTTGTCCCTTCTGCTGCAAACTAGCATGATACTTAAGTGTGATAATGTTTACGAAGTGTTTGCTCATTGCAGATGCTTGTGAAATATAAGTTTCATTTCTTTTTTATTTATTCTAGAAATATGTACTGATTTGCCTACTATATTCTATAGGGCTCCAACGGAGCAATGAAACAGGAAAAAATCCTCATTCCTATATGACTTACCTTTTACTGGAAGCTGTTTCTCCTACTCATTTATAACTTGTTACTTGCACTTTCCTTTTATCATACCAAAGATTAGTCATGCTTCTCTGTGGACAGGTTAGGAAGAGAGGAGAGTCTGTTTATGAGGTCAGAAAGAGCCACCGGAATGCCAAGTCTTAAAAGAATAGCATTTAAGAGAAAAAGTTTGAATAAGCTTCCCCTTGAGCCTCCATTTTGTTCTCCTATTAGAGTGGATGGGCTCTCTATGCTTCACACTATATCTCAGCCATTGCCTTGAGCATATTCATACCTAGTCATAGATGTTGCTCTGGCAATGGTCCCTTTCCTCTGTTTACCACCATTTCCCCCACAATTTATACTGGACCTTTCCCATTATACACCAATGCACTATAATATCTCCCATCTTTAAACCAATATACTTCAGCCTGTGTTTCTGTTCAGCTGCTTCTGTGTTTTTCTTCTCATTTTTATAGCAATGCTTCTCCCAAAGAAAATGTCCACGGCTAGTTTCTCCAGTTCTTCCATTTGCTCCTGGATCAACCATTCCACTGAATAAGCTCCTGTCAAGGTCAATGGTCTTTATGTTACTAAAGTTCACAGTGAACTTTCAGTTCTTATTTTATTGACCTAGCAGTAATATTTGACACAGCTAATCCCTTCCTCTTGAGATGTTCTCTTTCAGTTGGCTCCAGAGTACTGTTTTCCCCTTATTTCTTTGGTTATACTTTCTTTAGTCTCCTTTGCACTTCAAGATTTCAGTAATCAAGAGGCTTAATGCTCAGTGCTTAGATTTCTTTCTATATTCACTCTCCCTATTTCTTAGTTTTAAATGACAATCTCTGTGCTGATGACCTCCAAATTCATATCTCCTGTCAAGACCTCTTTTTGAACCTGAGCCTCCACTTGAATATCTGAAGCAACTTCAAACTCAACATGTCTAAAACTGAAACTTTATTTCCCTCCAAGACCACTATTGAGTTCTTTTCCATCTCAGAAAATAACAACTTCTTCCTTCTAATTGTTCATAACAAAAACTTTTGAGTTCTCCTTGACGCTGCACTTTCTCTCATCTCCACACCATTGGCCCATCCTTTCACTCCCTCCTTCAAAGTCTATTCCAGACCTACCTTTCCTACTCTCCTCTGGTTCAGGTCATCATTCTTGGTATATGAATATTTCTAACTGCCTCACAACTGGTCTTCCTACTCCACTCATGGCCATCTTCTCCCTCTCATCTTGGTTTAATCTCAATATGGCAGCTGGAAAGATCCTTTTAGGACATGTTTCTCTTTTTCTCAAAATCGTCCCTTCTCATATTAAGTAAAAATCAGAGTCCTCACAATGTCCTCTTACAGTCTTTTCCTACCCCCACTGCCTCTCTGACATCTTCCCTGCCACTTTCCCTCCTGCCCTTACTTGAGTATTACCCATCGCACTTAGTATCCTCAGGCATACTCTGTAATGATATATTTAATTGTTTATAAGCAAATTTCATAGGAACAGGAAACTTTGGTTCAGTCATTGCTATATCTCTAATGGTTTGCATCAAGTTATTGGAAAAAAACATAAACAATTATTAAGTGAACTAAATTTATTCCACTCTTAACTTTTACTTCTGTTTGATGGTAGCCAGGAAGGAGCCTAAGTTCATCTAAAGATTTGAAATTTATTGTCAATTTCTCTAATTCTCCACCTAGCCACCCAACTCCTCACACATCTAGTTCTGCTAAGTAGAAGACACAAAGAAGAGAAGAGGAAAAGAAACAACCTTTAAGAGTAGCATTTTTTTTTTTACCTTGAAAACTAAATTAACTTCCAATGCACTTCTTGGATTTGACCTCACTCTTTTCTCCTGGTTCAGGTCCTCCCAACCCCTCAGCTGATGTACCACAGTTTTACTCTGAGAAGTCTGCCCCCAGCCTCTACTCTTTTCCAATCCACTCTCCAAAAGTTGCCAAAGAGATACCTGAAGAGGACATCTGTGTCCTCCCCAAGGCTGATGCCCTCTGCAAACCCCCCTGCCTTTCTCAAGTGTACAAAAATAGTTGTTACTCGGATGAGTGAATAAGAGCTGAATGCCACTAGCTTCTTAGCTAATTTCATTTTTAAAATGGTTCTTTTGCTTCATTTATTCAATCAACCTCACAAGTTATGAAGATTGTGTTCTGTGGTCAAAAATATACTAGGCCCTAAGGTAGATTTTTAAATGATGACCTTTGACTTTAGCTTTGGAGATCATTTTTAAGCATAGATGCTTTTGAAAAGACAGAGAGAGAGAGAGAGAGAGAGAGATATTAAGGAGAAGGAGGAGGAGGAAGTGGGAAGAGGAGGAAGAGCTTCCTCTACACTTTCCTTGTTCCAAGAACCCCTCAAGGTAAGTAGCATAATCCATATTTTATAGTTGAAGAAATTCAGGTTGAGAGATTAAGTCTCTTGCCCTAAACTTTAGTCTTACTCCCAATTTACACTATAAGGAACACTTCAAAGCTAACAACAATATACTGAAATTGTGTGCACATATGATTAAGTGAGAAATAAACAATAATACAAAGCAGTGTTTGCAAATAATATTGCCATGTAAAATAGTTGCATGCACTTGATAAGAAAGGAGTTCAGATAGAAATAGTTGAAATTTATTGAATTACTCATCTGCAAAATTGTCTAAATGTCAACAATGATGCAGTAGTTAGATTAACAAGCTGAAAAAAGAAGCTTGAACACAGGTGTCATATTTTATTGTACACTGCTTGGAATCAGCAGAAAGGTGAGGATTTTGTAAGCTGTAGTTGGAGAAGGTTTCTTGGAGGAGAAGAGGGAGGCGAAGGTTGGGGAGATAGCTAAAGGCAGAGAGAAAGATGGTGAATAGAAAAGGTCCCTCCCAGGCAATCTGGCCTGATTCAAGATTCCCCCCATCCAAAAAGAACTGTTCTGACTTCCTAGATATTGACAGGAGAAAAGCTGGCCAAGTAAGTTTCAAGTTTTTCTATGGCATTACCTAACTGAAGCAGGATGCTGGGACTGAACTTGGCATTGCTGAATGGAAAAGTCACTGGGCTGGAAATCAGAAGACCACGGTCTTGCTCTCATTTTGGCTGCCAACAAGGTTATTTCCATACAACCTTGGTTAGGTCACTTACCCTCCTTTGTCCTTGGTTACTCCATTTGTATAATATAGAATTTGAACTACACAATATGTTCTTTCCAATTCTAGTGTTCTTTCTTTCCAAGTGTAACATTTTCTGGTTACTCTAGTTTAAACACCCATTGTGTCCCACCAAGATGGCTGCAGTAGCCTCCTCACTGATCTCTCTACCTTCATTCTTGGCCCTATAAATGAACCTTTTACACAGAGGCAGAATGGGCTATAAAATAGGTAGATTAGATCATCTCTTTCCTACAACTGTTCAATAACTCTACTGCATAAAGTTCACTGGTGACAATCCTGATACATCAATACTGATCATAGGCCCCCAATGACCAGCACCAACTGTATCTTAAATACTTTCTCCTGCCCAAGGACCCCTTGGTCTTTCTTCCCTGGTATTAAAAATCAGTGTTGTCACAGGATGTTTCCCTTCCAGTAAGTCTATCCTCACCTGTCTCTACCTGGATCACTCTCTTCATCCTTCCAGTTTCAGTTCAGTCTCACCTCCTTTAAGAGATGAGACTTTCCTGGAATCTTGGGATTTGTCCATGAGAAGATATGTGCTCTCCAGCATTCTGCACTTACTTTATTCTATGATTATTTGTTGAGAGGTCTGTTCCCTTACTAAGCAGAATGCTCCTGAAAGCAGTAGCTGTTCCTATTTTCTTTCTTTCTTTTTTTAATCTATCTGCAATCTCACTCCTAGCAGAGCTGAGTACCTATAACCTGGTTCACAGAAGGCACCAATAAATATTTATGGAATAGTACTCCATGCTTCTCAGTGATGGCTGCACAGACCTCTGTCAGATTCCAATGACATCAGTCTCAAGCAAAACCTCATTTGAATACAATCCCAAAGGTGGAATGAGGCAGGTTCAACTCCCATTTCTTAAGTGCACTTGGTAGCCCCCCAGGAGCCCAGCAACCCCAATCTGCTCTTTTCAGAGTTGGCAGGTTAAAGGCAGTCTCTTTGCTCCCTGTCCCCTCCCTCCAATTTCTCTAACCAGAAACAAAAAAGCCTCGTGGTCCTTGGGGTACATGTTGCTGTTGTATGGGACTTGCAGTACGGAATCATATCTGATTCAGTTTAGGTATTATTTCAAGCATTACTAAACTCCGCTAACCTATTAACTCCTGGCTTTGTAGTTATTTCCAGTTGGAATGTTTTTAGGCCGAAAAAAGGAAAGTTTGTGAGAAGACATAAACATCTTTGGTGAGAGGTGACATGTGTTTTCCCCTAGTGAAAGCAAGGCACTCCTGTAGATTCTGCAACTTTTGGACAGTGCATAAAATACATCTCTTAGGCGATTAATCTCCTGGCAGGCTTTGAGTGAAGCAATTACTCTGTGTTTTTCTTTGTCACCGTTGGAAATTTTAATTGTGTCTATCTACGCTATCCATGTCTGGAAAGCCAAAGCCTGCCTTGAAGCCTCTGCAGCAAGCAGATGTAAAAATGCTTAGTGTTCACACGTTTGATTTAAATATTGACAAATTTTTTCATTAGAACATTAAACCCTTAGCTTTATTCATCTGCAATGCTTTCCAGGAGGGTGACTTCCCCCACCCCCTGTTAGAATGACTCCCAGTAACTCAATACAAACTTTGCAAGCAAGAAAATCATGGAACATGGTAGTCTATTGTGTCCACATTCTGTGGGGAGGCAGCTGTAACTGGTTATGAACCGGTGCTGGAAATAGTATTTAGAGCTTTCTTGGCAGATCTCTTACATCGTTATTCAATATGAACTGCAAATCATATGCTCGTAGTTATGAAAATGTCAGGAAACTCCTAGTGTTCATGCTTTGTTTGACAAAACTTTTTTTGAGTAGTGTTGGAAGCAGAGGCATCCAACACTTGGGATGCAGAAGAAAAGAACCCCCCTCCAACCTCCAGCAGGTTTTGAGAAGCTGGTAATTCGGTCCTCTGTGACAAGAGCTCAACCCTGCACTGATGGACATACGTTTCACACAGTCTTGATTAGTCCAGGATGTGTGTCAAGGCTACTAGAGGTCTGGAAGGAAATGCGAGAAACTTGTTCACTTCTTGCTCAGTTTGGATCAACTGAGCTTCAGATCAAGGTCAGCAAACTGTTCACTCTGAATCCCTGTGGCAGCTGAGCCATGCTCCTTAGGGAGGGAGCAGGAATAAGGCAGAGCCTAGAGGAAAAGGACTGAGCAAAAAGTGAAGGAGAGAAAAGAAAAGGAGGTGGTGGAGAGAGAGAGGGAAGGAGGAAGAGAAAGGAGGAAGTGTTAAAGGAAGGCAAAATTTGAGATGCTAATAATAATAATAATAAGCTGGTATATTCCCACATTGATATTATAATTGGAATTTAGATTCCCACCTCTTATTTTTTTTAAGGATGCTCAGGATTGAACCTGGGGCTTCATGCATGCTAGGCAAGTGCTCTACCACTGAGCTACATCCCAAGCCCTCTCACCACATTCTTATATGTAAGGGAATTTTGTATTTCACCCTTTAAAAAACAATAATTGTTGTGAAATTTTGAAAAATAGAAACAGAAAGAGGAGAATTGAAGTCCCTTACACCCAGAACCCACACATAATTGCACAGACACACACATTACATATGTATTAACACACATATTAACTGTTCTTACAAGTTGGAATTATCTAGACATGTTTTATTTTTAGTGTATATTTTCTGTAATACTAAAAATTCTTCTAAAACATAAACTTTAGTGGTTACCTGTTAACATTTAGGTTGTATCCAACTTTTCATTGTTCATAAAATGTTGGGATAAACATCCTTGTATGTAAAATCTTTACATATACCTAAGATTATTTTTCTAAGCTAAAAACAGAGTTATTTCCTAGGTCAAAAGGAATAATATTTTAAAGTTTTGTTTTTTCAAATAATCTTCTAGGAAGATGGTTATAATTTATGTTTTTACCACCGTCATAGGAGAATATCTATTTTCCTGTACTCACTGCTATAAATACCTGCTAAGTTACCTACCACTAAATGCATCACTTTTAAAGATACCTCATTCTTTTATCCTTAGTAATCTTAGTAATATCCATTTTTCCTATATTCACATTTGTAAAACATTTGATTCCTTATCACATCCACTGTTCATACATTTTCTCTGTTCATTCTATTATTGGTTTTATTCTTTTCTTCCTTATTTATTTATTTATTTATTTATTTATTTTTGATTGCTGGAGAGTATTATTCTTTATTCAATGAAGAAATTGTATTTTGAAACATTAATCAATATGCCCAAGAACAGACAGCTGGCATAAGGTTACTTAGGTTTTCTACGTCTGCTTCGTATCAGGTCATGCAGAGTGTTCTTTTCTGTATTCTAAAACTAATGTCCTTAAATCCAACACATCAAAAACCCAATCCACTGAATGCAAAACAAAAACCAAGAAACTCCACAGGAGTATAACAAGGTATGGTGCTCTTCATGAGAAGCATCAATCATTGCTTTGATTATATTCACTAAACTATGTTTAACATATTTGCAAAATCAAAATAGTAGTGTAATAACCACTTTTATTATGTGTTTCATTTGATTGATCTCTAGTTTCTCCTGGAGGTAGGCAGACTTAAATCTGCAGGGAAAGGCAATGTGAAGAGAGATGCTGAGGAAGGAAAGACTTCCTCTTGCGTATGGTAATGGTAGAGTGGTTGATGGTCTATCTTCTGGATAAAAAAATATAGATATCTGAAGTAAGAATATATAGATATCTAAAAGCCTGACTGACATTAGGGGGCAGTCAGGTCTCAAAGTGTCCTCTCTGAGCAGGAGGATCCATCTACATTTAGCTGGACTGGTCAAACTTCACCTGAATTTCAAGTACCATTCTAGGTGCCAAATGTCCCCAGAGCTATATATAAATTGACATTTACTGAAAGCAAAGGTGGGTGAAGTGAACTAAAATCATGTCATGAGAGGAATGGTTGAAGGAGCTTGAGGCAGGAGAATATCTTCACTGGTGTAGGCAATGCAGGGTGTAGAGTCTGTGGAGAATTTAAAAAGCAGGAATGAGACCAGTATGTTAGTCCCTTTTATTACCATTCTGTGCTGGCAACTCAATGCCGTGAAGTATTTCTCCCCACCAGGTGGATGCTCTCACTGCCCTGCCCTTAGTACACCACCTGCTGGAACCACAGCTGGGAACAAAACATCCTCAAATCCCTGTCATCATGGACTTGGAATTCCAGGATGGATAGTGCTAAAAAATGTTAGCTGTCCATTCAGGACTACTCTTTCCTTCCAACTTTCATGGTAGAACTTTCCACATTCATTGACCACTGGCTCAAGCAGCTGGAGACCACAACTAGATGTGGACATACTACGTTCCAGTCAAGGAGATGTGAGCAGAAGGGAAACATACTTGCTTCTGGGTCAGGATTTCGTAAAGAAAGGAAGGAAGGGAGGAATTTGAAGGGTGGACTCTGACCTTAAAAAGAAAATAAAAGGGTGTCCCACTGACTAGAACATAGCCATGGAGAATGATACAGAAGAAGTCCTCTAGGATGAGGCTCACTGGCAGGCGAGTGAGACAGACCAGGCTTGGGTCTCAAGGTGAGCAGAGAAAAAAGAGCTACCCTTCTAGTTTCCAGCTCTTGGAAGCCCCACTGGACTGGAGGGAAATAAATATCTATCTTGTTTAAGCCTGTTTATTCATTATCTATCTATCTTATTCATCTATCTATCCATTCATATATTCATCCATTATTATCCATTTATTGCACCTGCTTAGATAATACCCTAATTAAAACTACAAAGAAAACATACAGTTTGTTAGGTGATAAGTGTGTGCAGAAAAATAAAACAGAGGCATGGGAGTGTGTTGATCGGTGGGGGAAAGCAGCGGCATCACTGTCGCTGTTAGAGCTGCAGCTACGTTCCAGTGTTTATAGGCAAACTTATGTGCCCAAACCAAGATGGATGGTAGTACAAAATGTACTCTGGATTGCAAAGACTTGGTATATTCTGCCTCTAAAAGGTAAAGTCTCTCATTAATACTTTATATTGATTACATGTTGATATGATAACATTTTGGATCTAATGGGTCAAATAAAAATATTATTAAAATTAATTTCACCTGTTTTTGCTTTTTTAAAAATGTGGATCTTTGAAAATTTAAAATTACACATGCAGTTCCCATTTGTAATACATGCCATTTGTATTGGATAATGTTGCTCTAGGGTCTCACTAACAATTCCTTACAGTGCTCCCCACCTGATTCTCCCTGCAGCTTGCTTCCAATTTATTATCTTTCCCTGGTCCTATTCATGGGAAGAAGGCTGCATTCTGGATATTAGGGTTTACTACTCCTGCTAATGATCACCAATAGGCTCCATTAAGGCCACTGACAAGAAAGCCTTGTAGGTAGTACATTGTTGCCTCTTTGGAGAGAGCTGAGAAGCACTAAAGGGAATATAGCTCAGTTGGTAGAGTGCTTGCTTTGCATGCATAAAGCCTGGGTTCAATCCCCAGCAGCATAAAAACAAAACAAAACAAAACTCTCCATTTCCCAAATGACCTGCACAATATACAGATTTCCACCTTTAAAGGTTTGCCTTTATCTTAGGAGTTCTTGTTTCAAGAAGGCTCTTGGAGTTTGAGAAACTCTAAGCCACAGTGTCCAATAGCAAAGGCTTAGGAATCAGATTAGCCAGACCTGAAGCCCTAGCTCTGCCATTTCTTAGTGGTGTGGCTTAAATAATAAGCCATTTAAGTCATCCATTTCTCCGTTTCCAAAGTCAGGATCTCATTTCTGCATCTCATGGGGCTGTTCTGATTTCTGTGGCTCCCCCTTAAACAGGTGTGCCATGGAGAGAGGTCAGCTCTTGCACTACAGACCCTGGCCCCCAGACACTATACTTATGTAGAATTTTAGAATCAGGAACAAGAATTTTAAAAAAAATAGTACTACAGGAGTATGAATCACTTTTGCTTCCTCTGCCTGAAAGAAAAAATTTGCCAACATGGATTGGGATGGAAAAGGCAGTAAAAAGGAAACCACATTTCCTTAGAGTACAAATAACAAATGTCAAAATTCCTGTCATGCACGTACTGTGTTCTACCTGGAGGCTAAGAGGGGTCAGGAATATGCATGAAAAAATTTTGACTGAAATGGCTCTTTAAGGAGGAGGAAAAACAAGGCAACCCCTTGATGTCTTCAGTGAAATGTCCTTTTCACTTGGCCCTTGGGTTATGCCAACTAGAGATGGACCATCAAGGTGACGTGGGCTGAGGGACGATGAGGTATTTTATTAATACTGTCAAACCATGATAGCATTTACTGGTCCAAAGGCTGGACTTTCCCAAGACATCCAGACAGAAATCTTTCTTCTATTTACATAGCCAGAAATGGCTAAAATACCACAGCCTCCACCCAGGAGTCATGCCAAGTCCTCAACCTGGAGTCAGGTATGAATATCTCCCATTCACCAACACTTGAAAAGAATTCTGGATTTTCCCCACCTGGTAAGTATCAGGAGGAGTGTTAGAATCAGATCCATCTATTCTTTGTTTTAAAAAATTTAATTTAATTTAGCCATTTATTTATTTATTATTTTTAATGGTACATTATAATTATACATTACAGTTGGATTTGTTATAATATATTCATACATGCATACAATAAAACAGTATAATTTGGTCAATTTCATTCCCTAGTACCTCCTCCCTTTGACTCCCCTCCCTCCTTCTGATCCTCTTTTCTATTCTACTGGTCTCCCTTCTATTATTTTTTAAAATATGTTCTAACTAGTTATACATGACAGTAGATGCATTTTGACACATTGTACACAAATGGTGCACAACTCCTCATTCCTCTGACTGTACATGGTATATATATATATGGTAATAATGTCTCATTCTACCATCCTTCCCATCCCCACAGCCCCACCCCTCCCTTCACTCCCCTCTGCACAGTCCAAAGTTCCTTAATTATTCCCTACCCACCCCCACTATGAAGATCCATCTATTCTTAACCAATCTTCTGTGTAGCTGAAAATGTAGACAGGCCAGGGTTACAACGCTGACATTTATTAAGGAATATTAAAGACTTATAAACTGGATGAAATATTTGCTTGAATGTTTTAGTTATTTTTATGGAGACAGATTGTTACTGCACTATCTCCTTGACGGGAATGAAGGCTGTGGACATATTTACAGTGGAGAGTGCCTTGGGAGGGGGCACCTAATTTATATTTACCCAGGTGGTACTGTGGAAAGAGAATTAGACTGAGAGAGCTAGACAATGTAAGCCTGCCAGGGTGACACTGGAACATTTTTAAACCTCTGGGGTATCAGCTATTCATCAGTGAAATGGGAATACTTACCTCCATGTTGCTTTTATAATGGGACTTTTGAATGACAATGCTTTTGTGAGCTACAAAACCCTACAGAATGTAACAGAACCATCAGGTGTGGGGTATGCACAGGTGGGTTGGTTTGAGAAAAGGATCAACGTTGGGAGATCTAACTTCTTACATAAGCCCGAGCAGCTTTGGAAAATGTGATTTTATAATAACTTCTACCCTCCCTTGTTGGTTTGAGAAAAGAAAATAATCCTTTTTTTTTTCCTTAACACAAACCAAACTGAAAGTCGAAATAATGAATAACACAACAAAGTTCCTACATGCACAGCATTTTCCACGTATCTCATTTGACCCTCAAGATCATGCTACGAGGCAGATATTTTAAAGATGAGGACAATGAGATTGAAGAAATCAAGTAGGCTTTATTCAGTTCTCTAGCTATCAATTTGGGCACTTAATACTGGATCTGTTGATGTCTTCTTCATCTGATTTCTTTTGAGTTGAAACTCTAGTCTCTCACTCCCTCCTTTATTCCCCCCAACAAAAGATTTAGCAGAAGATAATTTAACATCATTGACCAATCACTGGACTTCTTGATTGATAAGATTTCGTCTGAGGATATACTTTCCAGCACTGTCTTGTGTCTCAGAGAATGGTTCAAAAGACAGACTACACTTGGCTTCTATTCTCAAAGAGCATGTATGAAATCTTTCTGGAAAGATAAGATAGACAATGTTGAAATTACTAAAGAGGCCATATGTTAAGTCATGTAGCACAGAATGAAAGTGTCACAAATTCAGTGCAGGAAGAACTAGAGGCTTGGTAGTCTTCCTAGAAAAGGTGGACGTTTAGCTTCCTCTCAGAATTATGGCAGCATCAAGGTCAGAAGCCAGATCCTAAGTCCCAGCCAAGGGTTCTTCTTGTTTACAGATTGGTGCCAAAGGAAAGAGTTGCTTATACATTCAAAATGCCCTTTAGAGTAAGGATGTAGCTCAATGGTGGAGTGCTTATCTAGAATGTTCAAGGCCCTGAGTTTGATACACACACACACACACACACACACACACACACATGCCCTTTGACTTAAGTGCGTGTGCATGCATGCACCCCCCAACACACACACACACTCACATGCATCTTGTTGCTGTATATAACTCCTGATGAGAGGAATTATATTTGTGAATGTGTGTCATCTAAGAGGTTGAAATGACCATCACAACATCAGTAAAATCATTAAGAATGATCCGTCAGAATGACACACTCCTTTTGTAAAAGCCTATTCTTTCTGAAGTAATATACTTTTTTTTTAAAACAGAGACATTCTTTTATGTGGATTTCCCAAAAATGCAATTTGTCAATTTAAAAGCTCAAGTAGTAAAGCTGCCCCTTTGGAAACCTCCTTTATGTCTACCATGTGCAGATCCACCAGGCATAATGTTTAAAGAACTGTGCCACAGAAATCACAGCACCATCCTTTCAAGTTTGATGCAGTTAGTTTAATGTTCACTATCACTATTCACAGAAATACTTTTTGATCTGAGGAGATATAAACCACAGCCATCACCCAATTGGAATGCCAGGACTCTGCAGAAGAGGGTGGACTAACTCGAAAACACGGCGGAATGGGATGGTCTTGTTTCCTTGGTGACTGAGAGTTCATGACAAACACTCTCTTGCTTCAACACACTGTAAATCTGTCTCCTGGATGCCAAACTCTTATGTCTGGAACAGAGTAAGTCCTCAAGAGGTAAGTGTTGAATGAAGGAAGAGGTACTGTTTTTGATGATCCCACACTTTCTAGTGCCTTGAGAGTCCTTATTATAAACAAACTAATGTTGAACATTTATTGGCACATGTATACATTAAGCACTCTATATCTGTGATCTTACATGCACCATACAAGAGTGCACATATCTGTACTCAGGAGAGATGGACATTACTACTCCTATTCAGATGAAGAAACTGAGATTTAGAAAAATAAAGCAACTTTCCCACATTCACACCTAGGTCTACACAGTGCCTCAGCCCATGCTGCCATCCATTGTCAATAAAGTTTTCAACCTTCACTGCATCAAGTGGAAGCAGAGAGAGAGCAAAAGCAGACGCTAATAACAATATTAATAAAAACATTTAATTATTTCGACAGCCCTAAGAAGTTAGTTCTATTTATCCCTCATACAGATGAGCAAGCTGAGACATATATAAAAACTTAGGAAACGCTTCTGAGGATGTCCTAACTAAATGGTGCAGCAAGATATGAGACTGGAAGCTGTACATATCACTTATGTTTAATTCTCCTTTTAAAAAAATCTGAATCATTTTATTTTGACCTAATTTATCCTTACTTAACAAAAGTTGAACTATCACACAACACAAGGCAAGCAACTCTGGAAAACTGAATATTCCAGTTAATGGGGATTTTATCACATGTCCAGTGATGTCCTGACCCTTGACTTTTTTTTACCTGTAAAAAGAAGAAGTAGGACAAGATGAAGATGATTCATGGTCCCTGCCAGGAATTCACTTGGATGGTTCTAATGATCCCTTTCATTCACCGCTGCCCAGTGGTACTGAAAGGTAGTTAATACCCATTTGAATTGTGTCAATCAGAAAAGGCAAGGTGCCAGTTTTATTAATGCCATCCCAAATAACTTCTCAGTAGATCTCTTAGTGCTGTCAGTATCCTGGGCCCTGCTGTAGAGCAGAAAAGACTACTTAAGCATGTCTCCCCAGCCCTCTATTTAAAGGTGCTGCAGGCGGTCTTTTAGAACTGACAATCTAAGGAAGCCAGTCTGCTGTTCACACCTGCCACGGGCATCCATGAACCCTCAAAGACTGAGCTCCTCTCCCATCAGCCACTCCTTTGGAAACGGTAAGCCTTTAAGCTTTTGCTTCTTAACATTTCACAGAATGGTATCAAAGGGGTGTTAACTGTCTAACAAGAGCCATATTAGACTGAAAAACTCTGAGGATTTGATTGGAAAGATCCAACTGCATTTCAGTCATGTTGCAAGTTGGAGGTGGCCTGGGGCTGCTCGAATGGGCAGCAACTGTGCAAGAAGCAGTTCATGTTTCCCAACATCAGTCATCTGTCTGTTTTTATCTCCTCTCTCCTCTCAGTAGGTGAGTCTCATTTTGGCCCCAAGTTCTCTGGTCACCGTCCAATATTTAGAAAGAGTTGAAGGTGGAGGCACAATTCAGGGGCAGAGGAAGAACAGGCACTGAGTGTCCTGTGCCAGGAGCCATGCCAAGCACTTTAAAATTACTCTTTTAACCTGCACATATTCCCATGAGTAAGAGTGGGACTGTCACTTTATAGATGGTGGGACTGAAGGGTATTGTTAAATGTTGAAGGTAGGCCTCTAACTAGGTCTCTTAGATTCCAAAAGAAAAATCTTTAAAGCTTTTAAGACTAGGCTTTTCTTTTTGGAGACTAAAAATTGGAATTTCCCAGAATAGCTTGGTACCTAGGTCTCTCCTGAGGTAGGTGAACTACTCTTAGGAGCTTCAAATACGGAGCAGCACGGGAGGGAGAGTCATGGAGGCCATGTGGAAATTGGGTCAATGCTTATGACATCCAAGGTAGAATATCAAATCAGACATACATGCAACTGTTGTCAATTCAAATTTTCCTCCGAAAGTTCTCTTCTCTCTCTTTTCTTCATTTTTCCATTTTACACAGAGGAGAATGGCACGATGGGGAGTTAATCTGTCTTCCAGTTCAGAATCTTAGGAATGGCTTGGTGATCCTTGAGTCAGTACATAGCTCTGTCCAGTCCAGGATAAGGTATTACGATCATCACACTAACCTTTAGCAGCTCCATCTGTAAATTGGGGTTAATGACCATCCCTACCTCCTTAGCACACCACGGGATAAAAGAAATACTATATGAAGGCCCTTTATAAAATGTCAAGTGCCATGTCTGCTTTTACAGATCCATTCTTCTGATAGAAAAAGATTCTTTGTGAAAAACATAGTGTTGAGATATCTGGTGTATACAGAGGAAGGAAATATAAATTCTTCCCTTAAAGTATACACATTCTTGAAGAGAACAGATATTTGTATGAATGACGATTAAAAAACGTAGAGGGGGGAAAAAAAGGAACCAGAACAAACACAAACCCAAGACACTATGGAACCCAAGGGTAAGGGAATTGAGGGAATTCAGGAAAATTGAAGATAGTGGCTTAGTTAAGAGCAATCTGGAAGGTGAAATCTATAGACTGTGCCAACTATTTTCATTAAATTCTGTGACTTTTCACCCATTGGCCATCTATCATATGCCCAGTATGTGTTGGCTACTGTGCATGAAGCAGTACATCCTGGATAGATGGGAATGGAAATGTTCAATGGGAAGTCAGACAGGTAGGTCTTGAGTTCCAGAAGAGTTGGGGTGGGTTGACCAATCTCAGTCATCCTTACAGAGCTATCAGCTGAAGCTACAGAAACTAAAGAGCTCACTCAGGTCTATAGGTGAGAGTAAACGGAAGGGGCCATCTAAAAATAAGGGACTGAAATAGAAAGGAATGTCAGCAAAATGTACTAAAGATCATCTCAGAGAAGTGGGAAAAGATACAAAATGTGAATGACAAAAGGGTAGTCAGCAGTAGCCCATTCACAAAGTGCACTGGCAACTGAGAAGAAATCAAGGACTTCTCATTTAGGAGGCTTTTAGTGCTCCTGAGTCAGTACAAAGCTGTCTAGTCCAGGACAAGGTATTACGATCATCTGATTCCTGATCACTAATAACCATGGCAGAGCGCCTGGGTGGAATTCCAGCTCTGCCACTTGTTCCTATGTGACTTGCACAGCTCAACCTTGCTTTCTGGGCCTCAACTGGGGGTAATTCTTTTATTGCTTCATATAATTATTGTGAGGACTTGATAACACTTATCACAACAGCACTTCCCCCCTGTCATTTAGAACAAAGTACTCAGTGAGATTTAGCTGCCACACACCAGCCTATTCACCTACAAGGACCTTTTCCAACACCTCCTGGCCTCTGAATCTGAAGATGAGAATCAGCTTCTCCATCCCTTGCCAGGTTCCTGTTCATGCAGGACACCCACAGCTCTGTCATGGAACCTAGCTCTGGGCTGTCATTTTGGGGAAGCTCGTCATGGGAGTCACACAATCTTCTGGGACTGTTACTGCAACACTGACCAGTTTTTGGAAAACTAAGGCCTTTTCATTGATGAGCTTTGGGGAAACCACTGTAAACAAGCTTTAAAAACCAACACGTCAGGCAAATGGTTTATAAGTTGTGGAAAGTGAACACAGCATTAGTACATGGTAACAAAGGGGGGAAAAACTCAGGAAGATTTCATTACTTTTAATCACAGGTTTTTGTTCCATGGGTTTTCTGTTAATGGGCTCAAAGAATTTAATTTCACTTTTTCCCTCTATGTGGCACCTCATTTATTACCAGTGTTTTACAGATGAAGACACAGAAATGCAAAATGACTAGCCCTGGGCTACTTTCTCACAGCCCACTCTCACGACTAGCCTGCTGGGTGTCACTGTGGGTCTCTAGAATGTGTGCCAAAGCAGCAAACTCCCATGCCTGTGAATAGCTACCTAGGGTGCTGGATGGACTAGCTGCTGGTTGGGCACCCATGCTCCAGAGTGTTCCTAAGAAGTGTGGGAAGAGCTGCTTTTGAAATAGTTTGGATGGTGGGAATAGGAACCTGGAAGGCTAAATTTACTTACAAGTCAACTGGATTAGCCCTAAAGTCTTTTTCCTTGTGTAAACCCAATTTGAAGTAATGCATGAGCTAAATTTGGAGCAGGGGGTTGAGACAGACTTCCTGTGTTGTCCAGCTCTCGCAGATTTCAGCAGATAACAAAGCTATCATCCCGGCAGAAATGGAAGCATCCTCAAATCCTGTCAGATGGCCACACTGACAAAAATTACAACCAAATGTATTTTTACACTGATTCTCTTTCTTAAGTCTGGCTCTTAAAAGCAAAACATTCTCTTCTAGGAGAAGTCTTAGTGAAAACACAAGAATCCTGCTCGTAAGGAAATCTCTAGGGAATGCCGGGGACTGACAACAGAGGATTTCTGACAGAAGAAAGAGACGAGGATTTGGAACAAGCTTCTGAATGGCATCATTGTCCAGTCCCACCACCCTCCTCCCCTACTCCCCCACCCCCACCCCGCACCATACCTTAGCAGCCATTTTGGAAGAAAGGATTTGGATAAATTATCTGGGCTCAGAAACATATGGTGTGGAAATAGTTTCTAAATGTTTTCAAGTTAAAGGTATTTACCCAACTTCTCCTCACATATTTCCTTAAGCCCTACCTGCTCTTGGCCACTCTAACACTACACTGTATTCTGCTTCCAAGATAGAGGGCCTTCTGAGACTCATTTTCTTCATTTATAATTTCAGTGACAGCAACTTCATAGGACTGAGAGGACTAAGGAACAGGAAGTGAGCATTGCTAGGAAGACTGGACTATGAGCTGTTTTGGCATCAATGTTATTCATTAGAGCTGATCTTCAAAGTGCAGGAGCTTGGGATGATCATTCTGATGGAACTCCGAACAGCCCTTGGTGACATGCTTCTCTAACTGGGGTGTGCATAAGATACACCCACAGGTTGGGTCAAAGATGTGGATACAGGGAACCTCCACAGAGATCTGATTCAATGGTTCAGGGTGGAATCCAAAAATGTGCATTTTTAGCAAGCTACCCATGTGATTCAGATGCTAGTGGGCTCCCCAGGAGACTCTGAGAAGGTCTGAGCTAGGGCTGGACAGGATTACCTTCCTCCAACATAGTGAACAGGAAGAGAGTGACCCAAAGGGATCCCTAAACCAGGAGTTTGTATCACAGTTATTTGTGGAGCTATATCCACATTCCTTTCCCATGGCCCCATGGAATAGGAGAATCAGAGATTCTGATTCAGTAGATGTGGGTGGGTCCCATGGCCTTGTGGCCCTTTTATATATTCATTTTCCCAGGTTCTTCTGAGCTTAGGATTCAGTAGGGGTACTATGGGGGTCCTACATGCAATTTTTAAACAATTTCCCTAGGGATGCTTATGGTCCTGTAAGGGTGACCCCTATAACCAAAGCTTGTTAACATTGGTTGCCAAACAGGGTCCTCCTGTCCCTCTCCACACAAAAGCTCCAGGATGCAGCATATCCCTTTGAGACCTCATCTCCCTGATTTTTCCCTTGAATACTGTCACTGGTGAGCAATATCCCATGCATTTTTGTTTGTTTTGAAATGTGTCCGTGTGTACGTGGGCACGTATGTGAGTGAGATGGATAGAGTGAATGATCACTCAATATGGCTTGGCAGCCTCACAGTAATTCCCATGGCCAGCATCTAGAATGCAGCTATTGGAATGTTCTGGTTATTCGAGATCTGTCTAGTCCACAGCAACTTCATGTTTTGTGACCTAGCACTTTGCCTAACGGTGATTAAAAAGAAAAAGAAAGATGACGAAAATATGATACCCAAATCAAACTTGAAATTTACACAAGTGTACAATGTAATACACATATCATTTATTTGCCATTAAAATTATTATGTTTCAACACAGGGCTTGACTGTGACCACTGATTCCCAGCCCTTTTAATAAGATTTATGGCTGGCTCCTTGAGAACAGAGGTGACTACAGAAATATGCTCCTACTCTACCCTCCCTCCACTTGATGAATGATTATTTAATTAGTAATGTAGTGAGTGAGATCAAATTTGAAAATACCTCAAGAGGTTAGATCCAGTAAAGTAATATTTATAAGCATAGGCTATTATAATTAGTAGTGGGCTTAAAATAGAAATTTAAAAAGTGAATTGATAAAAATAGAAAACCAGTACAATCTGTACTAATCAAGAAAAGCACTCAATTCACCGCCACTTTAAATTTCTTTACAAATCATTACACATTTAAATTTATTAACAAAGCTAGACTTAAAAAAAAAGACGTCCCTAGGTCCCCTAATTAAAGTTGGAAAAGCAGGGAGGGACCCTACCCAGATGAGATACAGCAGGCACTGCATGAAGATCACAAGGAAAGCACAGCCCTGAAGCTGAGACAGGACTGCATCATGACTGCCCCCCGAGAAACCCGAGCACCCCAAGGCTTTCTAATCACCTGCTCCGGTTATCATGACTCGCAATGACTCTCGAGTCTGTGTAGCACTTGACAGACAACTCTGTGGGTGAAAACCAGACATCCTGTGTTAAGTGCTGGCTCTGCTACTTGTTGACCACGTGAGAGCAAACTATGTACCTCTCTGTGTCTTACTCCTCTCATCTGTAAAATAGGAACACTATGTACTCATAAAGGTTATTCTGGAAATTAAATACGCAGGGCACAGTAACATACACCTGTTATCCGAATGACTCAGGAGGCCCAAGCAAGGAGGATTGAAAGTTCAAAGCCAGCTTCAGTAACTTAGTGAGACATTGTCTTGAAATATAAAATAAAAAGGGCTGGGGATGTAGCTCAGTGGTAAAGCACCCCAGGTTCAATTCTCAGTACTGCAAAACTTAAAAATGAAATAAAATAATTTAAAAATTATGCTTAGTACACAACACACTATTATTTTCCTATGATCATTTCAACAGCCATGTGAGAAAAGTATCACTGTTCCTATTTTACAGAGGAGGAAATTGAAGCTAATCAGGCAAGAAGACTTGTAAACTGCATATTATTCCTCAGTCTGGCACTCAGGATGGGGACATTGGACTGGCCAGGCACTAAGTGGCACTTTAGCAAAGAATGACAAAAACAAAGTGGATCAGAAGATTGCACTGTGCACTAAGAATTGATGGTCCAGAAGGGATGGAATAGATAGCTTTGTGCTACATTGCTTGGTCGAGGACAGGGCACAAAATGTGTGACTTTTTTTTTTGGACACATGAGCATCCTCTTGTAAAGACCAATTACACATGGTTTTAAGTAAAGATAATAACAATTAAAAAAAATCCACAAGAAGCCAACTCAGTGTGGTTATGATGCCTGGCCATAGGGTCTAGCATTTGGACATGAATCCCAGCTCTCCCATTTACTAGTTTGAGGATTCTGGTAAGTTACTTCCCCTTTCTGAGGGGACTAATAAGAGTAAGGATCTGTTAAAGAGAGTCATAAGGACTATGTGGATGACAGATAAATAACCAAGTCCTGGGTTTCTCATCCTCAGTGTTATCGGCATTTGGGGCTAGACACTTCTTTGTTGTGGGGAGCTGTCCTATGCCTTGTAGGACATTATGCATCTCTGGCCTCGACCCACTAGATGCTCATAATACTTTTCCAACTATAATAACCAAAAATGCTTCTAGACTTGCAAAGTATCTTCCAGAGGGCAAAACCACTGCTTGTCCAAAGCCTGGCATATTGTAGATGCTCAAGAAATATTCAATCTTTCCCTCTTTTTAAATAAAACCAATTTTGGTGGGAAGTAAATTAATTAGTGAGAGAGCTAACTAATTTGGAATCCATGTTAATTCAGATAGTGGCAGAACTGAAGTTCACGTTTTCAGTGATACGAAAATATTGTCTATAAGAATCCAGAACACTGTGTTCATTATGAAAATGAACTACTTTATTAACACTCATGTGAAAGTCATTTACTTCTTATTAATACATTAAATATAAACAACTTTAATGCATTTAGTAAAGCTTCAAAATGCCACATCTACCACCAACCATTTCAGGTAAATTTGAATTGCTAATTGCACCAAAGAGTATTGAAATGGTAATTATATTTTCTGAAATACAGACAACTATTTCTTTTTCTTTTCTTCTTCTCTTTCACACAGTCCCACTAGGTTGCCCAGGCTGGCCTTGAACCTCTGGGCTCAAGCAATCCTCCTACCTCAGCCTCCTAAACAGCTGGGACTGTAAGTATGCACCACTGTGCCAGGCTTAATGAACAACTATTTCTGATTTTTTCCCCCTCTGAGGCAGATTTACTTTCTCCTTTAAAAGCAGGTTGGTGAAGTTTTGTTTGATTCCCATACCTAAAGTGAAGGATATTTTATAACTGTTGCATTGCGGTTTTCTAAGTTCTGCTTCACCACTTAAGCAGGAAATTCTTTTCCATAGCTAACCTAACATCTTCCTGCTGCTTTTAAAGCCATTTTTCCATTGCTCAAGCTTCAGTAGAAAGTGAGACCAGCTGTTCTTAAGGAGCGCTTCATTCTTGTATACCTGGAGATTGTAAATAACACCAGTCCTGGCTAGGACTTCCTCTTCTGGACCAATGATTCTCAATGGGGTGGTGGTGATTTTGCACCCCACAGGACACCTGGCAAGTTTGAAGACACTATTAGTTGTTGAGACCGGGAAAAGAGAGGTTACTGGCATCTAGTGGGTAAAGGCCAGAGGTGCCACTAAGCATTGTGCAATGCACAGAGCTGCACTCAATTATACAGACACAAATGTCAGTAGCATTGAGGTTGAGAAAATCCATTCTAGGCTATGGCTCTGAGATTAGGTGAGGAGAAGAACAATGAACAAACTATTAAAAAAAACAGTCAATCAAATCCTGCTTCCCTGGCTGTGGGTTACGTATTGCATTCCTTCTTATCTTGAGTTGGATGCCCCTTCTTGGCCCTCACAGTCCCCATCACAACACTTGCACAACCAGCACAATGCTGGCACAGGCATGTAACAAAAGACAGGTGGATAAAAGCCCAGCTGTGAGATCCGATAAGGGAGCTCTGGACCTCTCTCCCCTCCTTCTCTGGGCACATCTGAAGGAAGCTCTGAGGGACTCAGGGACTTCTCTCTGTGAAAAGAAGGGGCGTGGGCGTGAAGGAGCCCGGATTGCTTGTCTCCTTCGCTGCCTACACCAGGAATTGCAGTTTATTTTCCTTCTCTGCCTCACACTGACAGGAATATAGATTTGGTTTCATTTAACATTTCACTTAATCGCCTGAAATGTAAAAAGTGAACAAACAGATCTGATTCCACACTTTCCGCACTCCTTCTTGTGGTGCTGCTAAGTAGAGCTGTTAAAACAAACAGAGGAGAAATGTGGGGGTCGGGGCTCTCTACCTACTTATAGTCTGATTAGTGCTGCAGCCTGGCCCCCATTCTCTCCAAGCCTCCCCCCAGCCCTCCCCTGAGTCTCCTGAGAGCAGGGCCTTCTTTGCCTCAGTGCTGGAGGCCCTGTGGTTATCAGCGGCACCAGGTCTTCCCGTCTGACTGAGCTGTGTGTCATCCACCTAAGATGGAGAGGGTTTTCCAACAAGCTGATAGGAGATGACAGCTGATCTTAAAGCTTCACTCAATCCATGTCTAAGACTTCTTGTTACTTCTTGAGTGTGCCAGGCATGCTCCTGTCATGACGTCTTCATGCCGGCTGCCCCCTTGACCTGGAATGCAGGCCTCTCTTGGATAGACTCTTGGCTCACTCTCATTTCCTGTAAGACTTTTCCCAAATGTTACCTCAAAAAGAGGGGCTTTCCCCAACCAACATAAGTAAATTAGTAGCCATCTACCATAGTCTCTATTTCCTTTTATTCCACTATTTCTACTGAAGCAAAATGTCCCTTTCCTGGCATTGCTGGGGTCTCCCTCAAGAATGGAAGCTGCATAAGCAATAGAGCAAGGTCTTGCCTGTTTCTTTCCCTGTTGTATCCTTAGCTCCTGGAATTGTAGCTGACTCTAAATAGGGACTTAGTAACAATGTGTGGACAGAAGGAAAGCCTCCTGGCCTTGCTTGGGCACAAACTTGTCCCTCCCCTACCCGCTCCACCAGCCTGAGATGGGTTATGGAAGAACATTAGTTAATCCCCTCCTTTCCCTCCCAACAATTCCACATATCCACATCTGGCTATTATTTAGCATTTATTAAAAAAAAAAAAAGCCCAGCTCTGGGCTCCTGAAGCCTCCTTAGGCAGGAGAGAAGACCATGGTGAACAGAGACTCCTTGTCTCCTACCCCTTCCCTGCCATCCTTTCCACATCTTCAGGCAAGGAGTCCCTCCAAATCCTAGTGTAAGGATTTTGCTGTACTCTGGACATAAAACTCTTCCTCATTTTACTTTTTTTTTTTTTTTTTACAGAGCAGCTGAAGTGCTTCTCAGAACCACCGTAGAAGGTAAAAATAAAGGAGAATTTCTACTCACAAAAGTGCATAAAATACCCTTATGGTTTCATCAGTAACCCTGAACCTTTCTTTTTTTTCCAAACCCCTTTTATTTTTGTAAAAGAATGCACTAGGCGGCGGCATCTGGCTTGTAAAAATAAATACAGTGACTGGTTTTCCCAAATAACTTGGCCTAATCATCGAGTGCTCCTGAAAAGACTGTCTCCTGAGACGTGCAATCTACAGAACGATCTATTCTACAGTCCAGGCACTGAGAGGGCACCTACGTAGGTTGAATTACAGACCCCAGAGTGTCTGCACTGAGAGCATGGACTGACTCTTGACTCTGGAGAGTCAGATGTTTCTTGTGGAGGCTGGATTGCCAGTGCTGGTCGTTTCCTTCAAACAGATTTGTTATGACTCAGGTATGTGCAGACTGGATCATTGGAGGGCATGCACTAGCAGGAGCTTTGACGTTTTTTCAGATTAGTTTTATAACTTAAAATCAGAACGAAGGTTGAGAGTATTGTTTATCAAAATTAAGTGAGATTGATATGGAATAACTGGATACCCATTATATCTAAAGCAAGGTATGAATTATTAATAGGTGGAGACATTATTGATAGATTTATTTTTATGTTTTCAGTGGTGCTAGGGATTGAATCCAGGGCCTCACACGTGCTAGACAAGTGTTCTTTCACTGACTTATACCCTCATCCACTTTCAATTTTTAAAATAATTAGTTGGCTAAACAATAAACCTAATGTATTTGGTCTTTATTTTCAACAGTAAACCCACAAACATATTTAAGCAAAATAAGAATGTGTTGCTTGAAACTTTAATTATTTTACAAACAACTGTAACTAAATTTATTACAGGAAAAATATTACTCAATATGCAAACTTTAAAACACTGGACCAGATAACCTAATTTGTTTTTATCATTCTTTCACTATTTACCACCCTCTAGAAAATACAATTATTTCTGCAGGTATAATTTCCTATGAGAAGGTAAATGCACTGGAGCAGAATGTGCCTGCAGTAGCCTTAGTTGAGTTCAGCTGCTCAAAAGACTTTCACCAGGCTTCCCCGGCTCCAACAGCGTCAACACCATTTGGTGTTCCCTAAGCACTTAGCAGCTGTTGATATTACAAAAGGCTTTCTATGGGCTAGGTACTGTGCTGTTTTACAGCAAAACACCATCCTTGGAACTGAATGTAGACCTGTTTCCTAATCCTTGCTATAGAGGTAGTGCTCTTGTCTGCTTTATGCACTTCTTTGTGATTGTGTCCACTGTGAGTGGAATATAGTTCAGTGGCACAGTCCGGAAGAGGGTGAGCCTCGCCGAAGTAGAAACAATGCTTTACATCTGGTGAAGTACCAGAGCCTGCCAGTGAGTCCTTCCTCCAACCTTCTTTCCCTTCCTCTCAGTAGTAGGCATGAGCTGAAGGGCAATGCTCTACCACTGAGCTACATCCTTAGTCCTTTTAATTTTTATTCTGTTTTGACAGAGAGTCTTGCCAAATTGCCCAGGCTGACCTAGAATTTGCCACCATCCTGCCTCAGCCTCCAGAGTAGCTATCCACATGATGAAGTGGCTCACATGTGAAGGTGGTGGATGCATTGTGAAACAGGGAAAAATTCTACTCGTGTTACTGATAACATTCATTTCTCTTCAGCAACCTATTTCATGAATAGTCCTAATATTTATTTCTCCCCATTGTTAGGGAAAGTATTTACTCTTCCTGCAAACAAACAGTTGAACCTACTATGGAGAGAAAACTATTTCAAGCCGATAAGTCTTGAAGTAAAAAAATGGTCTGGTTCAGTTCTATACCAATATTGCAAAGTTTCTTTTGCCCCAAAATCAGCTGGGATAAAGTAAAAAGATCTGCAGCATATTGGTGAACACCAATCCCCTGTAGCTGGGCTATGAAGAACTGATTCTGGAAAAGTGAAGTAGGAGGCATCACAATATCAGACCTTAAATTATACTACAGAACTGTAGTGTAATTTAAGGTTACTACAAAAATGGCCTGGTATTAGCACCAAAACAGATATAAGACCAATGGGAAAGAACAGAAGACAGAGAAAACTCACATAAATACAGTTAGCTTACACTAGACAAAGGTACCATAAACATACATTGGAGAAAAGATAACCTCTTCAACAAATGGTGCTGGGAAAATTGTAGCAGAATGAAACCGAACCCCTATCTCTCCCTGCACAGAACTCAATTCAAAGTAGATCAAGGACCTAGGCAATAGACCAGAGACCCTGGGCCTACTAGAAAAAAATGTAGGCCTGACTCTCCATTATGTTGGCTTAGGAACTGACTTCATTTACAAGACAGGAATCTCGTAAAGTACAAGACGTAAAATCAGGAATCCATAAATGGGATGGACTCAAACTATAAAGCTTCTTCACAGCAAAGGAAATAATCAGGAACGTGAACAGAGAGCCTACAGAATGGGAGAAAAATCTTTTCCACCTGCATCTCAGATACAGCATTAATCTCCAGGATATATAAAAACTCCAAAAACTTAACACTAAAAACACAGATAATCCAATCAATAAGTAGGCAAAGGAACTGAACAGGTACTTCACAAAAGAAGAAATACAAATGGTCAACAAATGTATGAAAAAATGTTCAACATCTCTAGTAAATTACAGAAATGCAAATCCAAACTACACTGAGATTCCATCTCACTCCAGTCAGAATGGCAATTATCAAGAATACAAGTAACAATAAATGTTGCTGAGGATATGGGATGAAAAGGTACATTTATACATTGCTGGTGAGACTGCAAGTTGGTGCAACTACTCTGGAAAGTAGAATGGAGACTCCTTAAAAAACTTGGAATTAAACCACCATTTGACCCAGTTATCCCACTCCTTGGTATATACCCAAAGGACTTAAAAATCAGCATACTACAGTGATGCAGCCACATCTATGTTTACAGGAGCTCAATTCACAATAACCAAGTTATGGAACCAACCAGATGCCCTTCAACAGATGAATGGATAAAGAAAATGTGGTATATGTACACAATGGAATATTACTCAGCCTTAAAGAAGGATGAAATGAAGTCACTTGCCAGTAAATGGACAGAACTATTGACTATCAAGCTTAAGTGAAATAAGCTGATCCCCCCTACCTACACCAAAAGGCTGAATAGTCCCCCTGATATTTGGATGGTAACAAATAGTAAGGGGTGAGGGGAGTGAAAAATAGAAGTTCATTGGATTAGACAAAGGAGAATGAAGGGAAGGGAGGAGAGATGGGAATTGAAAAGACAGTAGAGTAAGTCAGACATAACTTTCCTGTTTTCATATGTGAATACATGACTGGTGAAACTCCACATCATGTCCAAACACAAGAATGGGATCCTAAGTCATACTCCATGTACGTATAACATGTCAAAATAACCCTACTGTCATATATAGCTAAACAGAAAAACAAACAGACAAACAAACAAAAAGAACTAATCCTGAGGAGTCCCAATGCCCTGGACAGGATCAATTATCCTCAGAAACATGGGGTTGTGACTCCTGTGAACAAACTTGGACAAACTACCAGAAAGCCATAGATAAAGCCAGGCTACACTTAGCAAAATACTTTCACTTCGAGATCACACTGTTTTTATGTATCCTGGAGTCCCGATTTGCACTTAGGCTCAGTTTGCCTGAGAAATCTGGCATGTTGGAGGGCCATCAGAGTCTCTTAGAAAGACCCAGGAAACTCCATGACCAGACTTCAGCCTAAGGGCCAGGAACATCCCTTGGCACTTTCCCAAGAGAGAGAAGCAGTTGTTGCTGCTTGAGTTGCACAAACTGACCCCTTCTTCCATTTCAGAGGGGGTTTGGGGATGAGCTGGCAGAGCGCCTATCCCGAGAAGGAGCACAGTACATCTAAAGGCAGGAAAGCTGCTGACTAGGTCCTTCACCCTGGCCATGGCATGTGGACTCTCGCCCACATCACACACCTCCAGATACAGTCAATCAGGGGCTTTCCTCACTGCTCTTGGGTCTCTCCAAATTACCTGGAGGAAATTTGAAAGGGATGAAGTCCCCTACAGCAAGAGAAGTTCTGCTTTGTGACAAGCACATGACCCAGGCTGGGGGTTAAACATAGGGGAGGGAGAGTGAGGCAGGTGCTAAGCCTTAGAGATGAGTGGAAATTGTGTGTAAATTGACTGAGAATTGAAGCTATTTGAAAAATTTTTCCCAGTGGAGTAGCAAATACTATCCACTAACTGCCAATTCTACATATCACAAATGCTTCAACCTTTAAAACAAAAACCATTTAAATTCTCAAAATTTCCACCATAGCTTAGCCTCAAGAGGTTCTAGAAGACCATTTCTCACCGAGGACATAGGCAGTGGGTCTAAAAATCCGGCTCCTGGGTGTGGCTGTGCCTTAACCAGCTACAGAAATGTAGGCACTCTGCTGTCCTTGACACTTCCCTTGGTTTTTGCCTTGGTAAAATGGGAATAATCATACCTAGAAAGCTTTGCCTTCACGCTTAAGAAAGAAAATACATGTAAAACATTTTGGAAAAAATGTAAATAAAATTTTATCCATGACAAACAGAATAACGGTCCCTAAAAATGTCTGTGTCGTAATCCTCAGAACTTTTGAATATGGTAGGTTCGTGGCAAGGGAGAATTTAAGGAGGCAAATGGAATTCAGATCAGTTATCAACTGATCTTAAAATAAGGAGATTATACTGGATTATCTGATTGAGTCCCAGGTAATCATAAGCATCCTTTAAATAGGGAATGAAAAGACAGAGACATTAATATGCTAATGAGGCAGTGAAAACATAGATCACATTGGCTGAATTTGAAGATGGGACAGGATCACCAGTCCAGGAATGCAGTGAAAAAGGCAAAGAAATGTGTTTTCCCCTCCAACCTCTGGAAGGAAACTTGATTTTAACCCAGTGAAGCATAGTTTGAACTGTAAGACAGTAAACTGGTTTTAAACTACCAGGTTTGCAATAATTTAACAAGTAGGAGGCTAACTTAGCCAATTGGGAAACTCACTTACTACCCATCAGATCGTATCACTGTCCTCACTGTGTACATTGTCATCATCCCTGACATCATCGTTATCATCATCTAGGCTTTATTTCAAACATAGCCTGGGAAGGAAATTTATAGCAATATATAATTTTGCCAAAATCCTCACAAACCAAACCAGATGACTATCCCATGGAGCAAGTCACAGAGGGATTTTTGTCTTGAGTGCTGTCAATGGTTTCCATGCAAAAACGGATGCCATTGTTCATGATATTTATTTATTATTTTCAATTCATTTATCTGATAAAAACAAATGTGTCCCGAATATCAAAAGAATTTTAGAAATCCAATAATAAGGGGAGAATAATGAAACAATGGATTAAAGATCTAAAAAGACACTTCCCCAAATAACATCAATGACACATAAGCATACGAAAATATGCTTCACATAGTATGACATTAGGAAAATTTAAAAATCAAAATGACATCACCAAATGTTTACAAGATTGTAAATTCATTGCACAATCTTTGAAAATGGTACACTTTTTCTTTCAATTTATTTATTTATTATTCTAATTTTTTTAGATATAACAGCAGAATACATTACAATTCATATTACACGTATAGAGAACAATTTTTTATATCTCTGGTTGTATATAAAGTATATTCACACCATTTGTCTCTTCATACATGTACTTAGAGTAATGATATCCATCCCATTCCACCATCTTTTTTACCCCCATAGCCCACCCCCAGCCCTTTGCCCTATCTAGAGTTCATCGAATCCTCCCATGCTCCCCCTCCCAACCCCACTATGAATCAGCCTCCTTATATCAGAGAAAACATTCGGCATTTGTTTTTTTTGGGGGGGAATTGGGTAATTTCACATAGTATTATATTCTCCAACTCTATCCATTTACCTGTAAATGCCATGATTTTAATCTCTTTTATTGCTGAGTAATATTTCATTTTGTATATATACCACATTTTCTCTACCCATTGATGTACTGAGGGGTGTCTAGGTTGGTTCCATAGTTTAGTTATTGTGAATTTTGCTGCTAAAAGCATTGATGTGGCTGTGTCCCTGTAGTATGCTGTTTTTAAGTCCTTTGAGTATAGACCAAGGAGTAGGATAGCTGGGTCAAATGATGGTTCCATTCCCAGCTTTCCAAGGATTCTGCCTACTGCTTTCCATATTGTCTGAACCAATTTGCAGTCGACCATCAATGAATGAGTGTGCCTTTCTCCCCACATCCTTGGCAACACTTACTGTTGTTTGTGTTCTTAATAGCTGCCATTCTGACTGGAGAGAGATGAAATCTTAGGGTGGTTTTGATTTGCATTTCTCTAATTGCTAGAGATGGTGAACATTTTTTTTCATATATTTGTTGATTGATTGTATATCATCTTCTGAGAGGTGTCTATTCAGTTACTTGGACCATTTATTGATTGAGCTATTTTTTTAATGATTGATTGAGCTATTTTTTTAATGGTTAGATTTTTGAGTAATTTATATACCCTAGAGAATAGTGCTCTATCTGCTGTGCATGTGGTAAAAATTTGCTCCCAAGCTGTAGGCTGACTGTTCACCTCATTGATTGTTTTTTTTTTTTTCCTGAGAAGAAGCTTTTAGATTGAATCCATCCCATTTATTGATTCTTGATTTTAATTCTTGTGCTATAGGAGTCTTATTAAGGAAGTCGGGTCCTAATCTGACACGATGGAGATTGGGACCTACTTTTTCTTCAAATAGGCACAGTGTCTCTGGTTTAATTCCTAGGTCTTTGATCCACTTTGAGTTGAGTTTTATGCATGGTGAGAAACAGGGGCATAATTTCATTTTATTGCATATGGATTTTCAGTTTTCCCAGCATCATTTGTTGAAGAGGCTATCTTTTCTCCAATGCATGTTTTTGGCACCTTTGTCTAATATAAGATAATTGTAATTATGTGGGTTAGTCTCTGTGTCCCCTATTTTGTACTATTGGTCTATTTTGGTGCCAATACCATGCTGTTTTTGTTACTATTGCTCTATAGTATAGTTGAAGGTCTGGTGTAGTGATGCCACTTGCTTCACTCTTTTTTTCTAAGGATTGCTTTAGCTATTCTGGCTCTCTTATTTTTCCAGATGAATTTCATAACTGCTCTTCCTATTTTTATGAGGAATGTCATTGGGATTTTGATTGGAATTGCATTAAATCTGTATAGTGCTTTCTGTAGTATGGTCATTTTGATGATATTAATTCTGCCTATCCAAGAACAAGGGAGATCTTTCCATCTTCTAAGGTCTTCTTTAATTTCTTTCTTTAGTATTCTGTAGTTTTGTTGTAGAGGTCTTTCACCTCTTTCATTAGATTGATTCCCAAGTATTTTTTTTTTTTTGAGGCTATTGTAAATGGGGTACTTTTCCTCATTTCCCTTTCAGGGCATTTGTCACTGATATACAGAAATGCCTTTGATTTATAGGTGTTGATTTTGTATCCTGCTACTTTGCTGAATTCATTTACTAGTTCTAGAGGTTTTCTGATGAAATTTCTTGGGTCTTCTGGGTAAAGAATCATATAATCAGCAAATAGTGCTAATTTGAATTCTTCTTTTCTTAGCTGTACCTATTTAATTTCTTTCATCTGTCTAATTGCTCTGGCCAGTGTTTCAAGAACTATGTTAAATAGAAGTGGTGAAAGAGGGCATCCCTGTCTTGTTCCAGTTTTTACAGGGAATGCTTTCAATTTTTCTCCATTTAAAATAGTGTTGGCCTGGGGCTTAGCATAGATAGCTTTTAATGGTGTGGAGATATGTTCCTGTTATCCCTAGTTTTTCTAGTGTTTTGAACATATATGGTGCTGTATTTTGTTGAATGTTTTTTCTGCATCAATTGAGGTGATCATATGATTCTTATCTTTAAGTCTATTGATGTGATGAATTATGTTTATTGATTTCTGTATGTTGAACCAACCTTACATCCCTCAGATGAACACCACTTGATCGTGGTGCACTATCTTTTTGATACGTTTTTGTATTTGATTTGCCAGAATTTTATTGAGAATTTTTGCATCTATGTTCATTAGAGTTATTGGTCTAAAGTTTTTTCTTTGATGTGTCTTTGCCCAGTTCTGGAATCAGGGTGATATTGGCCTCATATAATAAGTTTGGAGGTCCTCTCTCTTTTTGTATTTCATGAAATAATTTGTAGAGTATAGGTATTAGTTCTTCTTTATAGGTCTTGTAGAACTCAGCTGGTCCTTGGCTTTTCTTGGTTGGTAGGCTTCTGATGGCATTTTTTATTCCCTTGCTTGAAATTGATCTGTTTAAATTGGGTATATCACCCTGATTCAATTTGGGCAACCCATATGCCTCTAGAAATTTGTCGTCAATGCCTTTGATGTTCTCTATTTTATTAGAGAACAAGTTTTCAAAATAATTTCTAATTATCTTCTGTATTTATGTCATATCTGTTGTGAGATTTCCTTTTTTATTATGTATGTTAGTGATTTGAGTTTTTTCTCTTTCCTTCTTTTTGTTAGTATGGATAAGGGTTTGTCACTTTTATTTATTTTTTTCAAAGAACCAACTTTTTATTTTGTCAATTGTTTCTTTTATTTCAATTTCACTGATTTCAGCTCTGATTTTAATTATTTCCTGTCTTCTACTGATTTTGGTGTTGATTTGTTCTTTTTCTTGGGCTTTGAGATACGGTGTTAGGTCATTCATTTCTTCTTTTAAGGAATTAACTCCATGCAATGAACTTTCTTATTAGTACTGCCTTCATAGTATCCCAGAGATTTTGATATGTTGTATCAGTGTTCTCGTTTACCTCTAAGAATTTTTTAATCTCCTCCTTGATGTCTGTTGAAACCCATTGTTCATTCAGTAGCATATTATTTAGTCTTCAAGTGTTGGAATAGTTTTCATTTTTTATTTTATCATTGATTTCTAATTTCATTTCATTGTGATCTGATAGAATGCAGGATAGTCTCTCTACTTTTTTCTATTTGTTAAGAGTTGCTTTGTGGCATAATATATGGTCTATTTTAGAAAAGGATCCATGTGCTGCTGAGAAGAAAGTGTATTCACTCATCGAAGGATGAAATATTCTATATATGTCAGTTAAGTCTAAGTTATTGATTATATTATTGAGTTCTATAGTTTCTTTGTTCAGCTTTTGTTTGGAAGATCTATCCAGTGGTAAAAAGAGTGTGTTAAAATCATCCAGAATTATTGTGTTGTGATCAATTTAATTCTTGAACTTGAGAAGAGTTTGTTTGATGAACATAGATGCTTCATTGTTTGGGGTGTATATATTTATAACTGTTATGTCTTTGTCCCTTTTAATTAACTTTAGCTTAAAGTCTACTTTATTTGATAAGGGGATGGAAAGCCCTGCTTGCTTCTGCAGTCCTTGTGAGTGGTATAATTTTTCCCAACCTTCACCTTCAGTCTGTAGATGTCTTTTCCTAAGAGATAAGTCCCTTGGAGGCAGCATATTGTTAGTTTTTTTTTTTTTAAATTCAATTTGCTAGTCTATGTCCTTTAATTGGTGAGTTTAGGTCATTAACATTCAGGGTTATTATTAAAACATAATTTGTATTCCCAGCCATTTTTATATATTTTTGTTATTTAACTTGGTTTAGTTTCTCCTTTGATTAGCTTTTTATTTAGTATAATACCTCCCTCTGCTGATTTTCATTGTTGTTTTTCATTTCCTCTTCGCAGAATATTTTGACAAGGATGTTCTATAGTGCAGGTTTTCTAGCTGTAAATTCTTTTAACTTTTGCTTATCATGGAAGGTTTTTATTTCATCATCAAATCTAAAGCTTAATTTTGCTGGATACAAAATTTTTGGTTGGCATCCATTTTCTTTCAGAGGTTGATATATGTTGTTCCAGGATCTTCTAACTTTCAGGGTCTGGGTTGAAAAATCTGCAGATATTCTAATTGTTTTCCCCCTATATGTAATCTGATTCCTTTCTCTTGTGGCTTTTAAAATTCTCTCATTATTCTGTCTGCTAGGCATTTTCATTTAAAATGTACCTTGGTGTGTATCTGTTGTGATTTTGTACATTTGGTGTCCTGTAAGCCTCTTGTATTTGGCTTTACAATTTGTTCTTCATGTTTGGAAATTTTTCTGATATTATTTCATTAAATAGATTGTTCATTCCTTTGGTTTGGAAATCTATGCCTTCCTCTATCCCAATAACTTATAAATTTGGTCTTTTTATGCTATCCCATATTTCTTGAATGTTCTGCTCATGGTTTCTTACCATTTTCACTGTGTGGTCTACATTCTTTTCAAGATTACATATTTTGTCTTCATTGTCTGAGGTCCTGTCTTCCAAGTGTTGGTGATGTTGGTGATCTGTTGGTGATGCTTTCAATTGAAATTTTAATTTGGTTTATTGTTTCTTTAATTTCAAGAATTTCTGTTTGGTTTTTCTTTAAAATCTCAATTTCCCTATTGAAGTAATCTTTTGCTTTCCTTATTTGCTTATGTAGCTCTTTGTGGAAATGATCTTTAGCTGCCTGTATTTGCTCTCTTATATCATCATAATTCACCGAACATCTTAATTATGTACATCCTGAACTCCTTCTCTATGATTTCATCTGCTGTGCTGGAGATGGATTCTAATAATATGGTATCTTGATTTGTTTGGGTCTCTTTCTTCTATTGTGTGTCTTTCTTTCTAGCTCTGTGGATCCAAGGCATTAACATTTTTACACTGTAGACTTATAGTACTGAAAGCAGGTGCCTCCTGCTTTCCAATATCTTTCCTTTGAGGGGAAGAACAATGTTAACAGGTTCCAATATAAACAAAATACCACCTAATGATGAATAGTTGTCATTAAGACGTTTACAATTTGGTCACAATGTACAGAAATGGTGAATTCAATTATTATCTTCGATATAATCAGTAGGTTTTTAAAAGGACTTACAGTTTATGGTGGTGGAAAAATAACTTGGGGAGAGGTGTGGGAAGATATGCTGAGGAGTTATGAGATGAGGATATAGAGTTATTATATCTTAGGAAGTATGAAAGAGAAATCTAAAGAAGAAGGTTAGTATCAGGAGAATAGAGAGGTAGTAATTTTGGGTAGACAAGTAAGAGGGAAAACAGTAGAGTATATAAAACAAACACACATATATATTAAGAAAAATAAAAATGTTAAAAGAGTAAAAATTGGGCAGGAAAAAAGAATGTACAACAAAATTGTAATATACTATTCAGTCATCTCATTCCTCAATATTATAATTCATGCAAAGCACTTGGTTTCACATATGTTGGGGATGTGAGGGTGGGAGAATAAAGAGGGAGAAGAAAGAAAAAAAAAATCTTGAAGGCAGAAACAAGGATTGTTTTGGTTGGAGTTCAGTATCTTTCCTGCTTCCCTTCTCATCCAATAGGTGGGGTTGTCTGTTGGTAGATGGTATCTCTGCCTTCAGGATGGTGGGGGTTACCAGGATGTGAGGGTTGATCTTGGGTGCAGAACACCTGGAAATGGGGTGTGGCACCCACCCGTCCCGTTGGGAGACTGCACCTCAAGGATCTCCTTTGGGGTCTGCTCCTGTGCATGGGTGCCGGGTCTTATCTCCTCATCTCACCTATAGATCTCACATTCCCACCCTCTAGATTAGTCTCTAAAGTGTATCTCCCTCACCCTTTCCCTTTCTACTTCTGAATCAGGAACCTTTCTCTCCAGGGGTCGTGTGTTGCACTCTGGTAGCTGCGAACCTGTTGCGGAGGGCTGTTTTGTATTGGGCATCACTCTGCTGAGTTAGCGACTGCTGGGAATTGGGAGGAATCAGAAAACTATGGGTACCTGGTATCTGGTGTTCCAAACTGGTAGTTGCCCCAACTATAGATGGTGATGGAGGTGACCCAAGATGGAGGCAGCTGCTTTCAGCAATGGGGTGTCAGGTTGGGTAGGAGGAGCCCTGGGTTGTGCCCTGGGTTCAAAGATGAGCTCTGTGGTGTGCAGTTGTGGCTGTCGGCTTTCTTCAGAGCCTGTGATGTCCCCAGGCACAAGCAGGCTATGGCGAGTAGGGGGCTAAGGCAGTTGCTGCCGAGTCCCAAGATGGAGGTGACCAGGGGAGTCCCACATTGGTAGGTGGGGGTCCACACGGAATGACAGCAGGAGTTCCTGTGTGTGGGTAGGGCTGAATGTCCTTTGTGGGAGCAGCATCTGGGAATTCTGCACCGGTGCTGATGCCAATGGTCCTGCTAAGGCACCTGTGAGACCTGGGTGTGCAGGGAGTCCGGAGTCAGGAGTCCTTTTCTAACGCTGAGGCCCAGGGCTCTGTACTGCACAGCAGCCGTGATTCCTGTGCAGGATTAGCTGTGGAGGGGTCCTCTGCCACTCCCAGCAAAGCACTATTACCACTAGTTGAGACCTGGGTCACGGAGTGACACGGAATGCTGCCTCCCTCTGGCCCACCATCTTGGATCCTTTATTTTACAAATCGGTTGTTCCAAGTACAAGAGTACATTTCTGAGTAAATTGATTTGAACCTATTACCAAGAGACTTATTTAGAATATCTGTGTTAACATAGCTAAAAGATAAAAGGACTAATCTTGCCTTTTCCAATAATAAGTACTATGATTTATAGCTTATCACTTCACTTTTTGGCTCTGGTTTCTCTTTATGTAACAAGTTTCATGATTGAACGAGATACTCTTTCCTAGATCTCTTACATTCTTAAGGATGTTGAGTTTAATCTCTTATTTTATGTAATGGGAAACCATGACCTAGAGGAAGTAAGTTTTGTGCCTAAGTTCCAGCAGTTCAGACTTTGGGGGGATAAGCTTTTACATAGTGTGCATATATGAATGTGCACAAATGAAGAATTTGCAAATGCTAGAGCTCAATGAACTTTTCTAAAGTGAACACACCCATGTAACTGCCTTCTGAATACAGATGTAGATTACAACATCCAGAAAGCTCCAGCATGGCCCTCCTGGGACTTCCCCCAAAAGGTAACCATATTCTGACTTCAATCACTTTATGCTAATTTTTCATGTTTTTAAACTTTTTAAAAACTTACTTATATTATTATACAATTTTCATTCCTTGCCCTTGGCTACTTTCTACATTTTGCTTGTGAGACTCATCCACTTTGTTGCCTGGAGTTGTAATTCATTACACTTTATTAATATACAGTATTTCACTATATAAATATATAATACCAGAATTTATTCTTGTTGATGGAAATTTGGGCTATTTCCATTTGGAGACTATAGTAAAACTTAGTCTCTAAGTGAAAACTTAGATTTTGCTTCTTAAACTAATGCTTGTAAAACACAAAGAGTCTCATTCTATGAAATTGAACTTGTCATTGTTAGCACTGTACAGTGCCCGTGTGACATAGGCGTGACCTGAGTCACCACACCATCTACAGAGCACAGCGTTTGGTAAGATAGTAGGAACATTCTGTTTGCAAACACAAGTCCAGAGCTTCAGGATGGAGAAGTGGACAATATATGGTTAAGTAGGGGGGTCTCACTGAACGACAATAGCACCCAAGATGCAAACTGTTACCAGACCACTCTCCCTTTCTCTGCTTCTCTTTCCAAGGCTCAGTCCCTTGGCCTTGATTTCACATCTCCACTCTGTCTTGGTCCTCATTCTCAGCTTTGTTTACTCAAAACCTTTCTTCAATGGAGCATTAAAGTCATGGCTTCTAGAGTCCCATTTTGTAGAAGGAGTGGGTGGAGGAGTGACAGGGAACACTCCTCCTGAAGAAAGGGATGCTATTGGTTAAGGCTGGGGAAAGCACCCCCTCCCCAAAGGTGTTTACAATAGACACAGAAACCCCTGGGGAGGGGCAGAACACAATACTGATTTAAGAAGAGTTGCACAGTATCTCATGAAATGAGTCTGTTGTATGAGCCGGGTCTGTTGTGGGAAGAGAAGGCTTTATTCTTCCTAAGTCTTTGTATTCTTTCCCCTGTGATATGATGGAAAGAGCAGCTTTTGAAATCAGGCAGGCATAACTTTCAGTGTAAGTCCTGCTCCTGTGGCTCAGTTTCATTGGGCAAATTACTTAACCTCTCTTTGTTCATTTCCCTCATTTGTAAAATGAGATTCATAATGATTGCCCATCTCATAAAAATGCTCTGAAAATTAAAGACCCATGTATAAGCATCAGAACCTAACTGGAAAATAATCATTGCTCTTTTCTAGAGTTACAAGTTGGGGGCGGCTATAGTCAATTAGAGAGGTGGGGGAAGCAAAGGAAAGTGGTTCCGGACAGGCCTGAATAAGTAAGGGGAAGTTAGACTTGCTTTGGGGAGGCCAAGGGCTCCCCCTAAGTGCTTGTGTGTTGCTGGTGTGTGGAAGGGCAAAGAGCAAGTGAAGTGCAATTTAGTAGAATTCCTCCTATTTCTCTCTCTCTCTCTTTTTTTTTTATCTGTTTTATAAATTGAGGCATCAGATTTGTTTTGGGGAAGAAAGGTCTGCTGCTTGAAAAATTAAAAGGCGTCTTGAAAAATCCCAGACAAGACTCCCTCTCAAGGCATTCCCTGCTCTAAAACTGGAGGTTCTGCTAAATGCCTTCCATTGTTGAAGTGGAGCTACCTCCAGCACCAGGAGCAGCCTGGACATTTTCAACCACCCATTAAGTCATCTGTCTCGGGATCACAGGGAAAACAAACCCGACAACGGGCCGTGACTAAAACAGAGAAAGATTCAATCAGCTTGTCCAGAAAACAAACCCAACACATCCTCTCCTAAGGCATAACGCAGGAAGCATCATCAGAACCCTAAAAGATGTCCCATCCAGAGTGGATGAACAACCGTGCTTTGCTTTGGATTGTGGCGTATGACCCCACCCCACCCCCAACTTTAACAGAAGGCAGCTCACGAGTCCAAAGCTGTCTTAAGTGGTCACCCTTGCCAAGAGAGTTGGCCCTGTGTGGAAACCCTGACAATACATGTGTCTTTCATGAGCCCCTGCAGTGATGGACAGGTCTAAACAGAAGACACTCACCAGGGAAAATGGGTTAGTTCGTGCATGTTGTGCTGTATTGAGCCACATAGGAAACAGGATGAAAGGAGATTATTCTTTTGATAAGAAAGTCATTCTTAGAGCAACAACCACATAGGGAAAAGAAAGACCCCATTCTTTCTGTAAATAAAGATCATAAACAGATAATTTATATACTGAAATCAGATATTCTGCAAGGCACCTTAGGGACAGTCTAGTCCTTTTCAAAGTTGTTTAGAGTACCAACAATAGTTTAACCAGAACATTTATTCTGGTTGCAGTCAGGGTAAAGGGATTATCCCTTCCTATTCTATACAACCTTTGCCTTCTCTATCACAGCATGCATGAATGTTTCAGGGCTCCCTGAACAGTTTGAAATTCTGTCATTACTTCAGTTTTTCCTATTTACAGATGACAAAAATAGGCAGGAGTGATTGAAAAAATGAGGCCTCGTGATTTGCCCAGAATTTCAGGGTAAATTGAAAAGGTAGGTCAATGCTAAAGCCAGACCCCCTATTGTCCAGCCAAGTTTTCTTGCTATTATATAACGTGGAGCCACCCTAAGAAGATATCTGAAACTACCTGCAGTTTACCTCTGAGAAGCCACACAATCAATATAAATGGCCTGAAATTTTTTTCTCTGCTTGTCTAAAGAATACCTGGAAGTGGCTGGGGAGGTGGCTCAATGGCAGAGTGTGTGCTTAGCACGCATGAGGCCACAGGTTCCATGCCTGGGGTGGGGTGAGGAAGAATACCTGGAAGGAGGGAAGGAAGGGAGGGAGGCCAAAGAATTAAATCTCAACACCCTTCACAAAGCCACACACAAAATTGTAATAAATATTTTGAAGAGGAAGAGAGATGTTATCAGAATGGATTATATTCACTACACTCAAATGGTGTTTTGAATGAACTACATGGCCATAGGTCCCACCTCTCCATCAATTCATCCACCCAACTAGTAGACTGATGCTCAAAGTCATCCCTTGCTGCTGATGGTAGGAGATGAATGGCCCCAGGCTTTGAGAAACTTAGTTTTAAGAAGAGAAGCACACCTTGATGCTGAATCTTATGTTGGGAACCCAGTACTGGAAGAGCAAGAAATGGAAAGGAAGGGAAGAGAAGGGAAGGGGAAGGGGGAGAAAAGAATGGTGGTTAGTGGGAGGGGGCCTGGGGCAGGTGGACATTATATGTGGGAAGGTGGTACATGAAAAAGAGCGCTTCCGTGGGCCAGAATGGGACATGTGCTCTGGAATATCAAAGACCAGACTGGAGACCATTAGGATGAGTGGCGGAGCTTTGGGATAACAGGGTAAAAGAGATCAAGAATTGTCATTTCCGTTTCCTTCACATCAGCAAATTCCTCCTCGTCCATAAAATGTGATTACAAATATACTGAATCTTTAATAAATTAGGAAGAGTTTACTGTTCCCCTCACATTATAAAACCCTGGTATTATGTATCTGGTCAGTTGTTTAGCTTTGTTAATGCAAAATGTGAAAGAAACATGTTTTGTTTTATGACTTGGCACCATCTGTATTTATACTCTAGTCAGACCTTTCCCAAACTCATCCCACTGTCCAAACTGAGATTGGCTGGGGTATAAAGAAAATACCACCACCTCATCCCTAATATTTTTTTAAGGCATTCATGTGTCACAAGCGGCAGCTTTGCATGCACAGGAGTGGACTATGTGTTGCAATGGGTTTAATGGCTAAGATGTGGACTTCCGACCCAGACAGACTGGTATTTGAATCCTAGCTGACTGGAACCATCTGTAGATCTTCAGAGATGTATTTAACTTTTCTTTTTTGTTTTCTTTTTTTTTTTTAATTATCCCTTTTCTTTCTTTTATTTACTTATTTTTATGCAGTGCTGAGGATGGAACTTATTGCCTTACACATCTACCATGGAGCAATCTACCACTGAGCTATACCCCCAGTCCAGTATTTAACTTTCCTGGTTTTCAAATGGGAGTGATAATAATGAAGGTACCAAACTATCAGAGCTGCTCTGAGGACCTCTTGAATCATGCATAAGAGGAGCCACTGTTCCCACAGGCCCATAGTGCACTAAGTTGACGGACAGAAGAAGCCCCCTGATAAAACTGAGCTTTCGACACTGCGAAATCAGAGAAGCGGATGGGGGAATTTTAACTATATTGATGGGCTAAACAGCATCTTTTTTTGTTAGGCCTGGGAATAAGATTTCACATTGATTTTCACTGAGAAAAACCATCCTAGCAGTTTGCTTTGCACCAGGACAACATATTTTTTTTTCTTTTTTCTTTTCCTCTGTGTAATCAAATGCAAACAAACTCCAGATTCTACTCTGTAACAATGACCACATGGAGTAGGAACTGATTTCCTCTTGGAAAGCACTTAATTCTAGAACACAGCTTTTGGGTCATTTCCTTGCACTCCAATGACAGCATATCCCAACTTGTTTCTTTGTTCATCTGTAATTGTTGCTCTACGTACGTTTGATAGCAATCGGGATCCTTACGCACCGATTAACCTGGCATCAAAGAGTTTTTAAGAAGGCAGCTTAGAATTCATGGGATATTTGACATAATGTTTCAATGAATCAATTAAAGTTTATCCAAATCTGACTTTTGAGATAATTGTTTCTTTGATAGGTATTTTTGAACATGATTATGTGTCTCTCCAATAGTTTTGTCACATGACCCACTGTGGATTTTTTCTTATATGAGCCAGGAATCACTCCCAGACTTAGTGAGGAACACAATAGGCTTTTTCTCTTCAATGAGCAGGCAGACCTGTTACATTTCTCTTGTTCCATTGAGAATATTGAATATTTTTCTGTCTTCAAAAGCTACAAGTTTTGGCCAGATTTTTCATTTATTGTGTCCTTACTTATAAAAAGTGTAGATATAGACAGAGATGTATCCCAGTTGTTATTAACATTTTTCAAAGAAGTTGAAAATGAATTCAATCTGCATGTCTCTGTCAGTTTATTCTCTGGTTAATGTCTCTGTTAATGTTGGTATAGAACTTGTCTATACCAACACTTTTTAACCTTCTGGTTTGATTTTTGTTTAACTATTACCATCAAGGCTGGCTAAAATGATAACCATTAACTTAGGGAAATAAAACAGTGTACCAAAGGTGAAAAGTGCTACAATTTTGAACACAATAATTTCTTCTCATCTTCAGAGTAATACTCCTGAGAAATAGCAATAAAAGCGTTAAAATGGGATTTAACCACAAGGAAAATATATTTCAAAATGCAGTTTTAAAAATGTTCTAGAAAACTACTGTGTCCAGAACGAACCAGATGTGTCATTTTAAAGCCTTGTTCTCTTAGGTAGGTGATACACTTTCAGATCGGCAGAAAACATTGTGGAGATTTGTTCTCCCACAAGAATTATACTCTGCAGTCTGTATTGCTTTTGAAAGACTCCAAACTAGCCCTCAAAGTCTTAAAGTATACTGTGATTTACATAGGGGTTTTTTTATGACTTTTTATTTATAGCTTGTCCGAATGCTTTTCTTAGTTGTCAGATTGCTCAGGGTCACATTTCTCTGGGTCTGATCTAATCATTTGTATCAAGATTCTTTTGGTTGCAAATGACAGAATTCCAACTTGATTTAGCTTAAACAATAAAAGAATATTTGTGGGCTCACTAGCTAATTCATGGGAAAAGTGGGTGTGGAGCTGGTTCAGAACAAAATTACATCCAAGAAATCAGATAATCCTATCGTTCTCTCATCTCAGCCTCTTGGTTTTATGGAAACAGGCACTTTTGGGTTTATATTATCATGCCACATCGAAGAAACAGGTGAGAAACACAAGCTCTAATTAGAATAATTAGAAGCACACTCTATATTTAGAAAAAAAATTGTAGAAGAATTTAAATTGGCCTGGCTCGGGTCATCTGCCCATCCTTGGCCCAGGACAAGAATGGGAAGCATCTATGAGATCCTAATACTTGGAGGGAAGAGAAGCCTCTCTCTAGAAGAAGAGCTATTCTGGATGTCAAAATTTTTACATGTGTCTATGATCCCTTTAGGAGAAGGTGTAACATTTCTAGAACCCTCCTTTCTGGATCTTTTATTAGATTATCTCATGCTTAGTAGTACTGGGAAGCAATAATTGCCATTGTGTTCTTTTGAGCCGAGAATGAACTGGAATGTGCCTGCAAAATGTTTAACATCTCTCGTAATTAAAGAAACGAAGATCAAAACTCCCCTAAGATTTCATCTCACTTCAGTCAGAATGGCAATTATCAAGAATACAAGCAACAATAAATATTGGTGAGGATATGGGGGAAAAGGTATGCTCATACATTGCTGGTGTGACTGCAAATTGGTGCAACCATTCTAGAAAACAGTATAAAGATTCCTCAGAAAACTTGGGATGGAACCATCATTTGACCCAGTTATCTCACTCCTCAGTTTATACCCAAAGGACTTAAAATCAGCATACTACAGTTATGCAACCAAATCAATGTTTATAGCAGCTCAACTCATAATAGCCAAACTATGGAACGAACCTAGGTGTCTTCAACAGCGGAATGTATAAAGAAACTAAGGTGTATATATACATAATGGAATATTACTCAGCCTTAAAAAGAATGAAATGATGGCATTTGCCAGTAAATGGATGGAGCTAGAGACTATTGTACTAAGTGAAATAAGCCAATCCCCCAAAAAACCAAAGGACAAATGTTTTCTGATATGTGGATGCTAATTCACAATAAGGTAGGGTGGGGCTAGGGAAGAATAGAGTTACTTTATATTAGGCAAAGCGGAGTGAAGGGAGGGAAAGGGGCATGGGGCTAGAAAGGATAGTAGAATGAATCTGACATTAGTACATTACTGCATATATGATTACATGACTAGTGTAATTCTACATTGTGGACAACCAGAAGAATGAGAAGTTATACTCCACTTATGTCTGATGTTTCAAAGTGCATTCTACTGTCATGTATAACTAATTAGAACAAATAAAAAATAGATACCTTTCTATAGGTATCCAAAATTTAAAAAATAAATAAGTAAAATTAATTTAAAAATCCTATGGGGTCGGGCACAGTGGTACACACCTATAATTTCAGCAACTTGGGAGGCTGAGGGAGGAGGATTGCAAGTTCAAAGCCAGCTTTAGCAACTTAGCCAGGACATAAGCAACTTAGTGAGACTCTGTCTCAAAATAAAAAATTAAAAAAAAAATCTTCACATTCAGAAATTATCAGTTACTTGTGGCTAAGTGATTAAGCGCCCTGGGTTCAATCCCTGGTACAAAATTTTTTTTTAATTTAAAAAAAATTAAAAAATGGGTTTTTAACTTTGGCTACAAATTTTAAGCCATGTGATTGCAAAACCATCTTGCCAGCAGCTCCAGTGCACAAGACACCAATCTCCCAGCAGTCCCTGTGGAAAGCAGTAGCCTTCCATTCTGTACACACCAGCGCTCACAGGAGACAGTCTACTGGCCTGCCCTCTCTGATGGTCCTCACCAGCCAAGTCACAATCCACATAGAGAAATCAAATAGAACCTAGTTACACATGTCACTCATTTGTTACCCAAATCTTCACATTCAGAAATTATCAGTTACTTGTTGACAGACTGATTGATAAAAATTCCAAAAGGATTAGGATTTGTTTTCTTTAATTTTTTTTCCATTTTAATAAACTGTGTCATGCTGCAGGTCTCTCCTCTCCACATTTTGGTCTCTTTTCCTCCAGATCCTAGAACTGCCTGCAGCTTCAGGGAGCGCTGCTTTCTATCAACATGACCGCTTATCACAAGACAATAATAAATACATTTCTGTAGAGATTGAAGAATGGAAATGAAGATTAATCCTGCATTACCTAAAGTGGAAACTATGCCACCCAAACGGAAAGAAGGGGTGGGCCTTTCCTTAGTTTTCAGGGCCCCTGGTCACTCCAGCTGGGCTCTGGATTTTGGCCGTTGGTCCATGCTCTGCTCTGGCCCCATCTTCTCCCAGAAATGCCTACTGCTGCTCTATTGTGGTGGTCCATACCTCCGTCCAAGAGATGCCAATTACTCTGTTTTGAAGAGACCAGTTAGCACAAAGTGTGTATCTTCTATCTTCCTCCTGACTTTAATCAATCTCTAATTTATCACCTTTTTAGAAACATGGGGATTTATTTTAAAATTGTCCTATTGGGAAAAAAAAAGATGTCATTTTTTAAGAAAACCACAGAATGGAACAAAGAGCAGGGAGCCAAGATACCAATGAGTTCTGCTATGAAGGTCTGAGTGACCGATGAATCAACGGCTGGTAGACTGAAAGTGACCTGGTTGTCGAATTCACCTTCTTTTCTACGGCTATCATGTGATTGGGCCCTTTGATATTCTCTGAGTGTTTCAAGTGGGCAAAGATTTCCTATCTGCCAAGGCCCAAGTACGTGTGTACAGAAATTTGGTTTTTTAATCAGACCAACGTTGGAATCCCTGCCCTGCTTCTTAGTGACCATAACTTAGCAAGTTTCTTGGTCTCCTTAAGCCACAGCTTCCTCAACTATAGAACAGGGCTTATGGTTGGGTTGTTTTAGCCTTTACTAGACAACATAAGCAGAACATTTGGCCAAGTGCTCTATAACAGAAGCTTCGGTAGTTCCAGTAAATTCATTAAATTCAGGTAAAATCAGGTTAAGGTTAAGACTGCTGTGGTTTGGATCTGAAAGGTCCTCCAAAGGCCCATCTCTTCAAGGCTTGGTTCCCAACCTATGGCACTGTGAATGGTGAAGGAAACTTAAGAGGTGGAGCCTAGCGAGAGGAAGTTAGGTCATTGTGGGTACACTCTTGAAGGGAATATAGGGACCCTGGCCCCTTCCTCTCTTTGTTTCTTGACTGCCATGATGTGAATAGGTCTGTTATGCCAAGTGTTCCCTCCATAATGTGCTGCCTTGCCACAGGTCCAAAGCAATGAGACCAAGAGACCATGGACTGAAACCTCTGAAATAATAAACTAAAATAAACCTTTCCTATTTTTGGATTACTTATCTTGGGTGTTTTGTCACAGCAACAGAAAGCTAACAGAGTAATAACGATTTTCTGCAACAGACAAGAGGGCAAATGTTCTTTATTTAATGAATTATGCTAGGTAGTATGTGAAAAAGAGAAGCATTAGATAACAGTGTTGCCTTCATAGGGCTCATTTTCCTAGCTAGGGGAGCCAAATGTAGCACACATGCACAAAACTCAAGAGCAAAATAAAGTATCAAAATTACAGATGCTGACCATGTGTGTGAAAGCAGGTGCTTATTAAAAGCTAGACTAATCCACTCTAAAACACAGGGACCACGATGGCAGTAGTACTATCAGTAAGTCCATTGCTCTATCCCCAACACCTACACTAGTGCCTGGCTGTTAGTGGACAGTTAATAAATATCCACGGACTGGCTAGGAAAATGAATTTGCTTGAACTAATAGTGGAAAAGCATCAGACCTTGAATATGAAGACCTGGCTTTGAATCTCTGCTTAATAGCAATTAATCATGGATAATTCTCCAAACCTCAGTTGCTATATCTGTAAAATGGCTATGCAATCCTTGCCTACTGCATTAGGTTGTCACACAAATAAATAATACATTTAACCAGGCACTTTAAAAAACAGTAAAAATGTAGTTGTAAGGAGAAACTGAAGGCTTCAGGATGGGTACTACTAATTCAGATAGATAGAAAGAAGCAATATTGATATTGCATTTACCCATATGTCCCTTCACTTGGGCTCCATAACCAATAGTGGTGTCCACAGACTAACCAGATAGATGGCTGTTTTTCTTTCCTGCCATGGTAACCCATGGCACATGCTCCATTGCTGTTAACAAGATCAATAAACTTGCCACATTCAGAAACCGACAATTAACCCCTTTTACAACACTTAAAGTCGCAGACCTCTTTATTTTATATGGCCAAGAAGACTGCTGAGCACATGGTTTTTATTATTACCCTCCCCCCTCTTAAAAAACAACCCTACTACTAATAATTTAGCACCTTCTAGAACCTGTCCTTCCTTAATGCTTTTGAGGGAAGCTCTGTGTGCTGCAGCTGTCTTTGTAGGGGCCACCTTCAGGCCCGCCCTCCACGCTGCTTGGGGGAGTGCTATTGTCTCTAGTCCTGCTCACCTTTCTATATGTTTTATGGTTTACAGCTGTGGTGAAAAGCATTTTGGGGTCGGCTGAGATTTATTCCCCTTTTTAATGTTTTTACTAGGCTGAATAAACACATTCTCAAAGAAAGAAACCTCTGGCCATGTTGGGAACATGGAAAACTGGGCTCCACTCTGGAATAGCAGCTCTCTGGTGACTGACACTTGCTCATAACAAGGAAGGCCATTGTTGGCTCCAAGGGGACTGTGGTCAGGAGTCCTTCAGTGAGTTCCAAAGCACCCAACCCACGAGCAGCTCTATCACAACCCTACCTAAAATCACCTTCCTCTTTGCAGGACCCCATTAACACCTGTGGGAAAACACTGCCTTTTAATGGCTTTGGAGAGACTGGAGGATTGAGAAGGCATAATTGATGCTATTTCTTTGGTGCTTTTTTTACATCCAGCATATGCTCATTTAAATATTTTTGGCAAATGAGTTCAGATAAAGTGAGTCTTTTTCCCAAATTCAAACCAACCCTTAATTTTTATGAGGTTTGTAAAACTCCAGCAAAATGATTTCTTAAAAGGGGAAAAAATTATTTCCTTAAGCTTGCTCACTCCGTTGATTTTGGCCAAGACCGCTTGTAGAATGACTAGCATGCTATGAGAAAGATTATTCATATATGATTTGGAGCCGGGTGGAATCAGAAAGTAATATAAATCTCTTCTCATGACATTCCTGCAAGCTTTGCCAGCTCTAGAATAAAACAGGCTTGGAAGCCAACAGCCAGCACCTGCACAGCCCAGTGCAAGGAAAGGCTAGCCTGTCATGCTGACCTTTCCAAGGTGTTTCCAAATTATACCCAAAGACAGAGGAATAAAGAGCTTCGTCTTGTCAAAGGACGTTGAGGATAATTAGCAAGCATAAGTCAAACCTGTAAAGTCATGACAATTGGCAACATTGCTGAAAACTGACATACCTGGCTCACCCTCCCCAGTTTCAGGGCTTTTCTCTTTATATCACTAACAGGAAGCATCTCCATGAACTTGCTCTTGGAGCCACAGCTGTCTAATATTACAGGAGAGCTTGTGGGTTTTGTCATTTAGCCACTTTCAGGTAAGACCCTCTCTTCTGTTTGTTTTAACTCTACAGTCCTGTTACTAAGGTATAGTAAGGTTACATATTATATTATTGAAACAAATGAATATATTATATTACTGATATGATTTTATCATATTTTATTATTGAAATGACTGTATTGTATTATTGAAAGGATTATTTTCTATTATGTTATTGAAATGATTATTTCAATACTTGGGAGTCAGGTACTTCCATACTTGCGGTAATAGTGACTTTTTTCCCTGTACGAATGTCAATGACTGAGGTTGTCTTTATAGCTTTAAATACTGAAGGACCAAGATGCAGCTATACAGCTGAAACAGTGTTGTACAAACCGCCTTTTTTCCAGAATAACAGAATTTCTACTGCAGTCATCCTAGTTCTGACACAGAGTGTAGTAGTTCTGAGACATTTTTTATCATCTTTATCACCCATCATTATGAAAAAGGACAGTGCCACTCAAACAAAGCAAATGGGTAGCTATTCACTAACTCTTTTTCTGTGAGTGTTACTAAAGGTTCAAGCTTTGGTCCTCCATTCCTCCCTTGGATCGTGCTACCTGAGAAGCCCTTGGAGTTCCACTATCCTCAATACCAATTGCATTCTTGATTATACTTTTTTTTTCCCTTCCAAAACACTTTATTTAGATATGCAACCATCAGCTGTGCTGGTTCTGATTCTCTGGGAGGATACAGATGCCAAGATGGAATTTAAAAATACAAGAGATTTATTGGGGCTTGTGAAAGAAAAGTGGAGAGAGCATAGAGCAGGTAGGGAGAATCTGTGGACCCTGATACAGACCTGACATATGAGAGGGGAGTGGGGGAGGTGTGAGGATTGGGTAGGAAGAGTCTAAACCATGATGCAGCTCTGATATTTTGGCCAGTCCAGTGGACAGCCCTGGAAAAAAATGATTGCCTTTGTGAGAAGGCTCACCCAGGGCAGGAGGGCGCAGCTCTGACACCTCTTCTGAGCTCGGTTTGTGACTGGGAGCTGTCTGGGCAGATGTGACCTCAGCTTGTATGTTTTGATAAACCCAAAGGGGCTGCAGCTGGAGGCTGCCAAATGACTACACTTAGAGGAGGTTTATTCTTAAAGGGAGACCACAGACACAACTTGTAAAAAACAAAGCCTAACTTCTCTTTCCCCTTCTGCCACATAGCTTCCCTTCCATGGATCCCATCTCTGTCTTTGGTATCAATAGTCTTCCATCTTCCAGGATGGAGACCTTCAAGTAACCTGTGGTCTTTCCATTCTGTCATCTCTTATATCCAGAGTTTAACCTCATTTTCTTTCTGCTTCTTCTTGGCCACACCCTCTCACTTTCCAAGGCACCTAGCTGATCCACACAGGTTTTGCCACCTTCCAATGCTGCTACAAGCTTATTCCCTTCTTTGTCTCCTGTTCCTCACCATTCCCTAAATGTTAGGGTTTCCCAGGGTTTAGTCCTTGACCCTCATCTCTTCTCACACCACAGCCTCATCGTAGGTGATCATACTGTTAATCAGTCTATTGAAATGACTACGTTCCAAAATTTTTGTCTATAGCCCCAGTTTTGTGCATAGCTTTAAATAAATGTCTTTCACCTCTAGGATTATATGTTCTGCCTTTGAAGGGAAGAAAATTATTGTATATCTCAGCATTAAATTATTTGATTAAAAAAAGTTACATATACTAAAATTAAGAAGTAGCTGTTGATAGTGATATGGTTGCCTCTCAGCCCTTTTTTAAAATTCCTTTTTAATTTTAATTTGTTATCTATGACAATAGAATGCATTAGAATTCATATTACACACATAGAGCACATTTTTTCATATCTCTGGTTGTACACAAAGTAGAGTCACATCCTTCGTGTCTTCATACATGTATTTAGGGTAATGATGACCATCGCATTCCACTGTCTTTCCTGCCTTCATGCCCACTCCCTTCCCCTCCCTCCCCTTTTCCCCTTTGCCCTAAAATACATTTTATATAGTTGCGCTCATATTATAAGTATATGGGGGGATACTGCATTTTTGTATCTTATTCATGAAATTAGAGTATAAATATTTTTCCTATTCAATAAAACACTTCACAAACATTTTTTCATGAATATATAACATGTTATAATTTATTTTGTGTGAGGTCTGGTGTTAAATAATGAAGCAATAAGTAAATAACTTTATAGTTTTGTCTGAATTTGGAAATTTTTTTTCTCAGAATAGAAAACTTAAGTTCTAAAAGTTTGAATGATTTCCCAAAAGCCATCCAGATTATAAAATGTAAGGGTTAAGAGGGGAAGTACCAGCCCTGGGTTATTTCTATTGGATCAGGCTTCTGAAGCTGGGCCATTACCTGCAGTAAGGGATGCTGAACTCAGATTCTCTAAGGGTGCAGGTATGGGAGCTCCAACGGGTTAATTAATGATCTGACCCAATAAAAACTTCAGCCTAATTTGGACTCAGAAATGCAGGTACCTGTAGCATGAGCCATGTGGGGTCCTCAGAAAACCCTAAGATTAGATAATGTAATCAGGTAATATTTGTGCTAAAGTCGAATTTGAGTGAATACCACAGTTGTGGTCTTTTTGTAGCTTTGAAAGGCTGCAGGAGCCTTCCAGGGTAAGCTTCAAGGCCCAGTCCTATAAAGACAGGATGAGCTATTACTCCAATGCAAATGAAGGGCAAGCATCAGCTGCCTCTGTAGCTTGTCCCACAGGTATTCCCTTGGCCCAGGGCTGTTTCTCTTCAAGTTGTGACTTCCCTGACCTGTTGCTTGTTTGGCCCCTAGACCAAGAAGGTGACAGGTGAGTTAAGAATGTCCTTCATATTGCTACAGCATGGAGAAGGGGCTGGGCAGGTATGCAATTCAGAAGCAGAACAGGCAACAATTCTTAAATTAGGGATTTCACAGAACATAATGGTGGCAACTGATTTTGAAGGAAGACTTATAAATAGGCCAGGACTGGCACTCCTGACATTTTGGACCAAATAATTATGGGGTGTGAAGGTCTCTCCTCCGCACCGTACACTTTGAGCAACTTCCCTACCTTCTACCCATAAGATGCCAGCAGCACCTCCTCCAGTGATGACAATCAAAATGCTTCTGGATATTGTCATGTCTTCTTTGAATCAAAGTCACCCCCTGCTGAGAACCATTTAAGAAAAGAAAAAAGCCAATCCCTAAATGGGGAAAATGAAAAATATGGGACATGGAAGAGGGCTCCAAGTCAGATCAGAATCCACCCACCATCTTTGGCCTAAGAGTCAACTCCAGATGCACCTGAGAAGGAACAGGTAGGAATAGGAAAAGAAGCCCTCTCCATAGTGGACAAAGGTACTATTTATATACACATACATTGTGACTGCTAGGTCATGTATACAGTTCTCGAACCAGAGCACAGCTTCTACCAATTTTAACAAAAATCCTCCTGGAATTAAAAAAAAGAAAAAGAAATCCCAGGATTGTTTTTATTTCTTGGACTGCATAAATTGTTTTGAAAATTACAATTAAGATTGTCTTGCTTAGCAAGTGGAACAACCAGCAAGCAAGCTGAAGTTGGCTCCCCTCTAGCTATATATCCATAAAATCTTGGTCTTAAAAGGATTGAAGAAGCTGTCTCATTAAGATTTCCAAATTTCATGCACAAACAACATTCTTGACAGATGATGGAAACCCTTCGGATGGCAAACAAACAACGTTGTTGGACAGCACTACTTAGGAATTGCATTAGGGAATCTGCCTTCTGGTAGAACCAGGACCTGATTCTGCCCCTGAAGCAACATGGAGGAAATCTACCCCCTCATTCAGATCTCTGAAGGCAGAACCTGAAGTCACCCCATAAGTCACCTGTTGGTTATAACTTCTCTACTCTAATCGAGCATCCCCAGTATGTATGTAGACAGTTGTTCACAGACCACCCCTCACCTTTCTTTCTACCAGTTACTCTCTTCTCAGGTGAACACTCCTTCCTCAGGACCAGAAGAGGCATGTGTCACTAACACCTTTTCAATTGTCCTCAATGATTCTGAACCTTCACCCCTTTCTCCAAGGCCGTTAAGATACTCCTTCACCTCTTACTCATCTCAGGAACTTGTCTTTGACATCAGAAGCAGAATAGATGCATCTCTCAAGATCACATTCTTCTTTCTATCTCCACTTACTTGCTCTCAACACCACTTCTTCCAAACTCACCTAGGCCTTCCTGGCTGATAAGGATCTGTTTCCACCCATCATTCTCTCTGTCCTGTGCTTTTAGATTTTCCTTCACTGTCCGCTTCCTAGGGCCTACCCATAGAAGTAGGTGCTTCCTCTCCAATACCCACAAACACGACCATCCCTATTTCTAACTAGAGTGCTACCCTACTGAGTCTCCTTCCTCCACATCTTAGCTCTGCTTTAAAGGTGTCACCCATACATGACTGTGTATCTTACTTACTTCTCACTGCAGTCAGTGTTCTCACACTGGGTTCCTACGTGTTCCTTTAGCTCCACACACACCAAGAGATCTGCAGGTCTCCAAACAGATCATTTTAGGTCCTGTGCCTCTTTCGGTGTTCCCCACCCGTCCAGCAGGCAAACTCTTATTCTGTTTTAAATATACCTAGATGACATTTTTCTTTGTATAGCTTTCACAACAGAGAAAGCATTTGGTCCATTTCATAGGTGTCCTTTCCAATTTAAATGAGATCGTAGATATCAAGTGCTTAGAAAAAAGAAAAGAAAGTGAGTGGGCACACAGTAAAATGCTCAACAAACTGAAGTGATTATTCCTATTAGCCCCTGAGGTAGACTCTGTGTCCTTTTCTCTAGGTGTTAATCATAGCTCTAGGACATTATGTTCTTTTTGTTGTTGCTTTGGTACTGGGGATTGAACTCAGGGAAACACAACGCTAGCCTTATTTTGTATTTAGAGACAGGGTCTCACTGAGTTGCTTAGCACCTCACCATTGCTGAGGGTGGCTTTGAACTCACGATCCTCCTGCCTCAGTCTCTTGAGCCACTGGGATTACAGGCAGGTGCCACGTGCCAGGCTGAGACATTATGTTCTATTTGACAATTTCCACACCAGTTGAAGGCCGGGACATCATCTTTTAATCTATATGTCATCTATATGTCCCTAACATTGAGTATCATGCCTGGCACCTAGCAGGAACTCAGTGTCTATTGAATGAGTGAATGACTGCATAAATACAAGACAGTTTTTGTGATTGTAATTACCAAGGACATTCTGGTTCCTTGCCTATGACTCTGGCCTTATAAGCAGTGATATCATATTTCAAACCTTTGATTTATCTTCACAAAATTGGAAATGGCTTCAAATGTCAAAGCAAGAGAGGAGATATTCCCTGAGAAGGCTTCCCCAGCGGTGAGACCTCTCTGCTACATCTGGGGGCTTGGGTGAACTCTTGGCTGGGTTGGCGCTGTCTGCCCTTGGTGGGTCAGGGTTGCCCTGAGCAGCCAGCCTCTCTGAGTTCAGCTGTGGGCCAGACGCTGAAGCAGAACAAAGGCAGCATTGATGCCACCACTCACAAAACAGGCCCTTGGGCAGGGATCAGAGGACTTGCTGGCAGCTTCTCTCTTCCCAGACAGGCTCAGCTCCACCTTTGTCCTCGGGGTGACATCAGCCACAGGGAGAAAGGATGCATTAGACCAGGTGTGAGGTGTTCAAAAGAATGTTGCTGGGTGGTTACGAAATGAAGAAGAAGTTTAGTGGACATTTCATTCTGATGATAGAGTTGATAATTGTTCTAAGAAACATCAGTCAGAGCCAAAAAGCCAAGTGCTAACACTTTCATCACGAGCATGCTTTCTACATTTTACATCTCCCTGCCCCCAAGCATTCTTGCTTGAAATGTATTTGTCTAAGACATAAATTTTCAGTTTGTAAAAGGAAGAAAATTTATATATTGAACCCTCACTAGGCACCATATTGAACCCTCACTGTGCGCTTTGCATTATGTCTCTACGCCTAACAACAACTCCGTGAGGTGGATATATTATTTCTATTTTATAAATGAGGAACTTGAGGCTCAGGTAGTTTAAGTAACTAATTCCAGACCACAGGCCTTATAAATAACCATATTAGCGGTTTAGTCAGCTTGCTCAAGGATTGCGGTTTTTAAAATGCTCTCAGCAAATAAATAGTTAAGTAAAAAAAAAAGTAACCATTGCCCTGTTGTTATTAAAATAAATATTTTTGTGAAGTAGAAGTTAACCAAAATGTATTGAAACCGATAATTAAATTGAAATATATCCGCCAACTAAAGCTTCTAATGAGCAGGAGAATGAAAATTTAATTGATAAAATTTGAAGATCAAAAATAAAGAAATATATTGCTCTAGCGGTCCTGTATTTCATTTAAAAAATTATGTACCAGTAGGAGTTCAGAAATATGATTAATAGTTCACAGACTCTGTTACTCCCTCCAAGGGCCCTGAGGTCCTAGACATACAGAAGGGCATCCCTATTCTAAAGCCATTTCTCAGTGTACTGCACACATGGCTGGCTGCATGCCATTTTTGTCTTGGTGGCCTTCTCTAAACTTAAGCAAGTTTCTTTCTGTCAGGAAGGCATGCAAAGGTCTCTCTTTTGACATGGATGCTTATCTGGAGAAAACACAATTTTAGGATTTCCTCAAGCTGTTTGCATGATCCCTGAAGGAGCAGATCATAAAGATTTCAAAGGAATTGTAGGACCTGAAGAAGAAATGAAAAGCTCACCTTTGCCCTTAGCTTTTTGTGTCCATCAACCAGGGAATCTGTGGGCCTGGCTTATTGGTGACTCCAGGTGTGTTTAGGAGGGTCCGATTTCAAAGCACTAAGGAAACTCTTGCTCTAAGACCTAAATAAGAGTTTGGGGCTTTGATTTGCAACTGAAAGACAACCTTAAACTGTTTTTGTAAAATCCTGGCTATTCTGAAAGGTAGGAGTCTTGGTGCAGGGGCTGTAGCTGAGTGGTAGAGCACTTGCCCAGCAGGTAGGAAAGTGCCTGATCCCCAGCACAGGGGATGGGGGAGGGTGATTCAGGGAAATAATTCTCCTTGCTCTGTTGGCAAGAAAGGCAGGGAGGAAGGACAAGTTGAGAGGAAGACCCACAATAAAGTCACCTAAAAGATGAGGGCCAGAATAATGGAGGGAATTCACTATGGGAAAATGACAGTCCTGTCTTTCTGGGGCAAACCTCCCACCCTCAACCAGCATAATCCACAATTTGTCAAAGGGCTTTGTAAACGGTGGGTACCTTTCATTCTCACTGCTCCTTGAAAAGTTGTAGGCAGAACCATAATCTAAACTCAAAGAAACAGGTGCACTGAAATTCTGGGGCATCAAGGGTGTGAGGTGCAACATTATCTACACGTTTACAAAGAAATAAAAAAACAAGGGCAAGTTGATAAAGTTATTTTAGGAGAACATATACATTAAGGAACATATACATTGAGGAATCATATACTTAAGAAAGTATCTAAGATACAATGTGAAGTGTTAAAAAGAAGGAAGCAATTGTATATAAGGGGTATTCCAATCATATGGAAAACACACGGGCCAACCCCTTGAAAGGCTTTAATAGGAACAATATTTGCTGAATGCATATTATATGTCAGGTGCTCTATAAAGCATGAATTATCTCAGTTAATCCTTATTTTAAAAACTCTGTGGAGAAACTTCTAGAAACCTCCCATAAGAATGACTGGGAAAACTAAGGCTGAAGAAAGTGAAAGGAACTTAGGAACTTGCCCAAGATTACTCTGTGGTTAACTGATGGACCTTAAAGTAGGTTCTCTACTCCATCCCCGACATGAGCAAAACATGGCTGCATTATAGGTAGGGGAAATATGTGTCCATTTTCCTCTTAATCTATTATCTAAATGTTCTAAAGTGTGATTGTATTAAATTTAAAATATTTCAGGATGGGTCTTCACAAATTAGAACTTGAATATTCAGATAGTATATGCAGACCTAATTGGACAGTAAATCCAATCCTCCTGTTTGATTAAGCACAGGAATGAAATTACCGCAAATGAGATCCAGCAAACATTTCTTAAAAACTAGTTATAGGGAGGATTAAGAGAGATTTGGCACAGCAGGAGGTTAGCCCAGTGCCTGGGGACACTAATAAGATCTGTTAAGATCTTATCTCCATCATGTGCCAGCTACTATCCTAAGTGCTCTCACACAGGATAGCTCATTTTGTCCTCACAAACACCATGGTAAACTATTATTATCTCCATTTTACAGGTAGAAAAAAAATAGCCATTCACAGAGGTTAAGTAACTTCCTCATTGTCAGTTATTAAGTGGTGTGGCCATTGCCAGTGGCCCTTCGCCTTGCTTGAACTGGCCTCTCTCAACTCAGGTGAAGGATGGTATACCTAAACTGGCAGCATAATTTCAAGTGCATTTTTCCCCATCTGTATGTAAGTCCATACTGCAGAACAATCCAAGGAAATTCAAACTTTTGATTCTGGGATTCCAACTCCTCTGGCATTTGTGCTGCCCCTCTATCTGTCAAAATCTACTCCCTATTCCTTGACCATGGGAAACTTTCATTTGAGTTCTCCCAGGGCCTTGTGAGGGCTACTGCATTCTCTTGGATTCCTCTAATCCTTGCTATCCTTGGGACCCTGTTCAAGTCCAACCTCTTTCAGAAACACACATGCCCATATTCATTTCCCCTCCTCTGAATTTTCCACAGAAGTTACTTTCTATCTCATTTAATTATACTCTAGGACATTTAATCCTGTAAATAGTTAATGTACCTCTTTCCACTTGGCAGAAGCTGAAACAATAAAAAGTGGGAGTGAAAGGTAAAGGTGTTTATAGGCTCCTGTATTTGACAAATCCAGTGGCTCAGGGGCATTTACCAAATGCCCCAACTGAGCCAGCCTGGTCATGTGGCTACTCGGATTGGGTTAAGAGTCAGCTCACCTCGACTGAGAAGAACAAGTGACTCTGCCAAAAGACTTGCCCTTGGGTGAACAGGCACAACAGATGTCCTTCACCTTCTTCAATCAAGTTCCTCAAGGACAGTTCTTCACTGGTTAGACACTCAGCTGGACGCCCATTAGAAACTGCCAAGCAGCCTTAGAACTCTGATTAACCACTCTGATTAACTAGACCTCTGCTTAAGTGAACCTGGCCTGGGGGCCTGGCTACAAAGGGGCCTCACAAGCCTCTGACATAGCATTTTAATCCACAGGGGATTGTTTTCCATTCCCACACGTTGTGTTAACCCTTGGGGAACCGGGAAGCCCAGTGTAGAGCTCATTAGTGACTTTCCTTCAGAGTTCTTCAAAGAGGCCCTGTCATTTGCCAGTGTGATTTTTCTTAAATTGTACAGAGGGCAGGCTAATCCATCTTCAAATGATCTAATTGCATTGAGCTTTTTCTTAAGAAACACTTTGTGGAGTTGCGACGCCTTAATTGTGGGGTGTATGTTGAGCGTCTCCAAGATTACAGAGCCCTGCACTCCAATGGAAGCTGGGGAATTTCCACTGGAAACTTTCAGGGCAGGAAACTGGAGGTGGTGAGTGGCCATGAGCTGGTGAGCTTCATCAGGTCCCATTCTTGGGGCCTGGACTGCATAACCTGGGGTCCTGCTTCAACCTGCCGGCTAAGGTTTTCCACAAGGGCTTTCGGAGGTTTCCCTGGCTCCTTCAAAGCCTCACATCTCAATTTATTATTTAAAGATGGGGGAGGGGTACAAATAGGGGGCAGAAGAAGAAGCAAGGAGCAGGCAGAGGAGTGATTGGGATCATCTTATTGGCTGGGTGAGAATATGAACCCCAACTGAACAGTATTTTCTTGGGGTTTCCCTGACATTCCACTCTCTTAGCCCAGCAACCTTTATACATCTTGCAAAAGGACTAACTGAAAAAAACCCAGATTTACCAAGAAGAGGTGGACTAAGCGAAGTGGGGGTTGGGGAGGCTGGAGATGGTGCTTCTGGTATTGGGGAGAGAAGAGCACACACAAACAGGCGAGGTTAGTGCAAATACACTCACAGGCTTTCTTTAATTTACTACTTCTTTTAAATCTTATTTATCTTGTTTACTCATCACAACTGCTCTGGAGGGTAGAGTTATCTGAATTTCCATTTGGGAAAACCCAGGCTCCCAGCTAAATGAAGACAATGCCTAGCAGAGCTGGGATTCAGCCTGGTCTGTTTCTGACTCCATGGCAGATGCCAGAGACCAAGCCCCTCCCTCCACATGCCAGGCTGGTTTGGGGGAGCTGGGTCAGGGCCACATATAGGCTGCCCACACCCTTGAGGTTCCTGGCATGAGTAGGTACAGATAACCCTGGCTCTCCCATTCCCTGGCAGGCCTGAGGGAACTATGATTTTTACTAGGATGAAGTCATGCTTTAAACACTAGCATGGTTTCTGTCAACATCAGGCCTTTGTTCTGCCCTCCCCACAAACATATTTATATTGGCCCCAGTTAACAATATCCCACTTTCCATTTGCGATCAGCATCCCTTATGTCTCATCTGGTGCACAATACTTGGGAAATCAGGCTGTAAATGAACGGTGATCAACTCAAGGCACTTTATTAATTCCACTTCTCAGTCTCCAGTGACAACGAGAACTGGGAGGGTTTATTCTGGCCTCTGTACCAGAGCCCTTGTTTTCCCGGAGATTGGCCATATTTCTCTTTAATCCAGGACCCCCAGAGAGCCTCCAAGAGCCATACAGCCATACAGCAACAAGAAGCCACAGAAAGCAGACCTCCCCTCCAAATAATAGGACTAACAGCAAACTTCTCTGGAGAGCTTGTTAAGTGCCAGGTTGTGGTTGGTGAATGACACATAGTATCTCACTTAATGTTCACAATCCTTTGAGTAGATTCTATTGTTATCCCAGTTTTACAGAAGAAAGAAGCCTCGTGGGTTATTCTAAAATGAAGGCACTGGCATTATCCCCAATATGCTCATTCACTGTTCAGGTATTAACCAAGCGCTGTATCAGAGGTTACAAAGATCTAATCCATGCTCCAACATCTAAATCACTGACAGAAGGATGGCAACATACGGGAACAGAGAAGCGCAATATGGTAGAGGAAGGGAATCCTCTTGAGGCTGGGACTGGCAGCTGGAGAAGGAGAGAATCCTTGCCTTAATGGCTCCCCCTCCTCTCCCTGGACACTAGGCAATTATGAACCGTCCAGAGACAGAAAGTAGGTTAGTGGTTGCTGGGGGCTAAAAGCAGGGATGGAGGGGGAAAAGACTCCAAAATTTCTTTCTGGGTTGTAAAAGCGTTTTCCAACTGTATAGTGTTGATGGCTGCCTGCCACTAAACTGTGCACTTGAAAACGGTCAAAGTGGTAAATTTTACGTTATATGTATTTTTTCACAATTATAATAATGATGAAGCAAGGAAAGTCAGGGACCCGCTGCTATTTGGAGGCTGCAGGTATGTGAGCTGCGCCGCCTCCTCCTGCTGTTCTGAACCTCCACAGGGTCTGCCTGCCAGAGTGGTGGACTGTTTCAAAATTAACCCTAATCTAAAAGAATAACACTTTACTTTGCAACTTCGTTGTGTTTCTCTTTGCAATTTGCCCCTTCTCTTTAATCAGGGTGATCACCCAAACAATCACAAGGGTGCACACGCGCACATAAATGTATGCATTGAATCCAAGAGGAAACGCAGCCTGCTGAATGCGGCTTTGAAATCCTGTCTGACTGCCACTGTTTTCTGAATTTCTATTTTTAGCCCTAAACAGAAAACTGATTCAAACACATACTATTTCGGAGAAGTTATGAGTTCTGTAGTGTTTTGGCCAAGGAAAGACTTTCTGAAACAGGAGAGTAATGGATAAAAGAGACTGGGATAAAATATGCCGTAAATTTCATGATGAATGTCAACTGGGGCAAGGGTACACACAAAAAAAGTTATGTGTTGTGTAAAAAAAAAAATTAAAGGTAATAAAGTGGACTATGTTAATGAGACATTTTCAGCAAACATAGTGGTTTTGATTTTTAATAAACTTCCTTTCAGTAGTCAAAAAAGAGTGACATTGGTCACCTGAGATCAGAATTAAATGCCATACCAAAAATATAAAAAAATTAAAAAGTTTACAGAATTTTAGCAAAATCTGGGCTTGTAACTGAGCAGCTATAAAACCATTTTTTAAATGGATAGATGGTAAGAGAGATTATTATTTTAGTTATGGATAGCCTGTAGAATATAAATCTTTCTAAGAAAATCAAAGATCAATTGATTCAAAATTTGAAAAATTTCAGGCACTTTAGTTTTAGATGAGGCATGAGATATAAAAGAAATGATCAAATTAATATTTTGGGTTATGTTTCATCTCAGAGGGCTTCCATTCTCTCTCTCTCTCTCACACACACACATCACACACACACAACACACACACACACACACACACACATAAACACACATGCCAATTTGTACCTATAAAGTTGAATTTGTGAAGTAGGTGTTTTTTAATCTTTTACATCTGTCAAAGAATTTCAGCAAGGTATAAAAAAAATGGTTTCTATCATGACAGATGTACTTCAGCCATTAGGTCAAAAATGTAGACTTAGTGAAATTTTAAAAGAATCCCAATGGTTCCCTTATTGCTTTGTTCTACTGTATGATACATATTGAAAATATCTGTGTTCAGTTTTCTGAAGCAGATTTTATGAACAATGTCATGGATACAGTTATTAAAATCATTTCATATATGTGGAAATGAAATCATTGCCAGTTTTTAGAAACACTGAAAGAAATCAAAGGCAATGTCCTCAGTGATCTTGTGTTCATTGCCAATGCTTGTTAACTGAATCATGAAAGAGTTGTACAAAGATTTATTGTACTGTTAACTCCAATTCAAGACTTTCTTGAAATGGAGGGATGCTTGCCAAATACTCAATAATCAAAGACAAAAATGGCAATGTGATTTACATTTTTCAATGATCCCACACTGTATCAGAACAAGCTAAACTTTTAGCTTGTAACTTAGCTAGACATTTACGGAATGCATGTTGTAATTGAGGCTTTTCACAATACAAATCAACAATCATGGTTTTTATACACTTAACATGAATACTAGGCAAAAGATTTTAATTGTAATAGGCAGCATTTTGTAAGCTGGCCACAAAAACTACAAGAAAAAAATTTCAGGAATGCCTTGTGGATATTGATAAATTTAGGCTGCTTTTCAAGTTATGCACTATTTCTTTGAATTTGATATAAATAGTAGTAAGCTGATACAAGATGTAGTGCATTTATTTAACTTGGATAAACGTAGCTTGGAAACTAATGTACTGGGGGTTCAAAGTCAAATCAATCCCTCTAAAAGTGATGAACCAGTTTTGTCACTAAAGAAAAAAAATGACTTTTTGGTATTCAAATTGGTTGCGGAAAACTTTGAATACATTTGAAACAACCTGACAATGTGAAACTAGCCTTTTAATTGTCAATTTTATAAAATATAAGTATTTTTGATGAAAATTTAATATTCAAACTAAGATGTGCTGTAAATACAAAACACTAGATTTTGAGGACTTGGAGAAAAAGAATATAGGATATCTTATTACAGAAATCACTTTGATGTATATAAAAAAGACCACTGAATACCTCAGTTATATACAATTTTTACTTGTGAATTATCTCTTAGTAAAAGCTGGATAATCATCATCATGTTAAAAAAGTAATATTTTGAGTATATTGGTTTAGATAAAATATATATTGAAGTTAATTTTACTAGTTTCTTTTAAAAAATGTGGCCACTGCTAGGTGCAGTGGCACACACCCGTAATCCCAGTGGCTCAAGAGGCTGAAGCAGAAGGATCACGAGTTCAAAGCCAGCCTCAGCAATAGCAAGGTGCTAAGCAACTTAATGAGACCCTGTCTCTAAATAAAAATAAAAAGGAGTGGGGATGTGGCTCAGTGGTTGAGTGCTCCTGAGTTCAATCCCCAGTAGTAACCCCCCCTTCACTAAATAAATAAATAAAAATATGGACACTAGTGGATTTAAAATTACTTATGTGGCTTACATTATGTTTCTAATGGACAGTAGAGACACACAAAAACACCACAGCACCCATCATGGTATATTGTAATGGCTCTGAGAGAAAAGTAGGATTTCATGTGAGCACAAAGCGTAGCTACCAAGTCATCTTGGAATGAGTGGAGGGTAGTCACATTAGACCTTCGCTATAAAAATACTAGGCCATCTGCTGAAGTAATAGATAGTAATGACTGACTCATAATGGCTATTCCAATATTTATAGAACATTTCCCATCCAGGGCCAATATTCGCATTTGGGTTACACCACCACTATTTGTGTTTTAGGCATAAGTTCCTGATTTACAAACTATGCAAAGCTAAGAGAGGTGAATGGTATAGGTTAATCTCAGCAGAATTGAACTAACCTCAGAGTGATACTATTCAGAACCACAGATCACAGGCATTCACTATGGAATGTATATACTAAGGATACATGATGTTCTATGAAAGCAAGTTGTTAGAGGTGGGAGGTATGAGCTGGTCAGCATTATTTAGTAATAATAATTGGATTTATGATTTGCCCCTGATTTCAGTCTTGGAGTTTCAATGATTCAGGTGTGTCATGGAGCCAAATGTGTCTTTGGGACCAGCTCACCCAAAGAGCCCTCTACTATGAGATGACATTAGCGTTCTTGGAATCCAGGTGCTTGGCAGGCACACCAGGGAAGGTTTGAGACTTACAGACTAAGGGTGTCCTGTACAACCCAGATTGGGGAGGACAAAAAAGTTGGCACATGGAATCTCTTAGCCCCTCTGGGTTGCATGTCTAGCTCCTGGAATTCTGAGGCCATATCCCTTGCGTGTAATAAAATTGTTCCATGAGGATAAACTGTTTGTGCGCTGTGAATCTGCTCAGCAATCAAATACTTAAGGAGACCAAATGTGTAATTCCTGCAAGAGTTCATACACTGCTCACCTCCCAGAACTAGGGGAAGCAGTGTGTAAGAATGGCTAATGTCTAAACTCTGAAGTCCACCTGCCTGGCCTCAAATCAAAGCCTCTTCCTTTGCCAGTTGAGTCTTGAATGAATTACTTCATCCATAAAATGGGGATTTGACAGTGCCACATCAAGGGATTCCATGAGGTCACACTTACGTGAGTTTTATAAATATATCCAGCACAGAATAGCACTCAGTAAGTGCTTACCACAGTTAGCAAATTGTATCTTTAGAAACCCAAGAAGCAAATTTCTAGGAGGTTTTTTTGTTGAACCCCCCCCCTTATGAAATTAAAAAGTACTTGCTGAGATAAGAAAGAGGGAGGCTGATCACTAATCTATTTTTCCTTTTTGCTAGACAGAAAATTAAGACATGAAGCTATCTTGTCAAAGCTACAAGGTAGCATTAAGATCAGAAGGGATTTAAAAGAACGTTCTGAAAATCAGGACTAGTATTACAGAATAAAAGGTCTTATTCTAGTTCCTTTTATTTTATTTTATTTTTTTTATTTATTTATTGTTGGTAGTTCAAAACATTACATCTATTTTGATATATTTCACCGTTTGATTCAAAAGGGTTATGAACTCCCATTTTTACCCCGTATACAGATTGCTGAATCACATCAGTTACATCAATTACATTTCCATTGATTTACCTAATGCCATTCTAGTGTCTGATGAATTCTGCTCTCTATCCTATTCTCTACTATCCCCCCTCCCCTCCCCTCCCCTCTTCTCTCTCAACCCCCTTTACTGTAAAACACTTCTTCCACTTGTATTATTTTTTCCTTACCCCTCACTTCCTCTTGTATGTAATTTTGCATAACCCTGAGGATCACCATCCCTTTCCATGCAATTTCCCTTCTCTCTCCCTTTCCCTCCCCCCTCTCATCTCTATTAATGTTGATCTTCTTCTCCTGTTCTTCGTCCCTACTCTGTCCTTAGTTGCTTCCCTTATATCAAAGAAGTCATTTGGCATTTGTTTTTTAAGGATTGGCTAGCTTCACTTAGCATAATCTGTTCTAATGCCATCCATTTCCCTCCGAATTCTATGATTTTGTCATTTCTTAATGCAGAGTAATACTCCATTGTGTATAAATGCCACATTTTTTTATCCATTCATCTATTGAAGGGCATCTAGGTTGGTTCCACAATCTTGCTATCGTGAATTGTGCTGCTATGAACATCGATGTAGCAGTGTCCCTGTAGCATGCTCTTATTAGGTCTTTGGGGAATAGACCGAGAAGGGGAATAGCTGGAATATCATATGGAATAATAAAAGACCCAGAATAGCAAAAACAATGCTAAGCAGGAAGTGTGAATCAGATGGGATAGCGATACCAGACTTCAAACTATACTACAGAGCAATAGTAACAAAAACAGCATGGTACTGGTACCAAAACAGGCGGGTGGACCAATGGTACAGAATAGAGGACACAGAAACCAATCCACAAAACTACATCTATCTTATATTTGATAAAGGGGCTAAAAGCATGCAATGGAGGAAGGATAGCATCTTCAACAAATGGTGCTGGGAAAACTGGAAATCCATTTGCATCAAAATGAAACTGAATCTCTTTCTCTCGCCATGCACAAAAGTTAACTCAAAATGGATCAAGGAGCTTGATATCAAAACAGAGACACGGCGTCTGATAGAAGAAAAAGTTGGCTACGATCTACATACTGTGGGGTCGGGCTCCAAATTCCTCAATAGGACACCCATAGCGCAAGAGTTAACAACTAGAATTAACAAATGGGACTTACTCAAACTAAAAAGTTTTTTCTCTAGTTCCTTTTATAGTTTCCCTTGGGGATTTCACCTTCTTCAAAACTTAGCCAATAGTACCAACATCGATGCTCTTTCAGCTTTGACCTTTGCTCTAGGGCTAGTTCCACAACCCAACTGCTCACAGGAATGGTTCTACCAGAGACTGGACAAGGAGGACAGTTGAATGTCTTTTCTTTTCCCCATGCCATTTCCTCCCACCTGTCTCCACTCCCACGTTTCCATAGGTAGGTAAATCTATGTGAGCCATCAGTGCAGGGCTGGGCCTGTGTGCCCTGGATTCCCCCCTCGCCCTCTCCCTGCTCTGTTCTATGTAGAGGGCCACAGGCAGATGGCCTCTGCAGGTGGCAATTCCCAGGCCATGTGGATGGGTCTCTTCTAAGTTCCCCAGTGAAGACACTGGCTTGCATTTGGATATGGGGAGGAAGGGAGAAGCCAAGTAGTTTCTCCTGCTTCTTTCTGCCTTGATCAGTAACCCTAGCAGTGGAAGCATCTCTGGTGACAGAGATGGGCCAGACTTGCCATCATTCTAGCCTCCACAGGTTATCCCAAACCTGGGCTGGGGTAAAATCACCTTCATCTTCTGTCTGTTGCTGATGTTGATCACTGTCCCTTGTGTGATTTTTCAGCAAATTCTTACATTAAATTTCCTGTGTTAAAAATCATAAGTTGGGGGCTGGGGTTGTGGCTCAGTGGTAGCATGCCTAGCATGCATGAGGCACTGGGTTCAATTCTCAGCACCACATAAAAATAAAATAAAGATATTGTATCCACCTAAAACTAAAAACAATAAATATTTTTTAAAAATCATAAGTTGGTTATGTTTTCCCAGTGGGTCCTTGATGGTGCAGTAGGCATGTGACAATCCAGGCAGAGTTTCTGCTGCTTCCACTACTCTGCTCTCTGCAATATGGTGTTGGGGAAGAGAGCTAGATATGCAACCCAGGGGGACTGAAAGATCCCATGTGCAAGCTTTTCTGTCCTCCCCAACAAGAGAGGTGGAACTGGGCCGTTTAATACAAGTTCCCTTCAGGTGAGAGGGGGATGGGAGATGATATTTCTCAAGTCTAGCTACATGTATGTGGAATCATTTGCCCTAACTTTTTAACATACTCTATCTGGGCTCTTAACTTGTCTGTAGTGGGTAGTTTATAAACCTCCCTGGGTAGTTCTAATGTATGTGTTGGGTTGAGAAATACTTCCCTAGGTAATAATAAAAGGCAGAAGATTGATATGATTTTCAGAGAAACAAGAGTGTAGGACATAGGATCCCACCTATAGTTTTTGGAGCATGTGTGAATACTGGGGGTGGGGGGTGCAGGGAGAAGAGACAGAGACAGGGGAAAGCAATGAGATGAAATTGTCAACAATGATGGTGATGAAAAAAATCTACGACTTGACATAAAGAGAAGGAGAAATATGAATATTAGACTGAAAAAGGTGAAGGGGATCAAAATTTGCCACCTGAGTACCAAATTGGCATATTGACTGCTGCTGACCTGTGGAAAAATCAGCAATCTCTCCTGCACCAGAGGACAGAAAACCACAGCCACTTCAGAACCATGTGGAGGTTCTCCATAAAACCTTTCTCACTGGCTCAATTTACCTGGGCAAGGTCTGGAATGGGCAGGATGGGAGATCACAATAGGAGGGAAAAAGGCGGGGGGACTATTAACACCCTCAGGGCAGAGAAAAAAGATCCAAAGAGCATATTGCAAAAACTTCAAAACCACGAGGGGGGTCTTACTATAATATAGAAAATAAAAATTGAGTTTCAATTAGTCCTTAAATTTGGTTGCAAGAAATCTTAGAAGACATCATAGCCCAAGTTCCTCAATTTGCAAGTAAAAAACTTGGGGTCAGAGAAAATTATCAATTGGCTCACTGGCCGGTGAATGGCACAGTAAGAACTGGAACCCAGGTGGGTAAATTCTCTAAATCTGTGCTTCTCCGAATGTGTGATCCAGCAGCACCAGCAAGCCCTGGGAAGGTGTTAGAAATGCAGAGTCTCAGGCCCACCCAGAGATGCTTTCAGCACCTGCATTTTAACCACATTCTCAGGTAATTTGTATGCATGTCACAATTTGAGAGTTACTGTTCTAGACCACACGGATTCCTCTGGGGCTGTCTGTTTACTCACAGCCAGGGACAGGGTGGAGATTTTTCTCTATTCCTTGAGTATCACCTTCCTTGCAACCTTGGGCAGAAGCAAATGTCAGAACTCATAAAACACAGGAAGGGAATTCATAAGGTGTTGAAGGAGTATTGTGATATTGATTTTTTAAGTCTGTAACTTAAAAACATCTTAATTAGAGGCTTGGAACATAGAAAGAACTCAATAAGGATGTATTAAGCAAATGAATAAAATTTTGTCAAATTTGGAAAAGGACTTTAAAGACAGAGAGTTTTGACCTTCAATTTAGCACATTTTTTTGAGCATCTAATATGTACTAGGTGCTGGGTTAACATGGAGATACATATATGTAACTAACTCATACGCTGAGAAGCTCATGGAGGGTGGGCAAGCTTTTGGAAGGTGTGCTCCTAGACAGCAAGGACTTATCTTCCCCCTTCTCCCTTTGGATGTGCTCTGCACACAGGGATATGCATTGCCAAGCTTCACAAGTATCGTTTTAATAGGAAGCTTTCCACACCCTGTTCATCCAGTGGGGATTGTTGAGTGATGGTTGTGGATTGAGACATAAGGACTTGGCTTCTCAACCTCTGTACTCTTGGATCTCTTCCCCTGGGATTTGGAAACCCTTCTTATCTAATCTCTCTACACTCTCACCATCTGCCCTTGGTCTGCAGAGTGCTGAGTCTAAGGCGATTTGATGAGCTGCTTCCCTGGGGTAAAAGCCCTCTGTGGCTTCGCTCAGCTGCTGTTTGACTTCCTGGTCCTCTCACTACAAGATGCCTCATCCCTGAACTGTCTGAGTAGCTGTGCTGAAAGTTATCCTTGAGTTTATCTTGAGTTGAAAGTTCTATTATCACTTCCTGAGCTGGGCCAACACCCAGCTCCACTTCTTCACTGTGGCTGAGACTTGGAAACAGAAAAAAGAGGGAGAGAGGTCATCAAAAGCTACTTCTTTTTTTCTGTGGAAAGAGACTTTAGCCAAAAACCAATGAGAGAAAAGGAAATAAAGGTTTCGATGGCTCTGTTTGGTGTTCAGAGCAGGGAGTACTGTCCAGCAGAAGGACTCTGGCTGTAAAGACAACATAGCCTCTTGTTTCCAAATAGTGATTACAATGTTGCTGCTGCTGATGTTGTTAGTCAACATTATTAAACTCCTATGAATGTGCCAGGCACACTGCTGCCTACTATAGCAATGATCCTAAGACAGATCATTGTGATTTCACTTAATCTCAACATCCTCATGAGATAGGTCCTGCCCCCATGTAGTTTTAATAAACCAATTCTGCAGGAAACCCAAGAGGATGAAAATAAAGGAAAGAAATAAAGCTGAAATTCATTCAGTGTGAATTCTACAACAAACTCCACCCTAGGATTTCTTGTGTAATGTAGGTGAGAGAAAAGACAGAGGGGGAAAGCTGAAAATTGTTAAAAACAGAGTTTTGTGGCATTTCACCTGGCCCATTCCCATCTTCTTCTCCCAAGTTCTTTGTAGTCACTGGAGGAGACGAGTGAATCTGCAGATCCTTAGAGGGCTCATCTCCAGAGAACTGGCATAGTTTGACCTGTCTAGCAGCTTTCTAGAAAAGTCCCATTCACAGGGCTTGTGCCTATTTGACTAAACTTGGAGTGTCTCAGTGGGAAAAGCCCTAGTCCCAGGATGTTTGTTGAAAAAAATAGCCTCTTTGCCTGAGGAAGTGATACCAGTTATGAGAAAAAGAAGCCTTGCCAAAAAACTTAAAAGCTCAAAGGGAAGATCTGAGAAATGAGATGTCCATTGAGGCTTTGAAAACCCTCTGACATATGCCTGGGTTTTGAAGGGCATTCTTATGAGCGGGGCTATGTGCATGGCTGGGAAGGAAAGGCCCTAATCTCTCCTCTCTGGCTATCTTTGAGGTCCTGCACTCATAAGGATAAAAGCAATGGCAGAGTTGTGAACTGCTGGGGTACTAAAGGTATGCTCAAACTTTCATGAAACCCTTGGCAAAGGACCAGCAACTTTCTGATTGAAGGAAATCTCTGTCATTCATTAACTAACTGCTAAGAGCTACCTAGCTGAGACTCTAGTATCTTTCGTTACACAGAATGTAGACCATATAGATTGAGTTCAGGTAATACACTAAACAAATGGCAAGCACAATACACAGCAGACAAGAAGGTAGACAATCAGACAATCTGATTTCCAGAGCTTCGATATTACATTATTTAAGCATCCAGTTTTCAACACAATTTACTTCTTTGAAAAGACCAACAGAGTTGGTAAACCTGGACTAGCCAGTCCAACCAAGGGGGTGGGTGGAAGACACAATTTATTAAAGTTCAGAGAAAAAGAAGGGATATCATTACGAATGTTTCAGAAATTAGCAGAATGATAAGCGAATACTATGAATAAGTATATGCCAACAAGTTAAATGATTTAAAGGAATGGACAAATTCCTAGAAAGACAAACTACTAAAACTGACTCAAGAAGAAATAGAAAATTTAAATAGACCTATAAAAAGTGAAAAATTTGAATTAGCCATTTCTGGCTTTACTGGTGAATTATACCCAACATTTGCATGAATTAACAGAATTCCTTCCCAAACTCTTCTAAAATAATAATAATAATAATAATAATAATAATAATAGACAAGGAAATACTTCCTAACTTGTTCTAAGAGTACAGTATTGTCCTGATATGACAACTAGGCAAAGATATCACTGAAAAACTATAGGCCACTACCTTATGAGTGCAGAAACAAAAATCCTCAATAAACAATCACTAAACTGAATCTAGCAACATATAAAGGAATTATACACTATGGCCAAGTGGGAATTACTCCAAGAATGTAAGCTTGGTTTAACATTAAAAAATAAATGTGATACACCACACTAATATAGTAAAAGACTAACAAAACTCTTTGATCATCTCATTCACATAGAGAAAGCATTTGACAAAACCCAACACTCTTTCATAATAAGAAACACAAAACAAAATAGGAATAGGATGGAACTTTCCTTCTGATAAAGGGCATCTATGAAAACCCAATAGCTAACATCAGTCAATGGTGAAAGACTGAAAGCGCTTCCCTTTAGATAAGAAAAAAAGACCAGGATGTCTGCTCTCACCACTTCTTGTTAACATGGTTAATAAACTATCCTAAGGTTCATATGGAATGCAAGGGACTGAGAAAAACAAAGACTAAGAGAAACATTGAAGGATATGATGGTCAGTTTTATGTGTTAACTTGGGCAAGATATAGTCCCTAGTTATTCAGGAAATACCAGTCTGGCTGTTATCGTAAAAGTACTTTATAAATGTGATTAACATCTACAGTCAAGTGGATGTAGGAGGTCATCCTGATGATCTGAGTAGATCTGAGCCAAAGGGTCTTAGAACAGAACTGAAGCTTCCTACCTGTGGACTACAACGTGAGCAGCTTTCTGAGACTGTCTAGCCTGTTTATTTGACATTTGGCCCCAGGACTTCAAACATGGCTTACCAGTCCACACAAGCACATAAACCAATTCTTTGCTCTCTCTCTCTCTAAATATATATATATATATATATATATATATATATATATATATATATATATACACACACACACACACACACACACACACACTGGGATTTGAACCTGAGGACACTTTATCACTAAGCCAAATTACTAGTCCTTTTATTTTATTTGAGACAGGGTCTTACTATAGGGCCTTGCTAAGTTGCTGAGGCTGGCCTCCAACTTGTGATACTCCTGCCTTAGCCTCCTGAGCCACTAGGATTACAGGAGTGTGATACCCTAGTGGAATACTGACTGATACAGAGAACTTATTTTCTGACTTCAAAACTTAATACAAACCTAGAGTAAGCAAGAATGTGTGAAATTAGCATAAGGATGGTATAGAATCAAGAGTCCAGACATAAGCACATATATTTATGGTTAATTGGTTTTAACAGGGTGTCAAGGCAATCCAAAATAATCCACAGAATAGTCTTTTCAACAACACAAAGGGGGTGGGGACAAATGGATACTCACACACAAACAAATGAATCTGAGCTCTCACACTACACACAACAATTAACTCAAAATGAACCAAAAATCTAAGCATGAGAGCTGAAACTTGAAAACTAAAACACTAAGAAGAAAATCTACCTGTAAATCTTTGAGGTCTTGTATGAGGTAAGGGTGTCTCAAAAGCACAAAAGACAAAAGAAAAAATCATGAGTTAGACTTCATCAAAATTAAAACCATTTGTGTTTTGAAGAACACTACAAAGAAAATAAGAAAGGCAATCCTTTGACAGGAAATCTTTGTGAATCATATATCTGATAGGGTATGTATCCTCAATACATAAAGAGCTCTTACAACTCAAAAATAACATGACAAAAACTCAAGTAAATCATAAACAAAAAATTTGAACAGCTATTTTTCCAGAGACATACAAATGACCAATAAGTGCATGAAAAGGTCTCAGTATCCTTAGTCATTAGGAAAATGAACATCAAAACCATAAGAGACCACTTCATTCCCACTAAGATGACCAAAATAGGTACATAGATAAATAAATAATGGCTGCATAAAAAACTAAGTAAACTTATTTATTTATTTTGTGGCACTGGGGATTGGACCCAGTGCTGCATGTAGGCTAGGAAAACATTCCACAGACCCAGGCCTACATCCTTGGGCCTTTTCAGATTTTAAGAAAGGGTCTCACTGAGTTATCCAGGCTGGTCTGGAACTTTCAATCCTCCTGTCTCAGTCACTTAAGGAACTGAGATTGGAGGCCTGTTATACTATGCCCAATTTATATAAATACATTTTTGAAAAAGGAAAAAAGCATTAGAGAAGATGTGAAAAAGTTCAGATGTCTATACGTTCTTTCTGAGAAATGAAATGGTTCAGACCCTTTGGAAAATAGCTTCGCAGTTCCTCAAAATGTTAGACATAGAGACATCAAATGCTACAAGAACTCTACTCCAAGGTATATATCTAACAGATTCAAAACATACACTCCACAGAAACTTGTATGTAAGTAGTAATTGCAACATTATCCAGGATGAGAAAAAGGAGAAGGAAACCAAATGTCCATGAACAGATAAACAAATGTGGTAAAACTATACAATGAACTATTATTCAGCCATGAAAAGGATGAAGTATGATACATTCTATAATGGGGACGAACCTCTAAAACACATGCTAAGTGACAGAAGCCAGCCACAACAATGAGCATAATATGGTTCTATTTATATGAAAGAGCTAGAATAGGCAAATTTAGAGAGACAGAATTTAAGTTAGAATTAACCACAGGCTGAAGCAGTTTAGTTTTGAAATAGTGAATATGTTTTAAAATAAGATAGCAGCAAGGGTTGCATAACTGTAAAAATACTGAACTGCACACTTTGAAAGGGTAAATTTTATGATGAAACTGTACCTCAGTGAAACAGTTTTTTAAAAAGAAAGAAAGAATGAAAAGAGAAAAGAAGAAGAGAAAGGGAAGGTATCTGTTCTAGACCCACATTTTTTAAAAAAAATAAAATAAATTTATTAAGAGCAAGAACACATGGGACTGTCTGTATCTTGGAGGACTTGGTCCTCCAAGCTGGCATAACCTCAGACATTCACTCATGGGACTCAGCTGTTCCCGCCCCAGGGAACACTTTTCTATGCCTTGTGCCACTGTTGTGGAACAAAAGGTGATGTGATGGATAGTGTGAAGATTTTTATCTATTGTTTCACTGCCAGAGTGGGACAGGGACACTGTTTCCAGCACAGAAAAGACGGCAGAGGCAGAAACACTGCAATAAGAGATAAGTTAATCAAGTTGGGGGATTCTTCCTCCAGTTCAAACACAATCGATTTTGCATGATAAACTTATTTCCAGTATTGCCCAGCATCTATTGATCCTCTTGTTTTTTTACACTCAAATTGTGCTTCTGAACGTTCTTATAAATTAGAATAAGAAACTCAGCAAGAGTTTCACATGGCTGAGAAAATTTTGTAATGTTAAGAGTCATGGGTTGAATCATGTCACCCTAAATTAGTGTGTGGATGTGCAAACCCCCAGTGCCTCAGAATGTGACCTTACCTGGAAATGGTTTCTTTACACAGGTAATCAAGTTAAAAAGAGATCTACAAAGTGGATCCTAACACCTATGTATCACTGGTGTTTATTTTTTTTAAAAAGAGGGTTATTTTGAAACATGCACGAGGCAGAAGAACATGTGAACCTCAAAGCTGAGAATGAAGTGATGCATGAACAAGCTGGTAAAGGCCCCAAGGTGCTGACAAACCAAGAATAAAAGAAGATCCTTCCTGCTCCCTCAGAAGAACCAACCCTGCCAGCATCTTGATTGTGGATTTCTAACCTCAGTTTCTACTGTTTTAGCCATGCAGTTTATGACACCTTGAAAACCAACAATTAAATAATTCTTATTATAGTAATGTGCCCCATAATGATGCTTTGGTCAATGACAGTCTTGTTCATGAGTGTAGTCCCATAAGATTATGACGGGGCCCAAACCTCCTATTGCTTAGAGGGTCTCAGCACAACCTGTTATTCACGTGTGTGTGGTATTGCTGATGTGCACACACCTACTGTGCTGACTGCTGTTTAAAAGCTAGCATGTAAAGTGGTATGTGGCATATCATGAGAAGAAATATTGATGCTGCTGGTTTATGTACTTATGAAACTATCTGTTGTCACTTTAGACTGTGCTCCCCCTTCTTATCAAAAAGGTTTATTGTAAGTGTGCTGTTACCTTGGCTGCAGTCTCATATGTGTCTTATTTGTTGTGTGTCCTGATTGCAGCAGGAGGCCACATCAAGCGACTGATCTATAACACACAGATTTGTGTAATTAAATTATCTGGAGCTTACTTAACAATGAGATTGCCTGACTTGGAGTTTCTCAGAGTGTATCCTCCCTGATAAGTGACACATGACTGTCCTCTTAAATTTGTACACAATGGGGTAACATGTCGGCATGTTATGATTATTGAAATCTTTTGTATATTCTGTAATAATGATTATTCATCATATATTATTCCATTTCTCTGTTTGAACTTGGTATATAAAATTCTTCACTTCTCAGAAGAAGATATACAAGTGATCAACAAATATATGAAAAAGTGTTCAACATCTTTAGTAATTAGAGAAATGCAAATCAAAACTATACCAAGATTTCATCTCACTCCAGTCAGAATGGCAGTTATCAAGAATATAAGCAATAAAAAGTGTTGGCGAGGATGTGGGAAAAAGGTACACTCTTGCATTGCTGGTGGGACTACAAATTGGTGCAACCACTATGGAAAGCAGTGTGGAGATTCCTCAGAAAACTTGGAATAAAGCCACCATTTGATCCAACTATCCCACTCCTCAGTCTATACCCAAAGGACTTAAAATCAGCATAGTATAGTGACATAGCCACACCAATGTTTATAGCAGCTGAATTCACAATAGCTGAACTGTGGAACCAACCTAGATGCCCATCAATAGATGAATGGATAAAGAAACTGTGATACATATACACAATGAAATATTACTCAGCACTAAAAGAGAATAAAATTATGGCATTTGCAGGTAAATGGATGGAATTGGAGAATATTATGCTAAGTGAAGTAAGCCAATCCCAAAAAACTAAAGGCTGAATATATTCACTGATTAGTGGATGCTGATCTATGGTGGTTGAGGGGCATGGGAAGAATGGAGGAACTTTGGATTGGGCAAAGGGGAGGGTAGGGAGGGGTTATGGGGGCAGGAAAGATGGTGGAATGAGATGAATACCATTACCCTAGGTATATGTATGATAGCACCAATGGTGTGTCTCTACATTGTGTACAATCAGGTTATTGAAATGTTATTCTCCATTTGTGTACAATGAATTGAAATGCATTCTGTACATGTACAACTAAGTAGAACAAATAAAAAAATAAAAAATTCTTATTTCCAAATTTAAGTATCACCTTAGGAATTTTTCTGGTACAGTTGCTACTGACTGAGAGAAGTGAAGTTTCTCCCAATGAAAATTGGTATTAAAAAGTAAGAATTATAAAAACTGGAAAAAGTTTGTCCTATTTGGCATTGTTGTCAATAGAGCATACACTATATAAACATCTTGTATAGAATAACGTAGGTATTACTTTTGCTGAAATGAAGGCAAAAATTTCTATGGAATGAATACATAACCATCAATAAATTATATATAGTATTTTGGCCCATGAACAGAATACCCAGACATATAAAGTGATGATTAGTCACTTTTGAAAACTGCTGGCTTTCAATCATAGAAAAACAGTAACTTTACATAATGACATTTTTCTTTTATTTTGTTATTATGAAGGTGTATTTGTCAACATGGGAGGATAGAACATATTTCATTTAACAGTTTTGCTAGCTTGATTTAACCTTTTAAATATTTAGATATGTGGTATGTGAGTCTCCACTTGTATTCATGCCCCAGGCCCTATAATTGTTAGGGGTGGGCCAGGAACTAGTAATGACAGTAGAAATAAAGCCTGAAGCTATGAACAGAAGCCGAACTAAAATCTGAAATTTGCTTCTACTCTAAGAGCATCCTGAGCACTTCATGAGAAAACCCCACCGATACAGTCCCTTCGTAGCCAGTGACCGTAGTCCAAGGGCTCTCGGCTCCTGCCAGGTTTCATACACCTGATACATTTTACTGATGTCCTGATTTTCTGACTGCTAGGTTGTGGCAGGGACAGTCTTTTTTTTTTTTTTTTTTTTTCCCCACTAGTAATTCTGTGGCACTTTCAAATAAACAGCAATTTATAATTGCATTTCACTCTTATTTTGGAAAAAGTAGCATAAGATTTAACAGAAGGCCTTCTGAGGGATCCTTGATGTTGTGATATTCTCCAAGGCTCTCATTTTGTTCACGTCTGCCATCCACTTTTAGTGAGGTTTGGCTTCTAACTGAGGGCTATGAGGACAGGGATGGGAACTAGCATTCTATCTGAGATTAGGGGTGGGCCAGGAACTAGCAATGACAGCACAAATAAAGCCTGAAGTCATGAGCAGATGCCAAACTAAATTCACAGGGTAAGTGGTGATGGTTGGGGGGGGGGGGTCGGGAAAGCAGGCACACCACGAATTCCTAAAGGAAAGAAACCAAGAGCATCAAAATGCCAACGAGGAATGCAATTAAGATGGAGACCAGCCTGCAAAAAGCCCCATGGGATTTCCAACTTAGATTGCATTTTGGCGTTAAGTCCCTCCGAGCAAAGGTGGTAACTGTACACTACATGCTATTGCTCACTAAGTGATGGATAAATGGACAGCAAACATGTAGCAGAGGTGCTGGATTGGTAGCAGACACTTCCAGTTGTCAACAGGCATCTTTAAGAAATTGTAATACCTACTCTATGGACATCAGTTCACAAAACTGTTAAACTCTGTCTAAAATGAAAAAACATGAGAGGCTTAAGGTTCATCAGAACGATGGCAGCAAAGAAAGAGCAAACACTTCCAGAAATAAGGAAATGTAAATGTTTAACAAGTAACTTTGATTACAACAAATAACTGATGCAGATTGAGCAGGCAGGAAGTCCAGGGCTCAACAGGAAAGGCAGATTAGAGAACCACATTAATCAGCTTGTGATGCAGATTATCAACCACACTTGAAACACAGATTAATAGGAACAAATAAGGTACCAGGGTGGGAAGCATTTTTACAGCCAGTAACAGAAGTTTTAATCTTTGTTTAAATAAGACTTCAAAAGGATTCCACATATAACCTAGGGAGAGATTTTTTGGGGAAAAAAAAAAAACCTTCCAAAAATGTAAGGCAAAGTGACCAAACTTCCAACCTTTTCTAAAATCAAGCAACACTTTCTACCTGGGCAAGCAGAATATAATTAGCGCTCGGCTGATTTTAAAGACTTTTAACGGCCTTTAACTGCTGTTGAAGTAGCAGAACAGTGTGGCTGAAGGCCAATGTTTGTTTTTACCCATTACCTATTTTATTAATGGGATTGTGGGCCACTGGGCCTCAAGGAACACACCAATGTATTAAAATACCCCACACTGTAATTAAGTGGCACAGAGGGGATTAGAGCAAGCTCAGCGGCTCTTCCATTTGCCATGGGTGTGGTCCAGGCCAGACATGTTGGTGTTCTCAGGATGGACCCAGGGAATTCTGCTTCAGATAATACAAAATATGGAGGAGACTTTCTTGCAGAGCAAAGGTTTGAATAATTAGGTCTTTCTCTCCAAATAAAATATAGTTAAGGAAAAAATGTCCCAAGAGGATACTTTCAGAGTGGAAGATGAACATCCCTTAAGCAAGAATAAATGGAGTCTTTTATCTTTTGAAGAAAGGGAGTCTTTAGACTCCATTAAAAGGGTCTCAGAATGACTCCAAATTCCACAAAACTCTCTATCCAAGTATGGGGCTTCCGTCCCTTATGTGAACTAGAACTTCTAGTTCTTTGAAGGGAATAAAAAATAAAGTGATCACTTAATTTTTGCCCTGTTCAATAATATAAAGTATCAGAATGCTTACAGTATGTACAACAGACCCTTTAAGCTGGAGTAAAGTTTCCTAAGCCAGCACCCTGTCATTTTTTGTTTGATTTTTACCGAGTCCATTGTTGCCACTAAATGTTAGATTCATCTTAAAATAGTAAATGTAATAAGATTTGTTGCTTTGATCATTCAGATTCCACATTACCACACTTAAGATTACTGCCAATGCTGGTCTCCTGTGAATCTTCATACCAGAGTAAAAGCAAAATGGAATGACATTTGAAAACATAGTGTTTGGGCCCAAGCAGGGAACAACATTGCCTTTGCCCTAGAAACCAATGAGGAAATGCTAAGAAACGACAGAAAAGGAGACTCAAAGTACTTACGAGGAACCTGGACTTGCGGTGGGAGGGGGTCCTGAAGAAATGAAAGAAAAACAAAAGAAATAGTCAGTTGGATAATTGGAGGGTGAGTGTGGGTACAATCAAACCATTGCAAATTAAAGTTCTCAACCACCTAGAGGGGATATTTATTTTTCTGGGATTTATTATTTGACTCCAGCTCCCCTCTCCAACCACCTCTGTGAACAAAAGCATAGCAATGAGAACATATCTCTATTCCACAATTCAGGGGCTGAAAAATGCTAAAAGACGAGCCGACAGAGTGCATCTTCAGATGGGCAGGTAGCTTCCAATAGAAGGCTGAGTGACTGCATGAGGATGTCAATTGCAAAAGCAAGAGGGGGCTTCCCGTCTCTGAGGAAGCTGCATGGAAGAAGGGCATGCTCACTGCCATGCTCCCGGCTTTCAGGACAGGAGCATCCTTGCTGAGAAGAAGAGCTCTGAGGCATGGTGGTTTGTAGTCAGGGTGTTAGGATCAGACAGAACTGGACCCCATTCCTGCTCTGCTCTTTACTAACTGCACAATCCTAAATATGCTAATTAACTACTGGGCCATGAATTATTTATCTGCAAATTGGGTACAGCTCTGCTAGGTTTAGGACTGCACTACCATCTAGTGCTTACTTCCTTCTTCCTTG